>NC_044996.1:11790235-12390235 GCF_008728515.1 Papio anubis | reverse complement strand
CCCAGAAAACTGTAAGGCCCCTACCTCAGCCTTTGAATGCTTACTTCCATCCTTCAACATGAAAGAGACATGATTTATCTCTTGCTTAAGCCACTGTTATTTGGTACTTCGGTTACAGAAGATGAATCCATTTTCCATGTATAACATCTAATTGAGTCATCTCCCTTTAGTACCTGACCCCAATATCTGCCTGTTTCTATTCATGCAGTGGCTGTTAGCATTTGAATATTTCACAAGCACCTTACTTCAACTGAGTTAAACATAATCTCCATCATGAAATAAAAATAAAAACTCATTCTTCTTTCATGGTTCCATAAATTACGTCGCCATCCTTTCAGTCAAGAAACCTGGAAATCAGTCTTGACTCCTCCCTCTCTGTGAATGCTATGATTTGCTTGAAATTTCTATTGCTCTTCTATGAGTGATTATATATACACTCATGTAATAAGATGTGATCTTCTGAAATTTCTTGAATCCCTTTACTTCTGTCTCTACCATCAACCTAGAGCAAATTTTGAATCTTTTACTGTCACCTGTCTTCCTCTCAGCATCAGTTCTTAGCCCCTTCTAAACAATTACCTCTGAGAAAGCAGGTGTTCTTCCCACAATCCAGGTCTGATCATGACATATACATGTCAGGTCACCGTGTCAAAACCATTTAGTGTCCTACATTTACCATCGGAATAAAATCCATACTCATTAGTATGACATACAAACTTCTCTTCAATATGTCCCTTGACTATTTCTATAGCAGAGTTTTATCGAACTATGGCTGAAACTCATTAGTAGGGTCAGGAAGTCAATTTAGTTGGTCGTGACCAGCATCTTCTTTTAAATGAAAAAGGGTAGAATAGAATACAATAGGTAATATTGCAGTTCATTTCTCATAGTAAGAGTTTTGTATTAAATATTTGTTTCAATTATAAATGTAATACATTTCTTGCTGTAGGTCGAAGTGCATAGATTTTGAGAAAGACTCCTCAGAAGAGATGCGTGGTAAGCATGAGCCAAAAGACAGTGTAGGAAATGATTAGACACAAAGGGATGGAGGACACTGCAAGCAGAGGAAATATCATGTGCAAGAAGCAGAAATCTGAAATCATGTCTTAGTCATGATTTATTATTTGCTATAATAGAGGCTATACTACTATGTGACGAGTGGAAAGAATCATGGGAAATGCATATGCAAAGGCACATTAGATCAGAGTTTACCCTGCAAACTGTAGGGAGCCACATGATATTCATAAGTAGAAACTCACATGGCCAGATCAGGGTTTGGAGAATAACAACTCTGGTAGGAATGTGAAAAATTAAATGGCTCTAGAAGACGAGGACATTGCATAGCTGACTGCATATTTGCTTACCGTCTACCTCTGCTTCATCAGTCAATAACTCATATTGCTACAGACCTCGGGACCCCCTCTGACCTCCCAATCCTGGGAGTGCTTACTGGGTTTTGAATCTGCAGGTGTGCTCTGTGCCTGGAGCAAGCCTGAGGTAGGTGGAGTTTCTGTCACTCCGAGCTGGATATAATTGGCCCCTGTGGGACCTTGATGGCAGTCACTTGGAGTCAGAAATAGAGTGTGGGAAAGAGGGATGAAGATAAAACCCAGGGAATGTTCAATTATTTCATGCACATTTCTTCTTCATGACAAAATGAACACTGTTCAGAAAGCAGCACGATAATCACATTAGCTACAGCTCCTGATGTCCTTTGTTGCCATCAGTGAAAAAACTTGAATTATCTGTCAGGCTTCATAAGTATCCTCGCTCTGGACACCAAGTCATGAGTTTATCTAACCCTGACACTCTGCCAGTGCCTGACTGCTGACAGCATAGTTGAGTAATATGGGGTCTTTCTGTCTCCTTCCTCAAGAGAAGGTCTGGTAGTGCGATTGATGCAAACTTTCCTGTCCCACGTCAGCTAGAATACACATCCAATCACTTGTAAACCTTGGTTTATTTACCCTAGGATAAGAATGTGCAACTCTCAGGATAGATAGAGACATGAAATGAGGTAAGCACTATCAAATTCCTGGAGCATAATAGGTATTAATATTAATAATAGTTATTAATTAATTAATATTAATAACATAAATAGTGCTGATAATACTGCTGATGGTAATGTAAATAATAATACTGACTTTTAAGGCAAAAGCAACTAGCGTGCTTTAGTTACATATTTGTAGGCATTATGCTAGCTGCTTTACATACATTGGTCTATTTCAAATTCACATTTTAAAGAAAGGAAAACTGAGGTTTGTACAAGTTAGTTAGCCCAAAGTCATAAATCTAGTAAGTCACAGAGCTCAGACTCGATCCTAAGACTATACAGCACGAGGTTCAGTCTGTTTAATCACTCCCTGATATTACCATAATAGCAGAAATGTGCCATTTTAACATTTTGCATTGTGATTTTTTTTATCTCATAGCTAATCTGGATGATACTCCTTAGAAGATAGAAACATTGCTTGCCATTTTGCAGCTTCCATTAATTTTATCAATAAAAGTTAGCTGCCTGGGTTTATTTGTACAATCAGGTGTTACTTTAAAAAAAAAAGAAATTTCTAAACTTGTCATTTTGACTATCTTGAAAATAACTGATTACGCTTTCAGATGGTGACAGAAATGAAAAGTTGCAGGAGGTTTAATCGTGTACTACTTCCAGCAGCAGTTACTAAAGCCTCATAACACTTCATCGCAACTAATACGTTATTGGTAAAGGGGAAATATCATGTCATATTTGTAACAGCTGGAAATAAGTGATTTTGATTTTAACACGACAAGTATTGTGTTGTAGAAAAGAAGCATTCTGACTTTTTTTTTTTTTCGTTATGACTCACTGCCTATCAATTGCTTGTTACGACATTTGAAGGAATGCTGGCCCAAGCAATCTTTTTAGGGTTCTTTACCCAGGTTAGGCTGTTGCAATCCTATGATCCTTTGAAAATGTTTGTGAGAATATACTGAGGAGCTAGCACTGTACTGTGTTACCCCAATGTCATGTGTATGAAATTATCTCCAAGATGCTGTCAGCTCAGCTAGCCATCAAAGCTGCTTGCAGGCCCAGGGCAAAGTTTTGTAAAGAATACAACTCATGAGTTGGGAGTGACTGTGGAAGACTTTTGCAGTCAGTTCTCATTCAGCCTAGACGATTCTTTTTAATGACACAGGGATTATGATTATCCATTACTCCCTCACAAAAAGGGGAAGGGAACACACATTTACTTTCTTGATAATATTTCTGCCTAGAAGAACCATCTGCTGAAGTTTCCGCTTACCACAAACTTATTCAGCCCTAATTTGTCATGTCATGTGATTTAATTTAATTCTCATAAAGTTCTAAGAGATACAGATGATAGTATCATCGCTATTTTGCTGATAAGAAAACTGAGGATGAGAGAAGTTAAGTCATTTTTCCAAGATCACTCAGTCAACAGCTGGTGAATCTGGGAGTCTAAGTCAGGCCTTTCTGATGTTGATGTTTCTTTTCTTAAGGTCTTTTAGTCTCTCATGATATTGCTCTTCTTGGAATTCTCGTAACACTTGGCTTATCTCTTTCATTGAGCACATTTTATTTTCACCTTATAATAATGACATATGTTTGTGTATTCTCTTTCCACTGAGTTTTGTCTCCTTGAGGGTAAATGGCAGATCCTTTTATTTCTCTATCCTTTATAGTGCTGACCATGGTGCCTGGAACACTTTATTATTTGAACAAGTCAAATATATGTTCAGGAGATGTCTATATTTAAATATATTTTACCAATATCAAATACCAAGCATTTGCACATTTTCCCAATAAATACTTAGGAATTGCATTCTTTTGGCAGTTATTTTTCTGTAAGCTTTCTACACCATTGAATAAATTAATATCCTGAACCGAATATCCAATGGATGTCTAAGATTGCTGTTTTTGTTTTTGTTTTTTCTAGCAAAGTTTTTTTTTTTTTTTTTTTTTTTTCTGAGACGGAGTCTCATTCTGTCGCTCAGGCTGGAGTGCAGTGGTGTGATCTCAGTTCACACTGGAGTGCAGTGGTGCGATCTCGGCTCATTGCAACCTCTGCCTCCTGGGTTCAAGTAACACTCCTGCCTCAGCCTCCTGAGTAGCTGGGACTACAGGTGCATGCAACCACGCCCGGCTAATTTCTGTATTTTTAGTAAAGACAGGGCTTCACCATGTTAGCCAGGGTGGTCTCGATCTCCTGGCCTCGTGATCTGCCCACCTCAGCCTCCCAAAGTGCTGGGATTACAGGCATGAGCCACCGCGCCCGACCTCTAGCAAAGATTTTAAGTGTCAGGGCTTCCATTAGAATGAAGGAAAACAACTGACATACTTGGGACAGTAAAGAGTGATCAGGTATTATATGACTATTCAACAAATGCCATGGTTCGGAGACCTCATCAATAATTTCTTATATTTATCTACCTGGAGGTTATATACATTTTGCCTTGCACTGCCCTGTGAGTTGAAAAGGACAGGTGATTTCCATTGGACAGATGCATAAATTAAGGCCAGAAGAGAGTGAGTAACAGGACAAGGTTACATAGCTAGTAAGTACTAGAGTTGAGACTAGTATCTGGGCCTCGATTCCTTGTCCATGTTGCCTTTGGGGTAATCCACCCACCTAATGATTCAAGCTGTTACTTGGGAAGTCATTCTCAACATCTGTCTTTCCCCGTGCTCTACCAACTGAACAATTCTTCAGGCTATTTCCAGACCATCATGCATTTATGCAGATGCCTCCAACTGTTGTCTCTTGGCTTCCAGTCTTTCCCTCTAACCTAGTCATTATAAAAACTTGAAGAATACTAATCATTCACTTCTTTGAAACCCTGACATGGCTCCACAACTCCTTAGCTTGGTACCCAAGACTTCTGCCCGCCTCATTTGATTCAATTCTTCCCATATTTTACCATTTACTACCACTCCATCCTTATGGTGAAAGGAGTTGCAATAGCTCTTTTATTCCTGGACTGTTTCACATAATGTTCTCTCTGGCTTTATAGACATTTACCTCCTTCCCCAGCCTCCTTTCCATCTGATTCACATCCAGTCATTCTTTAGGCCTCTGGGGATATACCATCTCTTTCTAGAAGACTTCCCTGATGCTCCAAGTTCACCAATGGGTCCCTTTATCTGTGGGGCAATAGCCCCTCATGCTAATTCTTATAACATTAATCATACTACAGTTCAATTGTCATATTGTATTTCCTATCAGGCTATGGCTGTATTCAGATGAGCAGGACCAGGTGACACAGTTCTTTACGGCTCCTTGGGGAACTGGAGAATGTATGGCTAGAGCACTGCTATGAGAGTTAGTGGGAGGACTTTGCTCACACAGCATAAAAAATGCTGTGGACCTGACTTCCATTCTAAGCCAGGTTATACTTGACTTATATCTGCAGTACTTGAAAAGTATGAGTAACAGTAGATGAGTAACAATTAGATAAGAACTCATGCAATTCCTTCTTTAAAATGTTCACTCCAAATTTGAATCAAACCGACCAATGGAAAATAAGAGTTAGCTTTATTTAACAAAAATATTATGTTCCCTAGTCATAACCTTTCTGAAATAACGCATCAAATATATTACGAGTTTATTATTTGCTTGCTGCTTTCAGAATTTGGAATTACTAGTAACATTAACAATCACCATCATTGTGATAATGCAAATGTGTTACTATTTGACGCACATAGTTAAATTTTTCATCATGCTCTAAAGTTTCCAATGTGTACTGTAGGTTTCTCATGGGTAGGAACCATTGTTTTGTGCTTAACACCTAGCACGGTGTTAGATTATTCTAGTAAATTTTAAATAACTAAATTAATGTTTTACATATATTAATTTATTCACATCACAGCCCTGTCTGTCAGGTATGGCATTTTCTAGATCGAAAAGCGGAAAACAAAATCACTTAGAGATGGAACAAATGGAGAAAACTAAATTTATTTGAACACCTTTTTGTGGGATATGTGGTGGGTTTTCTAGAAGCATGGTTGATTAACAATAGCTAGTCATCAAATTTCCTTGTACAGTGGTTGAGCCTTGTTATATTTAAGGCTTTTATGAGTTTTCCTACAGATTCAGGCATAAGACTGAAATCATTTGGAAAAGAGGAGAGAGACTAAGAGATCAAGTGCTACATAAGGAAAGGGTGGAGACTGTGCTCCCCAGCTAGGCAGGGTGATTGGAGAGATCATAAAGAAAAAATGTCAAATATCAAAACCATCTTCTTTGTCTTCCACAAATTTTTCAGTAAAATCTACATGTTTTTTCAGTGCTTTTACAGTCAGTTCCTTCTTTCTGATGATTACGAAGGAGCACTGTCTCAGATATTCAGATACAACTGAGCATTTCAGTACTGAGAGTTTAAGCAACATGCGTAGTCATTTGGATAGTGGATATTGGTGGAAATGTATTTATTCATTATGTAAATGAATGTAAATCAATGTAAATGTAAATGAAATCTCAGTAGAGTATTTTCTGAATGGCAGGCACTGGAAACAGTGCAGTGAACATGATTTCAAAGGGCTCCTTTCTTATGGAAATTACATTCTAGTAGTAGAGCTAAAAAGTATACAGGAAAAACAATAAAGCCTGCAAAAAGTGTTTTAAAGGAAAAAATTAAACTGGGTTATGCTATAGAGAATAAAATGAAATTGGAGTTACTTTTCTGTAGGATGGTCATAGGAGGTCTCTCTGAGGGGTGATGTTCAAGATGAGAACAACCCTGGTTAAAGGAAAAAGGAAGAAAATTCCAGACTTAACAAAAGAGCAAACAAATCCAAAAGTTAGCAGAAGACAAGAAATAACTAAGATCAGAGTGGAACTGAAGATGATAGAGACATGAAAAGCCCTTTTAAAAAATCAATGAATGCAGAAGCTGGTTTTTTGAAAAAAACAATAAAAGAAAGAAGAATCAAATAGACAAAAAAATGATAAAGGGCATATCACCACTGACTTCACGGACATAGAGACCAATGGAACAGAATAGAGACCTCAGAAATAAGCCCACCCATCTACAACCATCTGATGTTTGACAAACCTGATAAAAATGAGCAATGGGGAAAGGATTCTCTATTTAATAAATGGTGCTAGGAAAACTGGCTAGGCATATGCAGCAAACAGAAACTGGACCCCTTCCTTGCACCTTATACAAAAATTAACTCAAGATGGACTAAAGACTTAAATATAAAACCCAAAACCATAAAAACTTTACAAGAAAAGCTGGGCAATACCATTCAAGACATAGGCATGGGCAAAGATTTTATGATGTAATCTCCAAAAGCAATTGTAACAAAAGCTATAATTGCCGAATGAGATCTAACTAAACTAAACAATTTCTGCACAGCAAAAGAAACTATCATCGGAGCAAACAGACAACCTACAGAATGGGAGAATGTTTTTGCAATCTACCCATCTGACAAAGGTCTAATATCCAGAATTTACAAGGAACTTAAATTTACAAGTTAAATTTGCAACAACCCCATCAAAAAGTGGGGAAAGGATATGAACAGACACTTCTCAAAGAAGACATTTATGCGGTCAACAAACATAAGAAAAAAGGCTCAACATCACTGATCATTAGAGAAATGCAAATCAAAACCACAATGAGCTACCATCTCACACCAATCAGAATGATGATTATTACAAAGTCAAGAAACAACAGATGTTGGTGAGGCTGTGGAGAGAGAGAAACACTTTTACATTGTTGGTGGGAAGGTAAATTAGTTCAACCACTGCAGAAGACAGTGTGGCAATTCCTCAAGGATCTAGAACCATAAATACCGTTTGACCCAGCCATCCCATTACTAGGTATATATCTAAAGGAGTATAAATTATTCTGTTACAAAGACACATGCACACGTATGTTTACTGCAGCACTATTCACAACAGCAAAGACATGGAACCAACCCAAATACCCACCAATGATAGACTGAATAAAGAAAATGTGGCACATATACACCATGGAATACTATGCAGCCACAAAAAGGAATGAGATCACGTCCTTTGCAGGGACATGGATGAAGCTGGAAGCCATCATTCTCAGCAAACTATCACAAGAACAGAAAACCAAACACTGCCTGTTCTCACTCATAAGTGGGAGTTGAACAACGAGAACACATGGACTCCAGGAGGGGAAAAACACACACTGGGCCTGTGGGGGATGCAAGAGGGAAAGAGTCCATCAGGACAAACAGCTAATGCATGTGGGGCTTAAAACCTAGATGACAGGTTGACAGGTGCAGCAAACCACCATGGCATGCGTATACCTATATAACAAACCTGTACATTCTGCACATGTATCCCAGAACTGAAAGTAAAAATATGAATAATAACAAATAATAAATACAAATATATCAAAGCAAGAGAGAGACTGGCATGTTCCAGAAATTTTCAGAACACCATTGTGATTGGAAAAATTGGTGGGGTGGCATTAAATGATACTGAAATAGAGAATTTATGAAAATGTCTAATTTAATGTTCTTTCTAATTCACTTCTATATTGCACAATGATAATAATAATGATAATGGTATTTACATTGGACTATCTTCTAGAGATGGTAATGAGTAATGTTGATTCTGAAATATAGCATATTGTAATGCAAAATTTTAAGCAGGAATTCTTCGGTATATTATTTGCACTATCACTAGAATTACCCCGATTTGGTAACACTGGCTGATGCCTTATCTCAGTACTACTGTTTATTTTACCTTGTTGTCTCTTCCAATAAGATGAAACACATTTTATTTCTTAACTGTAAATGACAGTAGGACATTAATGTGATGATAGCTTTAATTTTAATTCAAACCTGAAGAAGGCCAGAATGAAAGTATTCTGCTGATACATTCCAAAAGCAATGCTACTATCCATCAGTAAAGCTAATTTATCCATCTGGAATACCCAAAAGAAAAATCTGAATTTCAGAAGTAAATGGGTTTATAAAAAAGAAGCTCACAGAGTTTTTTCATGAGGGTCATTGCTTTGCATATGACAGCAAAGTTAGATAATATTTTTCTGCCTATGAGGTTAGGATAGTGGACTAGGTTTCAATAGCATCTGACAATTCTTCATGATGCTGAAAGGAAATAAAACAGTACCATCTTGAAACATATTTCTTATACTCACGAGATTAAGGCAATTATAAAGCCCAGTAGACTCCTTATTCCTGATTTTTAACCACTGTAATGCCATGTGCTTAGAAAACTCTCAACATTGGCCAGAATTAAAATACCAAAATGGAATGGACTTTTACTGTAGTCTCCTAAGGAGTAACCTTCCTCTTATGTATCTATTAACATGACACATATCAATGAGAACTTTCAAAATCACACTTCATAAACATGAATAAGAACAGCATAGTTGGTGTTAACAGTGTAGGTTCTGGAGCCCACCTGCCGGGATTTGAATCTTGGTTCTACCACTCATTAGTTCTGTGACTGTGAGAAAGTTGATTGACTGCCCTGTGTGTGTTTCCTCATTTGTAAAATGGTGATGATAATAGCTGCAAGGTTGTTGCAAGAATTGAATTGATGAATGTTAAGCACATAGAACACTTTCTTGGGACCCAATAAGCCTTCAATAAATTTTAACTGCTTTTTATTATTCTACTCCAATATTTAACATTTCAGTATAATCACATATAAGTTATTAGAAGGTGCCTTGCAGTAGACAGCCCCATTGCAAATTGTACCATAATAAGCTCTTTCTGCTAAGTCATATTGGTTGAATGAAACACGTACACAGTCTTAATATGTCTGGTTCTATAATTACTAGAACAATCTTCTAATCACTTTTGTTAGAATATTTTATTTGAAGAAGTATTCTTTTTTTAGGTAGTCCCAGAATACTAAAATTATCCATTTACAAAAAAAAAAAAAAAAAAAAAAAACCTCTGAAAATGTGGCAATGACTTCTTATTTGACATTCCAGTTGCTTATTCATGTAATTAATTATTTTGTGTAGAAAAGTGAAGCATGTTTCTATAAGAAGGAAATTATGTGTCAGCTCAGCAAGGATATATTTTCAGTCTGTCTGGAAGTGTGAAGTTGTCCTAACTTGTGAACCCTAAGACACAAATAGAGATAGACAAATGCAAGTGTGGAGGAAGAGTGGATGCTAAGACGGCAGGGAGGATATCAAAACACTTGGAAAGATAAAACAGAGCTAGAGGCAGGTCAGATATAAGTATAATAGTATAGAGAAATTCTAAACTCTAAACTGAGTCAGGCAAAGTAGAGAATGTCGGTCAATGGACAAGTATATGATCAGGCCCAGCAAACATTTTCAGGTTTACTTTACCTGGAAACATAGTTGGTCATAATAGAGACCAGTTAAATATTTCATATACTTTGTCTACATTTCATATGGCTTCAACTATGTCTCATGGAAGACAGAAATTTTGGAAGCTGGAATCAATACTCTCTAGTTCCAGCCTGGATAACATAGTGAGACCCTGTCTCTATAATTTTTTTTAAAAAAACTAGCCAGGCATGGTAGTGTGCACCAGTAGTCCCAGCTACTTCGGAAGCTGAGGTGGGAGAATAACCTAAGCCTAGGAGGTAGAAGCTGCAGTGAGCTGAGCATTTGCGACTGCACTCCAGCCTGGGCGAAAGAGTGAGATCCTGTCTAAAACAAACAAACAAACAAACAAACAAACACTCCCAAGTTCAATCTATAGTACTTCAAATGATCTTAAAAGTGCCATCCTCTATGCCAGGCATATGGCAAGCTGAAATAATATGTCACTGATACAGTAATTCTTGTGGTGACACAATGTATAAAGGTGAGCAGTGAATATTTATTTAGGTTTAGCCTCCTAATAGCCATCCCAATGCTTTCCAAAAAAAAAAAAAAAAAACCAGAGAAAATGTTCATTTAAGTTTTATAAAATAAGCATTGATTTCAACTATGATGTGGCACTTTTTATTACCTGGACATACCACATAGATGCATCACATTTTCCAAACACCAATACAAACTATTAAAATGACACCGAACAGTCTTTTTTTACATTTGCAATTAGGAAATACCTGTGTATAATCCATAAGAGTGGGCACCTACTTGAATATGAACTTCAGATTCAATCACTTTGTTTTCCTTCCTGTTGGAGACAATGGGTACAGAGAGTGAAGAAACTCAAAGTCTTTTAAGTAGCCTATTTTTCTTGATAGACAGATATTTTATAACCCGTCTTCAGATTTACTTTAATACTTGTATCACCTACATTATACTTTATAAAACACATAAATATTGATTGTAGAACACATGAACTATATTAAAAGGTATAAATGTAATATAATCATTCTAAGAAAACATGCCTTTTAAAAATGAGAATCAAGTAAAATAGAATTTATGAGAATTTCTGTATTTTTAGGACATGAACCTATAGCAGCACTAAAAACAATGGGTATGTTTATAATAACTCATATAAAAAAGAAAGGAAAGATAGATTGTTCCAAATTGAACAACACTTCTAGAACGTTTAAGGCATTACCAATAACAAATTGTGATGCTTAGGAAGACTTTTCTAAAGTATAAATATATTTGAATTTGACCAAATATGCTAGAGAAAAGGCTAAAGAATTTTTCTATCATATTTATAAAAAAGGATCTTACAAAATTATAGTCATGTGAAGAACAATCAAATAATACACAGCCAAATATGTAAGAGAAAAATACATAGGTGGGTTAAGAAGTTAATTAATTTTTGTAAATTTTACATTTCTAGATTCCATGATTGTTGTGTTATTCATCATCTCAGCAAATTTTGTAATATTTGTGATTTTCCTTTTTATTCAAAATAAATATAGGTTTACTTAATTTCGTATTCTTTTTTTTTTTTTTTTATCTCTTACCTAAATACTGTAAAAGTTCCAGGCTTCACGAAACTTAAATATACTTCTTATTCTTTATATACAAATTTGTATACAAATTTGTATTTTTCCACATTTTCAGTCAATACTGTCTTGTCAGCAATGCATCACAATCTCTGCAAATGTTATTAAATGAGGAAAATATTAATGTATACCATTGTTAACTTGTTACCGAATAATTAGGTGCCAGTTGGTTTGCATAACTTTCACTCTTAAAATTAGCATGATCTTGTTGATTTTATAATGAATATCTTTGAAAAAAGTCGTCCTTGCTCCTGCATATTATTTTACTATAAGCTGTTCTTACAAGTAGAACTACTGAGTCAAAGTCTATGGGTCAGTTTCTCTCTGTCTTTTTCTTGCCCTTACTCTCACTCTCTTTCTTTTTCTCTTCCCCAATTTTTCAGAATGGTTTTGGAAACATGTATTTCTGTTAGTACACCCTCATCAGCACTGAGTATTGTCATCTAAAACTTATTTTAATATATGGTATGAAGAAGAGTCTTTTTTTTTTTCAGTTAATTAATTTAACTTCATTTATTGAGTAATATATATCTTTCATTTTTATATTATTTTATATTAAAGTTCTATGACAATCAGCCTTCTCCTTTTGAGAAATCTTTAAGTCAATTTTCTTAACACTATCAACATTTTATAATAGTTTTATAATATATAATATGGTTTGGCTGTGTCCCTACCCAAATCTCATTTTGAATTGTAGCTCCTATAATATAATACCCATGTGTTGTGGGAGGGACCTGGTGAGAGGTTATTGAATCATGGTGATGTGTCTTTCCCATGCTGTTATCACGATAGCGAATAAGTCTTATAAGATCTGATGGTTTTATAAAGGGCAGTTCCCCTGCACACG
The DNA here is from genome assembly GCF_008728515.1 of Papio anubis. Taxonomy (NCBI): domain Eukaryota; kingdom Metazoa; phylum Chordata; class Mammalia; order Primates; family Cercopithecidae; genus Papio; species Papio anubis. The sequence goes on along the minus strand of NC_044996.1, from coordinate 12,377,482 downwards.
CTCTCTTGCCTGCCATGCTGTAACATGTGACTTTGCTCCTCCTTCACCTTCCACCATGATTGTCAGGTCTCTTTTGATGTGTAGAACTGTGAGTCTGTTAAACCTCCTTACCTTTATAAATTACCCTGTCTCATGTATATCTTCATTATCAGCATAATAACAGAATAATAGAGTAAACTGGTAAAGGAAGTGGGGCACTGCTGTAAAGACACCCGAAAATGTGGAAGCGACTTTGGAACTAGGTAACAGGCAGAGGATGGAACAGTTTGAAGGGCTCATAAGACAGGAAGATGTAGGAAAGTTTGGAACTTTCTAGAGACTTGTTGGATGGCTTTGACCAAAATGCTGATACTGATATGGACAATAAAGTCCAGGATCAGGTGGTCTCAGATGGAGATGAGGAACTTGGGAACTGGAACAAAAGTGACTCTCATCATACTTTAGCAAAGAGACTGGGAGCATTTTTGCCCCGGCCCTAGAGATTTGTGGAACTTTGAACTTGACAGAGATGATTTAGGGCATCTGGCAGAAAAAAATTCTAAGCAGCAAAGCATTCAAGATGTGTCAGGTGCTGATAAATTCATTCAGTTTTATGCATTCACAAATATATGGTTTGGAATTTGAACTTATGCTTAAAAGGGAAGCACAGCATAAAAGTTTGAAAAATTTGCAGCCTGACAATGCAATAAAAAGGAAAAATCCATTTTCTGAGGAGAAATTCAAGCTGGCTGCAGAAATTTGCATAAGTAACGAGGAGCCACATGTTAATTGCCAAGACAATGGAGAAAATGTCTCCAGGATGTGTCGGAGACCCTCCCGGCAGCCCCTCCCATCACAGGACTGGAGGACTAGGAGAAAAAATGGTTTCATAGGTGGGGCCCAGGGTTCCCCTGCTCTGTGCACCTTCAGGACATGGTGCCCTGCATCCCAGCTGCTTCAGCTCCAGCTGTGGCTAAAAGGGACCAATGTACAGCTCAGGCTGTTGCTTCAGAGGGTGCAAGCCCCAAGCCTTGGTGGCTTATATATGGTGGTGTTCCTGTGAGTGTACAAAACTCAGGAATTGGGATTTGAAAACCTCTGCCTATATTTCAGAGGATATATGGAAATGCCTGTTGTCCAGGCAGAGGTGTGCTACAGGGGCCGCACCCTCATGGAGAACCTCTGCTAAGGCAGTGCAGAATGGAAATGAGGGGTTGGAGCTCCAACACAGTCTCCACTGGGGCACTGTCTAGTAGAGCTCTGAGAAAAGGTCATCATCCTCCAGACCCCAGAATGGTAGATCCACTGACAGCTTGCACTGTATACCTGGAGAAACCACAGATACTCAAGACCAGCCACGAAAGCAGCTAGGAGGGGGGCTGTACACTGCAAAGCCACAAGGGCAGAGCTGCCCAAGGTGGGAGCCCACGTCCTGCATCAATGTGACCTGGATGTGATACATACAATCAAAGGAGATTATTTCAGTGCTTAAGATTTAATTACTGCCCTATTGGATTTTGGACTTGCATGGGGCCTGTAGGCCCTTTTGTGTTGGCCAATTTCTCCCATTTGGAATGGGTATATTTACCCAATGTCTGTACCCCCATTGCATCTAGGAAGTAATTAGCTTGTTTTGATTTTAGGCTCATAGGTGAAAGGGACTTGCCTTGTCTCAAATGAGACTTTGGACTATGGACTTTTGAGTTAATGCTGAATTGTGTTAAGACTTCAGGGAACTGTTGGGAATGCATGATTGGTTTTGAAATGTGAGGACATGAGATTTGGGAGTGGCCAGGGGTGGAAAGATACGGGTTATCAGTGTCCCCACCCAAATTTCATTTGAAATGCTGTTCCCACAATTCCCATGTGTCATGTGAGGGACCCAGTGGGAGGTAATTGAATCATGAGAGCAGATCTTTCTCATGTTGTTCTCTTGATAGTGAATAAGTCTTATGAGATCTGATTGTTCTATAAAGGGGAGTTCCCCTGCACATGCTCTTTTGCCTGCTGCCATGGCAGACATGACTTTATTCCTCCTTAGCCTTCTGCCATGATTGTGAGGGCCTCCCAGCCAGGGGGAAATGTGAGTCCATTAAACGTCCTTTCCTTTCTGAATTACCCAGTCTCAGGTGTGTTTTTATTAGCAGCATAAGAACAGACTAATGCAATATATTTTTATACTTCACAGTACTGCCACTCTTCTTTTTCCAAATGTTATGTCTATATTTGTTGGTCATGGCTTTCTTTTTAATACTGTTGGTATTTTAAAAAGAGGATCACCAAGACAATTTCAAAGACAAACCTATGAAACAACACAAAGGCAAATCAACACCTTGTTTTTTCAAGAAAAAAATGAAATCAATAGTGTAAAAATGACTGCATATATGTGTACGTATTTTACGGCAGGTCATTTACAAGTGAAGTAAGACAAGAAATAGTCATTAGATTCATTGAGTTAATTATTCTCATCTTTACATATATAATTATATACTAGTTACAAAACACTTATATTTTTTCCTTTCATACTTTCTTATTTCAGCTTAATTTATGGGTTATTGACAAATAACATTGTATTCCATATATTAAACCTGTACAATGTGATTAGTTAATACGTTTTTATTGTGAAATGATTATTACAATCAAGAAAATTAATATATTTACTATTGAATGTAGAATGGCAACCTCATTCTACTCTGTAACTGAGTTCATTTTTTTTTAAATTTTCACATGTAAGTGAGATTAAACAGTATTTGTCTTTCTCTGTCTCCCTTATTTCACTTAGCATAATGTCCTACAGATTCATCCATCTTGTCAAAAATGACAAGATTTTCTGATTTTTTAAGTCTGAATAATATTTCAATGTATATGTGTGTGTGAATACACACACACACACACACACACACACACATATCTCACATCTTCTTTATTCATCCAACAATGGACACTTAGGTTGTGTCTATGTCTTGGCTATTGTGAATAATGCTGCAATGAATATGAGAGTGTGGATAGCTCTGCAAAATACTGATCTCATTATCTTCAAATATATACCCAAAAGTGGGATTGCTAGACCTCTATTTTTAAGTTTTTGAGGAACCTATACTTTGTTTTACGTAATGGCTGTACTAATTTACATTCTCACCAAGAGTGAACAAGGGTTCCCTTTTCTCCTCATCCTTGCCAACTTATCTCTTTTTTTTTTTTTTTAATAGTAGCTACCCTAAATAGTATGAGGTGATATCTCATTGTGGTTTTGACCTGCATTTCCCTGATAATTACTGATGTTGAACATCTTTTCATTTCCCTGCTGGCCTTTTGTATATCTTCTTTTGAAAAATATCTATTTGAGTTATTTGCCCATTTTAGGATCAGATTTTTTTGTTGTTGGGTTGGTTGAGTTTATATTGAGTTTAATATATTTTGATATTAACTCATTATCAAAAATATATTTACAAATATATTGTCTTGTCCCATAAGTTGCTTTTTTATTTTGTTGATTGTTTCCTTTACATTGCAGATGCTTTTTATGTTGGTATAGACTAACATGTTTACTTCTGCTTTTGTTGCCTATAATTTTTGTGTCACATCCATAAAAATCATTGCAAAGACCTTTTTGAGCTTTTTTCCTTTTTTTTCTACAGAGAGTTTTATGGTTTCAGGTTTTTGATAAAATCTATAATCTATTTTTAGTTAATGTTTGTGATTCATGTAAGATAGTGCTCCAATTTCATTCTTTTAAATGTGGGTATCCAATTTGCCCAACAGCATTAATTGTAGAAAATATTATTTCCCCATTGTGTATTCTCAGCATTCTTGTCAAAGATTAGTTGACTGTATATGAATTAATTTATTTCTGGGATCTCTATTCTCTTTATTAGCTTGTAAAGATGTTTTATTCTTCATAATTTAGTCTTGCTAAGTTGTATTTATGTTTTCAAGGTTATCCAACTTGTTTGCATATAATCGCTCATAGCAGTCTCTTATGTTCATGTGTGTTCGTGCAGCATCAGTTTTAATGTGTTCGTTTTAATTTATAATTTTCTTTATTGAGTCAGGTCTTTTTATTCCTGGTTAGTCTAGCTGAAGTTTGGTCAATTTTGTTTAACTTTTCAAAATTAATTCTTAAGTTTTGTTTATCTTTTCTATTTATCTGTCTTCTAATTTGTGTCTCTTCTATTGTTTATTTTATTTTTCCTTCCTCCTCTACTGTTTATTCTATCCTTCATTTTGCTAAATTTTGGGTTACATTTTTCATATTTTTTTCTCTTGTGGCATAAAGTTAGGTTGTTTATTAGGGATCTCTTTTCTTAACATAAACATATATTACTGTGAATTTTCTTCTTTAATTGCCTTAACTGCATCCCATACATTTTAGTATTTTGGGTTTCCATTTTTATTTGTCTCAAGATATTATTTGGTTAAAACAATTCTTCTTTGAACCATTGGTTATTCAGGGGTGTGCTGCTAAATTTCCACATATTTTTGAGTTTCCTAGTTTTCTTCCTATTATTGTGTCTAGTTTCATACCATCCTTACCAGAAAGATCGTTGGTATGACTTAATTCTTTCTAAATGTGTTAAGACTTGTTTTATGGCCTAACATATTATCTATTCTTGAGAATGTTTTGTGTACACTTGAGAAGAATGCACTATGCTGCTGTTAGATGTAATGTTCTGTATATGTCTGTTAGATCAATTTGGTGTACAGTGTTGTTCTAGTCTACGGTTTTCTTATTGAGTTTCTGTCCAAATGATCTATTCACTGTTGAAAGTGGAATACTAATGTATTTGACTATTTTCATATTGCTGTTTATTTCTTCTTTCATTTCTGCTACTATTTGCTTTATATATTTAAGTGCTCTGCCATGGGTGCATAAATATTTACAATTGCTACAGCTTCTTGATGAATTGAACATTTATTATTTTATTATGATTTTGTCTCTTGTGACAGTTTTTGACTTAAAGTCTATTTGTTTGATATAATACAGCCACAGCTGCTGTCTTTTGACAACCAATTTTATAAAATACATTTTTTATCCCTATTCTTTCACCCTATGTGTGTCCTTAAAGATAAAGTTAGTCACTTATATGCAACACATAATTTGAGCTATTTTTAAATCTGCGATACCACTCTTTTTTGATTGGATAATTTAATTCATTTATGTTTAAAGTAATTATTGATAGGTGAAAAATTACTATGATCATTTTGTTAATTGTTTCTTAACTGTTTTTTAGTCCTTTTTTTTCTTCCTCTCTTGCTGTCTTTCTTTGTGATTCAATAACGTTTTTGGTAATGTTTCTGATTCATTTTTTTAAAATTTCATTTGAATCCACTACACATTTATCTTTTGTGGTTGTCATGAGGCTTACATACAATATCTTATAACATCTTATTTAAACTGATAATATCATTAAAAAGCCTATAATTTTACTCCCCCCTCACATTTTTAGGTTATTGATTTTACTATTTACATATTTTATGAAAATATTGAGTATCCATTATCAAATTATTGTAGCTACAGTTATTTTAATACATTTGCCTTTTAACAGTTATCATTATTTTTCAAAGTGATTTACACACCACCATTAAAATTTTAGAGAATTCTAAATTTGACTACATATTCACCTTTATTAGTGAGTTTTATACATTTGTCTGTTTTTGCATTGTTAATTAGCATCCTTTCATTTCAGCATGAAGAAGTCCCTTTACCATTTTTTATAAAGTGGTTCTAGTTGGTGACGAAATATTTCAGCTTTTATTTGTTTGAGATAATTTTTATTGTTCCTTCATTTCTGAAAGACAGCTTTGCCAGGTTTTGTACCCTTGGTTGGCAGTTTTATTCTTTCACTATTTTGAATGTATAATCTACTTCCTCCTGGCCTGGAAGGTTTCTGCTGAGAAATCTGCTGATAGTCTCACAGAGGATCTTTTGTATGTGATGAGTCATTTTTCTTGCTGCTTTCAATATTCTCTCTTTATCTTTGACTTTTCACAATTTAATTATGTGTCCTCTGTAAATCTCTTTAAGTTCCTCCTATTTGGGCCTTCATAAACCTGGATGCTTAATTCTCTTCCTAGATTTGAAAAGTTTTCATGCATTATTTCTTTAAGTAGTTTTCTTGCTCTTTGTCTCTCATTTTTCTATCTATGAGTTCTTATTTTGGATATATTGTTTTGCTTGAAGGTGCCTCATGAGTCCTGTAGAGTTTCTTTACTCTTTTTCATCTTTCTTTTTGTATTAAATGCCACTATCATTTCAATAAATTTATTTTGATGGTATTTCCATATGAATACATTTTCCATGGAGATAACAATTTACTACAAGGCATCTACATTTTAAATGGAGCCTTTTAATAAAACATTCAATAAATATGCAAATAAATCATATATGTATATGTACAGTAATGTGTTTTTCACATTTAGGAAAAGTCAATATTCCAAATGTATTCAGTTTTGAAGGAATCCTTTTCTTATTGGTTCACCGTGTCTATGTAGACAGTAAAAGATAGCAGAGTTGTTGAAAATGATTATCCTTGTTTTTGGATCTCAAGTAATCTTTATTAAAATATTGATTCATTAAAAATATGTGTGCATAAGTAAACAATCTCTGGTAACACTTGAAGGTTTGACAGAAGGTACTTAAAATTAATTGTCAGTCCTCTGAAAATGACAGACAGCATGATCACCCTCCAACCTAGAGTTTATGGAGAGATCACATTTTGCAACAGATACTATATCGTAAAAGGAAGTCATAGTACCATGTTAGGCCATTGCATATTCAATTAGGGAAAAGACACATATTGATTTATAGTCAATGTTAGAGTCTGCAATAGAGACCAAATGTAGCATTACAAGTGTGAGTAGCTTGTGTTGCAATCACCTTTGCCTTTTGCAGACTCAGACCTTTCATCTTTTAGAACCCTGTACTTTAGGGAGCAAGCATGGTTAAATTCATCATGTAAATTTTTTTCTTCACATATTATTCTTGTCCAAGTTAATATTTTAAGTTTCTTCTTAGTTTTTGTCATGCTTAGATGTTTCTTTGTGGTAAATAGTTAAAAGAAGCCAATGAGTAGCTTTTTTAATTTCCCAAAGCAAAACCTTACAACAATACCTACACATTCAGGTCCAAACCCCCAAACACATAATGATTATGGTGTGCTCACCAAGAATGGATCTACCTTCAGCCATTGCCATAACCATTAGTAAATACCTGAACCCATAATATGTGCCACACATATACACTTTCATGCTGACTTTCATAGAAAAAATAAGAAACTTATCTTCTTACCCACTGCCATGTGATAAGACATGCTAAGAATTGTGTACCACAAATTATTATGACCATATCTAGGCCCATAACCCATGTCTATTCTCCTAACCTCACTAATTTTCATGCCTATGTGCTATAGCCTCTCCTGTGGTCAAAATATAAAACCGTACTCAAATTCATTACTTTTTCTGGTACAAGGATAGTACATACTGTGGTAGGCGGAACTTCAGATGATGCTCAATTGAGTTAGACACCCTTGTATAATCTTTTTGCCTTGAATGTAGGCAGAAATCGTCACTTACCTCTAGCCAACAAAATATGTCAGACGTGATGGGATAGCCAGTCTCATGATTGCATTATATTATGTATGAATCTGTCTTAGCAGACTGGAACAAGAAATTTTTCTGTTTGTTTTGAATAATTAACTTGCCTTGTTGCATAAGTCCCACTTGGCTAGGACCTGTGACATTCTCTAGGAGCGGATCATGAAACCCAGCAAACAGTCAGGAAGAAAATGGGACTTCATTTTTTCAACCTCAAAAAACTGAATTTTGCTACAACCACATGGATTTGGAAAGGGCCTTGAGCTCCAGAAAGGAGTACAGCCCCTCTCATACTTGGATTGTAGCTTTGTGAGACTTTGAACAGAGGACAAAGTAGAGCAGATAACCTGCTAAGCCATACCTTTCCTCCAAAACCATGGAAACTATGAGATAATACATTTATATATTTTTAAACAACTATGTTTGTAGTAATTTGTTATTTTGCAGGGAAAACTAATTCACATCTTCAGAGTCATGCTCAGCAAACAATGCCTACACCTATAACCATGTGCAAGGAATGGCCATAACAACACCCAGGCTTGCCAAGAGAGCGTAGGTTTTCACAAGGTTTTCACCTCTTTGGAATGTCAAAGCATACAACTTTATCCATGCTTTAATTTATATACAAGCTCAAATGTGCCTCTGTTCAAATCTTGTATACTATATATATATGTACAAGATATATAGGTACAAGATATACATGTACCATATATATGTACACAATATATATATGGTGTACAAAATTTGAACACAACCACCCAGACAAGCACATTGAACGTGTCTAACTCAAACTTATGCCTAGAAAGTCCTACCAACTGTACATATCCGGGCAGAACTACATAGAGAAACACCCTGATGCACCCACACAGGCTCAGGCCCACGCCAATTTCTATACCTATTCTGAGAATAATACTGAGACGCCCTCATCCAGGACCATCTATTCAGGGCTATCTATTCATGCCCTCCCCTGGCATGAATATGTATGTGGGTGTGTTGCACCCACAACACACCATTTTATTAACTGAGCCAGCCAACTGAACACATGTGTGTATAGACAATTTTATGTCTTGAGTTAGGTGTACAAGGTCAAAGGAGAAACTGGTAAATGTATGTGTGCTGAAAGCAGGAAAAAAATAGGGGAATGACAATAACTCCGTAATTGTTGGGGAAGTATATGGACATAAGTATCTCTCAGTGTGTTCATCTTAGCTCCTAGCTCTGGGACCAAAGGAAGTAGAATCTGTGCTTTAAGAGGAGAGGGCTAACAAGAGTCAAGTATCACATAAATGCTCTAGTCAATCTGGTGGGGTTCAGGGAAAGCACCAGACCCAGTGCAAAGACTATAGTGTTAGTTTGTGAATCCAGACTAGAGCTTACTTGTAGAGACTATGCCAATGCCACAAGGGAGAGGGAGGGATCCATGATTGGGTGGATGCCCAGAGCTCCCCCTGAGATCTGTAATGAGAACAGTAAATGATGTGGAAGAGTACAAGTTATGCAGTCATGCGGAATTTGGTTTAATTCTTTTAACTTCCCTTAGAACAGAATCGGTAACTCTTTCCTTTATGTTCCCATTAAAACTTTGATCGTTACCTTTTAGTGTGTTTTATATTATATTCAAGTTTCATGTCTCCTGTCACCACTGATGTCTTAATCTTATTATTAGTAACTCTTGTTTATTGATTGCCTTCTTAAATATGAACCTTCCACTTGTCACTTTACATAAGCATTGTATCTGATCTTTGCAACAAATCTGGAAGGTTTTATCATCTCGATTATATGATGAACAAACAAATATAAAAATATCAAGTAATTACCCTGGATGACATGGAGCCAATTATAGTGTTCAGAAGGGGAGGTTTAAAAGCTATAGTTTTTGGCTTTTAGAGATGAGGGTTTTTTTTTGTCAGTCTACCATACAGCTTCTCTCATAATTCCCAAGCTTCATCTCCTTCTCAGACCCACCTCTGTCTTTCAAATGAGTTCTGTGTCTTCACTATGTTGCTGCTGTCAGGGCCAAGCATAGTGTCTGGCACATAGTAGATATTTTACACATATTTTAGATAAGTCATTTATTTTATTTTTATTATATGTTAAGTTCTTGAATACATGTGCAGAATGTGCAGGTTTGTTACATAGGTATACATCTATTTCTCCACATCCTCTCCAGCATCTGTTGTTTCCTGACTTTTTAATGATTGCCATTCTAACTGGCAAGAGATGATATCCCATTGCAGTTTTGATTTGCATTTCTCTAATGACCGGTGATGATGAGCTTTTTTTCACATATTTGTTGGCTGCATAAATGTGCCAGGGTAGTTTGCTGCACCCATCAACCTGTCATCTACATTAGGTATTTCTCCTAACGCTACCCCTCCCCTTGCTCCCCACCCCCTGACAAGCCCCAGTGTGTGATGTTCCCCTCCCTGTGTCCATGTGTTCTCATTGTTCAACTCCCAATTATAAGTGAGAACACGTGGTGTTTGGTTTTCTGTTCCTTTGTTGGTTTGCTAAGAATGATGGTTTCTAGCTTCAACCATGTCCCTGCAAAGGACAAGAACTCATTCTTTTTTATGGCTGCATAGTATTCCATGGTATATATTGCCATATTTTCTGTATCCAGTCCAACATTGATGGGCATTTGGGTTGCTTCCAAGTCTTTGCTATTGTGCGTGTGTCTTCATAGTAGAATGATTTATAATCCTTTGGGTATATACCCAGTAATGGGATGGCTGGGTCAAATGGCATTTCTGGTTGTAGATCCTTGAGGAATCGCCACACTGACTTCCACAATGGTTGAACTAATTTACACGCCCACCAACAGTGTAAAAGTGTTCCTATTTTTCCATATCTTCTCCAGCATCTGTTGTTTCCTGACTTTTTAATGATTGCCATTCTAACTGGCTGAGATAATATCCCATTGTGGTTTTGATTTGCATTTCTCTAATGACCAGTGATGATGAGCTTTTTTCATATGTTTGTCGGTTGCATAAGTGTCTTCTTTTGAGAAGTTTCTGTTCATATCCTTTGCCCACTTTTTGATGGGGTTGTTTGTTTTTTTCTTGTAAATGTGTTTAAGTTCCTTGTAGATTCTGGATATTAGTCCTTTGTCAGATGGGTAGATTGACAAAATATTCTCCCATTCTGTGGGTTGTTTGTTCACTTGGATGATAGTTTCTTTTGCTGTGCAGAAGTTCTTTAGTTTAGTTAGCTTCTATGTGTCAACTTTGGCTTTTGTTACCATTGCTTTTGGTGTTTTAGTCATGAAGTCTTTGCCCATGCCTATGTCCTGAATGGTATTGCCTAGGTTTTCTTTTGCTTTTTGTTGTTGTTGTTGTTGACTTGCTCTTGTCACTCAGGTTGGAGTGCAATGGCATGATCTCAGTTCACTGCAACCTCCATCTCCCAGGCTCAAGCTATTCTCCTGCCTCAGCCTCCCCAGTAGCTGGAATTACAGGTGCTCACCACCATGCCTGGCTATATTTTGGCTTTTGTTTCTGTGTTTTTTAGTAGAGATCAGGTTTTACCACATTGGCCAGGCTGGTCATGAACTCCTGGCCTCAGGTGATCCCCCTGCCTTGGCCTCTCAAAGTGCTGGGATTACAGGAGTGAGCCAACGCACCTGGCCTGCCTAGGTTTTCTTCAAGGGTTTTATGGTTTTAGGTCTTACGTTTAAGTCTTTAATCCATCTTGAGTTAATTTTCGTATAAGGTGTAAGAAAGGGGTCCAGTTTCACTTTTCTGCATATGGCTAGCCAGTTTTCCCAAAACCACTTATTAAGTAGAGAATCCTTTCCGTGTTGCTTGTTTTTGCCATGTTTGTCAAAGATCAGCTGGTTGTAGATGTTTGGTGTTATTTCTGAGGCCTTCGTTCTCTTCCATTGGTCTATATATATATATCTATTTTGGTATAGGTACCATGTTGTTTTGATTACTGTAGCTTTGTAGTATAATTGGAGGTCAGGTAGTGTGATGCCTCCAGCTTTGTTCTTTTTGCTTAGGGTTGTCTTGGCTATACTGGCTCTTTCTTGGTTCCATATGAAATTTAAAGTAGTTTTTCTAATTCTGTGAAGAAAGTCAATGGTAGCTTGATGGGAATAACATCTATAAATTACTTTGGGCAGTATGGCATTTTTTATGATTTTGATTCTTCCTATCCATCATCATGGAATCTTTTTCCATTTATTTGTGTCCTCTCTTATTTCCTTGAGCAGTGGTTTGTAGTTGTCCTTGAAGAGGTCCTTTACATCCCTTGTAAGTTGTATTCCTAGGTATTTTATTCTCTTTGTAGCCATTGTGAATGGGAGTTCACTCATGATTTGGTTTCTGTTTGTTCACTTTTGGTGTATTAAAATGCTTGTGATTTTTACACATTGATCATGTATCCCAAGACTTTGCTGAAGTTGCTTATCAGCTTAAGGAGTTTTTGGGCTGAGATGATGGGTTGTTTTGTTTTGTTTTGTTTTGAGATGGAGTCTCTCATTGTCATGCAGGCTGGAGTGCAGTGGTACGGTCTCGGCTCACTGCAGGCTCTGCTTCCCAGGTTCATACCTTTCTCCTGCCTCAGCCTCCCATGTAGCTGGGACTACAGGCACCCAACACCATGCCTGACTATTTTTTTTTTTTTTTTTGTATTTTTAGTAGAGACGGGGTTTCACCGTGTTAGCCAGGATAGTCTTGATCTCCTGACCTCGTGATCCTCACACCTCGGCCTCCCAAAGTGCTGGGATTACAGGCATGAGCCACTATGCCAGGCTGGGCTGAGACGATGGGGTTTCCTAAATATACAATCATGTCATCTGCAAACAGAGACAATTTGACTTCCTCTCTTCCTATTTGAATGCCCTTTATTTCTTTCACTTGTCTGATTGCCCTGGCCAGAACTTCCAATACTATGTTGAATAGGAGTGGTGAGAGAAGGCATCCTTGACTTGTGCCAGTTTTCAAAGGGAATGCTTCCAGCTTTTGCCCATTCAGTATGATATTGGTTGTGGGTTTGTCATAAATAGTCTTTACTATTTTGAGATATGTTCCATTAATACCTAGTTTATTGAGTGTTTTTAGCATAAAGTGTTGTTGAATTTTACTGAAGGCCTTTTCTGCATCTATTAAGATAATCACATGGTTTTTGTAATTGGTTCTGTTTATGTGATGGATTACATCGATTCATTTGCATATATTGAACCAGCCTTGCATCCCAGGCATGAAGCCCACTTGATCATGGTGGATAAGCTTTTTGATGTGCTGCTGGATTCGGTTTGCCAGTATTTCTTTGAGGATTTTCACATCAATGTTCATCAGGGATATTGGCCTGATACTTTCTTTTTTTTGTCATGTCTCTGCCAGGTTTTGGTATCTGGATGATGCTGGCCTTATAAAATGAGTTAGGGAGGAGTTCCTCTTTTTCTATTGTTTGGAATAGTTTCAGAAAAAATGGTACCAGCTCCTCTTTGGACCTCTGGTAGAATTCAGCTGTGAATCTGTCTGGTCCTGGGCCTTTTTTGGTTGGTAGGCTATTACTGCCTTAATTTCAGAACTTGTTATTGGTCTATTCAGGGATTTGACTTCTTCCTGGTTTAGTCTTGGGAGGGTGTATGTGTCCAGGAATTTACCAGTTTCTTCTAGATTTTCTAGTTTATTTGTGTAGAGGTGTTTATAGTATTCTCAGATGGTAGTTTGTATTTCTGTGGGATCAGTGGTGGTATCCCCTTTATCATGTTTTAGTGTGTCTATTTGATTCTTCTCCCTTTTCTTCTTTGTTAGTCTGGCTAGCGGTCTATTTATTTTGTTAATCTTTTCAAAAAACCAGCTCCTAGATTCACTGATTTTTTGAAGAGTTTTTCATGTCTCTATCTCCTTCAGTGCTGCTCTGATCTTAGTTTATTTATTGTCTTCTGCTGGCTTTTAAATTTGTTTCCTCTTGATTCTCTAGTTTTTTTAATTGCGATGTTAGGGTGTCAAGTTTAGATCTTTCCCACTTTCTCCTGTGGGCATTTAGTGCTATAAATTTCCCTCTAAACACTGCTTAACTGTGTACCAGAGATTTTGGTACTTTGTGTCTTTCTTCTCATTGGTTTCACAGAACTTATTTATTTCTGCCTTAATTTCATTATTTACCCAGTAGTCATTCAGGAGCAGGATTTTAGTTTCCATGTAGTTGTGCAGTTTTGAGTGAGTTTCTTAATCCTGAGTTCTAATTTGATTGCACTGTGGTCTGAGAGACAGTTTGTTATGATTTACGTTCTTTTGCATTTGCTGAGGAGTGTTTTACTTCCAATTATGTGGTCAATTTTAGAATAAGTGATACATGGTGCTGAGAATAATGTATATTCTTTTGATTTGGGGTGGAGAGTTCTGCAGATGTCTGTTAGGTCTGCTTGGTCCAGAGCTGAGTTCAGGTCCTGTATATCCTTGTTAATTTTCTGTCTTGTTGATCTGTCTAATATTGACAGTAGGGTATTAAAGTCTCCCATTATTATTGTATGAGAGTTTAAGTCTCTTTCTAGGTCACTAAGAACTTGCTTTATGAATCTGAGTGTTCCTGTATTGGGTGCACATATATTTAGGATAGTTAGCTCTTTTTGTTGCATTGATCCTTTTACCATTATGTAATGCCCTTCTTTGTCTTTTTTTTTTGATCTTTGTTGGTTTAAAGTTTTATCAGAGACTAGGGTCACAATCCTGCTTTTGTTTTCCATTTGCTTATAGTAAATATTCCTCATCCCTTTATTTTGAGCCTATGTGTGTCTTTGCATGTGAGATGGTTCTCTTGAATACAGCACACCGATGGATCTTGACTCTTTATCCAATTTGCCTGTCTGTGTCTTTTAATTGGGGTATTTAGTCCATTTACATTTAAGGTTAATATTGTTATGTGTGAGTTTGTTATGGTTAATACGATTATGATGGTAGATGGTTATCTTGCCCATTAGTTGATGCAGTTTCTTCATAGTGTCAATGGTCAATACATTTTGGTATGTTTTTGTGGTGGCTGTTACCAGTTTTTCCTTGCCATATTTAGTGCTTCTTTCAGGAGCTCTTGTAAGGCAGGCCTGGTGGTGACAAAATCTCTCAGCATTTGCTTGTTTGTAAAGGATTTTATTTCTCCTTCACTTATGAAGCTTAGTTTGGCTGGATATAAAATTTTGGGTTGAAAATTCTTTAAGAATGTTGAATATTGGCCCCCACACTTTTCTGGCTTGTAGGGTTTCTTCAGAGAGATCTGCTGTTAGTCTGATGGGCTTCCCTTTCTGGGTAACCTGACCATTTTCTCTGGCTGCCCTTAATATTTTTTCCTTCATTTCAACCTTGGTAAATCTGATGATTATATGTCTTGGGGTTGCTCTTCTCAAGGAGTATATTTGTGGTATTTGGTATTCTCTGTATTTCCTGAATTTGAATGTTGGCCTGTCTTGCTAGGATGGGGAAATTCTCCTGAATAATGTGTTTTCCAAGGTGGTTCCATTATCCCTGTCACTTTCAGGTACACCAATAATACTTAGCTTTGGCCTTTTCACATAGTCCCACATTTCTTGGAGGCTTTGTTTGTTCCTTTTCATTCTTTTGTCTAATCTTGTCTTCATGCTTTATTTCATTAAGTTGATCTTCAATCTCTGATATCCTTTCTTCTGCTTGATTGATTCAGCTATTGATACTTGTGTATGCTTCATGAAGTTCTCATGCTGTGTTTTTCAGCTGCATCAGGTCATTTTGTTATTCTCTAAACTGAATATTCTATTTAGCAGTTTCTGTAACATTTTATCAAGGTTCTTGCCTTCCTTGCATTGGGTTAGAACATGCTCCTTTAGCTCAGAGGAGTTTGTTATTACTCACCTTTTGAAGCCTACTTCTGTCAACTTATCAAACTCATTCTTCATCTAGTTTTGTTCCCTTGATGGCAAGGAGTTGTGATCCTTTGGAGGAGAAGCGGCATTCTAGTTTTTAGAATTTTCAGGCTTTTTGTGCTACTGTTTCTTTTTTTTTTTTTTTTATGTTCGTGGATTTATCTACCTTTGATCTTTGATGATGGTCACCTTTGGATGGGGTTTTTGCATAGACATCCTTATTGTTGATGTTATTGCTTTCTGTTCTATCCATCAGGCCCCCTTCTGCAGGTCTGCTGGAGTTTGCTGGAGATCTACTCCAGACACTATTTGCCTGGGTATCACCAGCATTGGCTGCAGAACAGCAAAGATTTCTGCCTGGTCCTTTCTATGGAAGATTTGTCCCAGAGGGGCACCCACCAGATGCCAGCCAGAGCTCTCCTGTATGAGATGTCTGCTGACCCCTGCTGGGAGGTGTCTCTCAGTCAGGAGGCATGGGGGTCAGGAACCCATTTGAGGAGGCAGTCTGTCTCTTACCAGAGCTTGAGTGCTATGCCGGGAGATCTGCTGCTCTCTTCAGAGCCAGCAGGCAACAACTTTTAAGTCTGCCGAAGCTGCACTTACAGCTGCCCCTTCCCCCAGGAGCTCTGTCCCAGGGAGATGGCAGTTTTATCTACAAGCCCCTGACTGGGGCTGCTCCCTTTCTTTCAGAGATGCCCTGCCCAGAGAGCAGAAATCTAGAGAGGCAGTCTGGTGATGGTTGCGCTGTGGTGGGATCTGCCCAGTTTGAACTTGAGCTTTGTTTACATTATGAGTGGAAAACCACCTACTCAAGTCTCAGTATTTGTGGATGCCCATCCCCACACCAACCTTGAGCATCCCAGGTCAACTTCAGACTGCTGTGCTGGCAGTGAGAATTTCAAGCCATTGGATCTTAGCTTGCTGGGCTCAATGGGGGTGGGATCCACTGAGCAAGACCACTTGGCTCCCTGACTTCAGCCCCCTTTCAAGAGAGTGAATGGTTCTTTCTTGCTGGCATTCCAGGCACCACTGGAGTATGGAAATAAAAACTGCAGCTAGCTCAATGTCTTCCCAAAGGCCACCCAGTTTTGTGCCTGAAACCCAGGGCCCTGTTGGCATAGGCACCCAAGGGAATCTCCTGGTCTGCAGATTGCAAAAACCATGGGAAAAGCGTAGTATCTGAGCCAGATAGCACTGTCCCTCGGGGCACAGTCCCTAAGGGCTTCTCTTGGCTAGGGGAGGGAGTTCCCTGACCCCTTGTACTTCCCTGGTAAAGCGATGCCCCACCCTGCTTCTGCTAGCCCTCAGTGGGCTGCACCTACTATCTAATCAGTCCCAGTGAGATGAACTGGGTACCTCAGTTGGAATTTGTTGATATTGTTTCTTTAACTTTTCTGTAAGTTTGAAATGATTTCAATATAAAATAAAACTATCATGTTCTCTGCAATATTTCATAATTTATAATAAAAAATAAACAACTTGAAGTCAGTCAGGCAAGATGGTCGAATAGGAACAGCTCCGGTCTGCAGCTCCCAGCAAGACCAACACCGAAGGCGGGTGATTTCTACATTTCCAACTGGTGTACTTTAAAGGTGTGGTCAATAATAAGAATTTGCAAAGAAGAGCAAAGCATTTTCCCAAAACATATTCTTTGAAGAACCCATTAAAATATTTTTCCTACCCAACAGTATTCAGCAGAGGGAACCCAAAGGGTTAAGGCAGTTAGTTTTAACATTCCACCCCCTTTGACACAGAGATGCTACAATAAGAACACAGTTGATCAGCAGAAAAGAATGTCAATATTGCTTTGTACTGAAGACCTGTTTTGTGTTGTGTGTGTGTGTGTGTGTGTATGTGTGTGTGTGTGTGTGTATTTGTTTGGTTTTGTTTTCTTCTAAATTCAAGTCATTAAGCAGAGTTTGACCTTCTCATACTTCAGTGAGAAAATGTACACAATAGATGGTGCTTCTTATGAGAATTATGTCTTGTGAATTTTATGGTGGTTGACATTTGCTGTTTCGTAACAGGTCACTATAAAAGCGAGATGTTTTTGCTGCAGCCAGGTCTGTGGAATGGAACAAACCAGGTTAATGACTTGAAACCCACAGGGCACATTCTGCCGTGGGATAGTCACTTTGGCCACTCCAGTGCCATTTTATTATCTCTCTTTTGTTAGCTTGATAGAAAGGCTGACCCGTTTGTCCACAAGAGCTGCACAAGTCTAGGACACATGTTCCAAATGAGTATACATGCCTAATAGAGTTTCTCTATATAGTGTAGTGATTCAGACTACTCTGCCAGGGTGCTAATCCTGACTCCAAAATATCTAACTGTGAGTAACTATATTCAAGTTAATTAAACTCGCTGTGCCCCATTTTACTCATCTGTAAAAGTCTATAATAGTACCTTCTTCATAGGGTGGTCATGAGGATTACGTGAGTTGATAGATATAAAGCACTTAGAACAGTGTGCAACACTTGATAATGTCTTTTGAAGCACATGGGAACAAAACATGAAGTCTATGTATCTGCATCTGTGCACACGTGTGTGCCTGGGAGTGAACATAAGGTGATTGTGGAATGCAGGTAGTCAAGATCATTTGGAAGTATAATTGATTCTTGAGAAATGTTGAAGAATGAGTAGATTTTCAGACAGACAACATGAGGAGGAGTGAGAGTATCCCAAACAGGAGCAACCTCATGGGAAAATGTGACATTCTGTGTAAACTGCAAGTAATTCAGTAGAGTTGAAGGGATGGTCAGAAGGTGCCTACTAGCTTAAGGAGTTTAT
Source organism: Papio anubis (assembly GCF_008728515.1). Taxonomy (NCBI): domain Eukaryota; kingdom Metazoa; phylum Chordata; class Mammalia; order Primates; family Cercopithecidae; genus Papio; species Papio anubis. The sequence continues at coordinate 12,359,277 of NC_044996.1, read as the reverse complement.
TAAATAGTAAGCTTAGACTCTGAACCTAAGTTACATCCACTGCTAGGACTCATGCAGTCTGTGAAAGCCTAGAGAAGTAGAGGAATGAACTCAATAGAATTATTTCAGGGGTGGTGGGAGTTCTGATTGAGAAGCTGCTTACGACAAAATCTAGTATAAGAAAGACATAATCATAGTGAGTGTGATATACTGATCAGGTTTTGGTTGTTGGTAGGGACAGTGATTGAATGATCAGCATGTAGAATGACCGCTAGGATCGACTAATGTTTCTTACCCTCTGAGTTTCACGTCTGGACATAATGATTCATCTTTGGATTTTCTGCTTGGTTGAAAATGTATGAACAAGTAGCTATACACCTCCCTGGTGAGGCCCTTATCAGTTGATTTTAGTTTTCAAAGGAAATCATTTAGTCCTGCCATTCCAAATTAATGAAGGAATTCCATGCAGACCATTTGGCTGGCTGCCTTCCATACACAGCAGAGAAAGTCTTTGCCATCAATGCCAAGGTTTCAAATGGGCATTTTCATAAAAACAGGCAAAGCAGCCCATTATCTAATTGATTTCCATAAATTGTGGTGGCTGGGGAGTCAATGTCAATGCACATGGCATTGAGCCATTTTTTGGAAGGCACTCAATACTAGGTTTGAAATATCTTCTCTACCAGTAGAGGCCCTAGATTCCTTTACTAAAAAAAGAATAATTAAAATTTTCACATTTGAATAGTGTCCACATACACAGTCCCTGAAAGCAAACATTTGGACCCTTTACCAGGCTCCCTTTGCAACCTATCATAAAGGAAATGTAGCATGACATTTCAAGATGAATTGGAGGTGACACATAATACAGCTGTACATATCTCTTAGCACAAACAGGCTTTTTGCCTAACAAGAGTTGTTTCTGTTTGCTTGGCTTTAATTACTTTAGAAAATGATCAGTCAGTTTCATCTTAAGTTCTTCATGCTTCAATAATGTCAACTCTTCTTGCCTTGTTACCCAGAAGAAACTGACTGTCAACCCAGCTGACCCACTTAGGGGATTAGACGTGAGGACTAAGACAACTTTGTAAATAGGATATGGTGTTCTTGCAAGCAGCAGGACCATCAGGGAGCAAGAGGAATCAAATGCAACGGAAGCAAATGACACATTGCCTCCACCCCACTCAGGTTGCTCGAGCTGACTCTGGATGCCTCTCAGTGCTCAAGTTTTCAAAAATCACGCAACATATTCAACTTCTCCCATTAAAGTCCCTAAAATAAACAAGGCATGTATTTTACTCACATAAAATTCAACTGAGGATCTGCTATATGCCAGACGTTGTGCTAGGTATTGGGAATAACAACTAACACATATTACTTGCTGACATGTGTGAGGCACTAGCTATTTTACATGGATTAACTCACAAATCTTAATAATCAACCTGAAAATTATAGACTATTATAATCGCTACTTGCGCATGGAGATAATGAGGTATAGAGACTGATTTGTAAATGATCTCATAGAAAAGAAGTGGAATAGTCAAAACTTAAAACCAGGAAATGAGGTCTAGCATGCACAGGATTCATCATGATGCTCACCAATTTCCTATAATGAATCAGGTTGGGTCACCACCCTGTAGAAGCACAAAGCTTAGGTAGTATAGGAGACATAAACATGAATATCACATCATGTGAATTTATTGAGTACCTTTTAAATTCTAGGTACTATATAAAGTGCCATATTGATATTAATTCATTTAGTTCTTGTGGTATCATGATCATGTCTCTAGTTAAGACCAATTTTGGCTCACCAAAATAATGTGTAACATTTCAAATATTCATCTTTTCACTCATCATTTTGCTTAACATCTGTAAGTAAATAGCCTCTCTCTTTTTTATAATGGCTTTATTGAGATATAAATCCATTTAAATATTAATCCTTTTAAAGTGTACAGTCTAATGATATTTACACATACAGGGAGCCATATAACCATCACCACATCTGGTTCTAATATTTTCATCACTCTAAAATGAAATCCTATACTTTATTAGCAGTCACTCCCCATTCCCCTTCCCCAAGACCCTAGGAAACACTGATTTGCTTCCTTATTTTTATAGTAGATCTATTGGGATATAATTTGCATAAAATATACTGACTCATTTAAAGTGTGCAGTTTGATTTTTTTAGTACATTACTAAAAACTGTGCAACCATCACCGACATCTAATTCCAGAATTTCAGACTATCACAGAGTTGAAGAGAGGGAGATGAAAATAGACCAAGACAAATTGTCACAAAACTCTCTATTCCTATAAAAATGGAGGCTTTTTTTTTGAATAAAAGTTCCTCAGATTCTTGTAAGTCTTTGGTTCATTTTCAGAGTTCTAAAAAAATTAATTTTGACAATTTTTGCCCATGTTCTTATTGCTTTTGTGGAGGTGTGAATTTTCAGATTTTCTCATTTTGCCATTCCCTTGGGAACAGTATCTTGGGCAGTTTAAAAACGCAAAAGTTCTCAGATGCTGCAGGCCCATTTATATACCACAAACTCCATCTTTCTTAATATAACAAACCTTCCCTAGACTTACATCTGTTAACTCAATACCAGCTGTATCATATGTATATTTAAAAATATTCTTTCCTTACTTCCACTTTTCTTCTTCCCACAAATATATATTGAACACGTACTGTGTACTAGGATCAGAGATAGATGCTGCAGGTTAAAAGTACATTACAATAGAGTTTATTATGACCTCATGGAGTTTAGAGTGCTGAAGGGCAGAGAGACAATAAATACATCCAAGGACATTGTGTTAGAGTTCTCCAGAAACACAGAATAGGATATACGTGTGTGTGTGTGTGTGTGTGTGTGTGTGTGTGTGTGGTGTTTGTGTATGTATGTATGTGTATGTATTTGTGTGTAAAGGGAGGAAAGAGAGAGATTGAGACATAGTAGAAATTAGCTTACATGATTATGGAGACTAAGACGTCCCACAATATGCCATCTGCAAGCTGGAGAACCAGCAAAGCTGATAGCTCAGTCTAAATCCAAATGCCTGAGAATTAGGGTAGTTGATGATGTAATTCCCAGTCTGAGTCCAAAGGCCTGAGAACCACAGGGGTGGAGTGGTTAAAGTCCTGGATTTGGAAGGCCAGAGAACCAGGAATGCAGACATCTGGGGCAGGAGAAGATGGATGTCCCATCTCAAATAGAGACAGACAGTGAGAGAGAGATAATTCAGCCTGATAATTCAGCCTTCCACTGTCTTTTGTTTTCTTAGAGCCTCAACACATTGGCTGGTTCCCACCCACATTGGTGAGGAAAGTTCTGTACTCAGTCTACAAATTCACATGTTAATCTCTTCCTGACACACTCTTAATGTTAATCTTTTCCTGATACACTAAGAAATAATGTTTTACCAGCAATCTCGGAACTCCATGGCCAAATAAGGTTGACACATAAAATTAACAGACACCTAGGTCAAATATCAACGTAAATTCAGGTGTGTATATGTAGGCATGCATAGAACTGGTGCTCATAGGGCAAGGGATACTGGGGCTTATCATTTTCTCCTTCTCTCAGTGAAGTTTTGATGGAAGGTAGAATTCTAGAATTAATTCATTCAGCAACATAATATGTGTCCAGATCTCTGCTGAATTCTTGGAATGTGACATGGTCCCTGACTTCATGGAGCTCATAGTCCAATGAGAAATTCACGGAAGTCTACTCATCTGATTTCAATTTTCTGAACTCCATTCACTGTAGAGTTTAGGGAAGATTACAGTTTTTTCCAAGTATACAATAATATAAATAGAAAATCGAGAAAACATACGGAAATCATAAAAGGAGGCTGGTTATTGAACATAAATTGACTAAATTTTGTCATAGAGTGACTAGGTATTTAGTTTGCCAAAAACTTTCCTGGATTTAGCACTGAAGGTCCCATCTCCTGGTATACCCTGCACAATTGGTCACCCTACTTATTAATGAGTATTTGCACTGGCAACAGCAGACAGATCTAAGGGCATGATGCTGGTTGCCTAAACGTAAACAAGCAAATACATAAAAATAGAACTAAAAATACCTTCTATTAAGGAAGATCGTTAAAGTGTGTTTGTGGTTGTATTGGAGTAGAAAATGTATATACAATAAGCATTACAGGAAAAGAAAGACGATAAATGAAACTGATTCATTACCTGCAATGTTTATATGGAAAAGAGATATACACTGCTGTGTGAGTGTTAGGCAACATTCCTGATAGATACTTTAATAACTAATCAATGAAACAAACAAGAAATATAAATAAGAATTAGTTCACTGAAGAAAAATAAATCTGTTACAATAAAAAAATCAAAGTGACACAGCTGTAAAAATATGTATATATTGGTAAGAATTATTTAAAAACGGAATACTTATTTAACCAGAAATAGTGGGATACCTATATTCATGTGATAGTGATTAAAAGAACCTTGAGTGGGTGATGGGTCAGCATAGTGGTATAAAGATTGTTAAAATTTCTTAGTGGATAGTAGGAAGCCAGGTATGTATATATATGTATATAATATATATGGTGTATATAATATATATGGTATATATAATATATGCAAATATATGGCAAATATATGGCATATATTATATATGGCATATATAATATATTGGTATATATATGCACATAGGTATATAATATGTGTATGCACATAAAATCTATTAATAAAATATAAGAACATTATTTTAAATAAGGAGGAAAATATATGTAGAAACAAACAAAAAACAGGTGAAATGGTTAGCGTTGGAGAATGAAAATTGGGGGAGGGGGCAAGAATATGGCAAAGGACTGGAACTATTGTTTTGGTTATGTACTTTGAAGCACAATTTAACTTGTAAATTATGGACTTACATAACTTCAGCAACAATAAAATTAAATTGAATTGAATACATAAAATGTAGCAGTTTAGTACAAGTAATGAATATTCTATCTTTACAAAATACCAGCCCAGTTCAATATTGTTATTTTATTTAATATATTAGCATACAGCTTTTATAAGTGTTGGAGTCTTTTCTATTTGTGTTATTAACTGTTCTTGACTCCTGAATAATTTGGAAATAAAGAGGAAATATCAGAGCTGAGTAAGAGACATTTCAGTGACTGGGCTTGGAAATGCTTATTGATTATTGCACAGTGATTTGCTTTTTTTTTTTTTTTTTTTGAGATGGAGTTTTGTTCTTATTGCCCAGGCTAGAATGCATGCAATGGCACAATCTTGGCTCACCGCAGTCTCCGCCTCGCGGGTTCAAGCGATTCTCCTGCCTCAGCCTCCTGAGTAGCTGGGATTACAGGCACCCTCTGCCACGCTGGCTAACTTTGTATTTTTAATAGAGACGGGGTTTCTCCATGTTGGTCAGGCTGGTCTCAAACTCCTGACCTCAGATGATCTGCCCGCTTCAGCCTCCCAATGATTTGATTTTAAAAAATACTTTTTCACCTCATCCACCATGACTTTTACAAGATTTTTCTTAGAATCCATAAGGGAATGTAATTTGTTGATGCCACCGATAATATTATAACATAACACATATATCTAAAACTAATATCTGCCAATCATCACTAGTGCATAGACTCTTCTAGTGAGTTTCTGCTGCCATTAGTTTGATATTAGAATATTACAGCAGCAATGTTCTTCTTCATTTTTAATATCCATTTGTTTTCCTTTGTAAGGAAATGCACATTTTTCTGTGACAATCACATTATTTTAACCCTTAATGTTTACACAGGCCTTGCATGCAAATACTATCCATTCAATTCTACACAATATAGATATGAGGCTCAACTCTGGTAGGAGATGTCTGTCTTAAATTATAAAATTGAAGTGCTGTCCACTGCATCAAGATGGCCACTAAGATGCATCTCTTATAAATGGTCTCTGCGTCATTCACAGGGTAGTTGCTTATATTACAGATGTTGGGAATAGAGGGTAGTATCCATATAACAGGGTCTCTGAGTTTTCTGAACTAGTTAGTTCTCTTTGGGTAGAAAGGATGTAGAGGAGGAGATAAGGATGTGATGAAAAAGAAACCTGTTTGTTACAGTTGATAGGATCGGGAAATGCAAACTGAGAATTAGTCAAACAGTGGTTATTGAATACTGTTCAAACCATGTGTATGAAGTAATGACTATTTGTGGCATACAGCGCTAGCTGCCACTGAAATGCAAAAGTAATTTAACTGTGCACCTACTTCACTGGAACTTAAAGTGGGGTTGGGTATATACATATACTAAAATATAAATATTATGAAAGGCCAAAATGCTGTAATTCATATGATAAACACAAAACATGTTTTGAGGGTGCAGAGTAGAGGAGTACTCTAAGCTACTGAGGGCATTTAGAGAGGTGTTCAGAGAGGAATTAGTATTTGATGTGAAACTTAGAAGAGAAGGCAGAAAATTTGGGAGATGTAAAAGCATTTTAATGAAAGATACAGAATTAGCATGGTTGGAGAGCTGAGAAAATATTGATGTGTCCAGACTACACCAAATAATATATTATTGTGTATGTGTGTGTGTGTGTGTTTGAAGAGGACACAAGAAGTAATCACATTTGAAATTAAAGCATGCTTGTTTGTTTGTTTAAGAGGAACAAACTGATATTTCACTTGTATTTGGTAAAAAAATCATCTAGAAAGGTAAACTGCCAATCTGATAGTTATAGGCATTCAATGCCATCATATATACCCTCCTACATTTCAAAGCAGATTGTACTCAAGAATAAGGAATATAATCAGATTTTAGTAATTTTATGTAGCACACTTGATTCCAAGTATATTGATTCAATTTGAATGAAACTCTGAGATGATCAACAGTTGGTATTTAGTTTTATACTAAAAAGGCTTATTTCTTATATTTCTTTAAGCTCAGTGGGCAGGTATTAGATGTCTCTTGTGCCTCACCTCAAGTCATGTGAGGCTGAGGTATGCCTTAGGTATCTTAATCATCATCTACTGGGATTAGCTGGGCCGTAAAGTTTTCACCCACTTCAATTTTCTTTTAATCTTTCTCATCCTTTAGATCATCCCACTGCTTTCTCCTTGTATGACCCTGTGGTCACCCCCCAGAATTATAAGCATAATTGCTTGTGAACCTTCAGTAAATGCTGATTCAAGAGCCTTGGGCTTGGGGAAGAGCAACAATAAGAAATGAAGCAACTGCAATTGATTTTCTAGTAATGATGGGCTGTCATATTTTTCCACGGTCAACAATACCTTGGGATGTCTCAAACTTCATTTAATGTAAACTTATCTATTTTACTTAAAAAGGATGTATTAGTTAGCCATTGATAAGTAATGTGTGAGAATATTATTAACATCTTTTACTGAATGTATTAGGACCCTGTATTTTACTTCATTTAACCTGACTCAACAAACATTTTCTAAGCACATACTATGGACCAAACTCCAGGAATACAAAGATGAACTTATATCCTTGTAGGTTATATAAGACTACAAAGAAAATTATAATACTGGTCAGATATTGGTAAATGTAATTAGCGGCATAGAGTGTTATGAATGTCCCAAGAGATGAATTTGGGAATGTGAACCAATGTAAATTGTCATGTCACAAATTGAAGGATGATTTGTGCGTAAACGCACAGGGTCTGTCATCTCAGTTACCTTATTATTCACGGGTCCTATATAATAAAAAAAATATAAGGTCAGTGGCAAGATGTGGCTTTCTGATCTCCTCTAGGAAGAAGGTCTGAGAACAATGGACAGGGTTGTTCATTGAAGGAATCCTTCAAAGAGAGGCTTACGGCCATCTTGATTCCCACCGAGGGGTCATGCCAATCAACGGGTGCAGTTTGTAAGGCAGCGTCTATAAGAAGACATCTGTCTTTATGAAAGTCCAATGGAACTTTCACTCTTCAATTCCCTGTGAACCCAGAGGTGGGTTAGATATTTTTGGAATGTGCCACAGGCAGCCAGGCAGGTGGAAGATTTCATTCCAGCCCATGTCTGTTCTAAAATAATGAAAGAAGCTCCAAGAAATTGTACCTGTCAAATCTGTCAGAGAGTAAAAGCAAGATGATATCATTTTGACAGATTTCAGCAGCCACTCTGCTGATCACCCATGTTACTACTGCACTATGTTCCCAAGGAACTGATAGGTGAGCAGTGAATTATATGTTTCAGAATTAACTCAAAAGGATCTCTCAAATGTATTTGTAGCATTTCAACAAGTTTGGAAAAGATGACTTTATATTTCTGAAAGGGTTGCATTTGGGAGCAAGACAGAGAGTGTGAGAGAGAGAGACAGAACAAGAGAGAGAGAGAGAGGCTTAATAAATGTTGAATATGAATAAAGAAGACAATATGATCATATTCCTGTCTCGTTCCTTAGTACTTGTTTCCTTGCTGTGAGTTTTACTTGCCAATATAAATGAGCTTCCTGACACCCACATGCAGTTTGAATGCATTGAATTTCTCTCATTTCCAACCGCATTGTGGCAAAAACAAACAAACCACCTGAAGCAAATACTACTAGCCAAAAAACAAGCATCTGTGTCCAGATAAGGAAGGGGAGTGTTGGCACTAAAAGACATTGACTGTTTCTACATAGGTTTACTTGGGGAGTTTATTGCATTAGTCTCTGTGTTAAATCATATATTTATTAGTCATAAAGTTGCCTTGGTGTTATCTAATCCAGCTCTGCGTTGTGATAGGATTGAGTCATTATGCTCTTCCAAGTATTTTTATCTGATCTAGGGTTTAAACTATAAAGGTCAGGTTAGCTAAATGCATTCTGATAAGGGTTTCATCTATAACTAAGGACTAGATCACTATAGAGATTTGAGATTACCATTAGTTTCTTGAAAAGAGTAACAATTAGAGAAGAGCTTTAAATCTAAGTCAGAAGACCTGGAATGAATTTAAGGTTCTAGATCTCTACTTATTTAACTGTGTCTCCTTAGACAAGTCACTTAAACTGCTTAACCGCAGTTATCTCATTTTCAACACGGAGCAGTAACGCCTACCCTGTGTTTGTTACGTGGCTGTTTTTCGAGTGTCAAATAAGAAAATATACTAAATCACTTTAGAATCTCTAAAGAACTACAACAAATATGAGATATTATAAGACATTGTAAAATATGTATAAAATCATAATTTATATTCTATTGTAAAATATACATAATATAAAATATATCATTTTAAACTTTTTGAGTGTATAATTCAGTGCCATTAAGTCCATTCACTTGATTTAGAATCACCTCTACTACCCATCTCCAGAACGCTTTCATCGTTTCTAACTTAAAACTCTGTACCCATTAAGCAAACACTCCCCATTCTTCCTTACCTCCTGCTAATGCCTAGTAACTTCTGTTCTATTTTCTGTCTTTATAAATATGACTACTCTGGCTACCTAATAAGTGCCATCCTACAATATTTGTTTTGTTTTGTGTGTCGGGAATACTTAACTCAGCATCATGTTTGCAAAGTTCATCCATGTGGTAGCATGCCTCTGAATTTCATTTCTTTTTAAAGCGGCATGCTGCTCCACAGTATGTATTTACCAAATTTTTAAACCATTCCTCTATTGATGGCCATTTTGATTATTTCGAGCTTTTGGCTATTGTGAATAATGCCAGTAAGGAAATGGATATACAGGCCGGGCGCGGTGGCTCACAGCCTGTAATCCCAGCACTTTGAGGGGCTGAGGTGGGCAGATCCCCAGAGGTCAGGAGTTTGAGATCAGCCTGGCCAACAGCTGAAACCCTGTCTCTACCAAAATACAAAAATTAGCTGGGCGTGGTGGCGTGCACCTGTAATCCCAGCTACTTGGGAAGGTGAGGGAGGAGCATCCCTGGAACCCGGGAGGCAGAGGTTGCAGTGGGCCAAGATGGTGCCATTGCACTCCAGCCTGGGTGACAGAGGGAGGCTCCGTCAAAAAAAAAAAAAAAAAGAAAAGAAAATGGGTATACAAATAACTGTTCAAGTCCCTGATTTAATTTTGTTAGGTATATACCACTATATATATCATATTTCACTTTATAGAAGGAAAATTTCTGTACCATATAATATCTCTATGTTTGATATTTTGAAGAACCACTAATGATTTCTATTTTTATCTCCCCAAAATTATGCAAAAAATAAGATTGTATGATGAAGAAATATTCCTTTCTCTCTCTCCCTCCCCGCTTTCCTTTCCTTCCTTTCCTTACCCTTCTCTTCCCTTCTCCCTCCCCTCCCCAGCTCTTCTTTCTTCCTTCAGCAGTGAGTGAGCATTTACACAATTCAGATCATGTACTAGGCACAAGGGATATACTGATAAACCAGACCTGTTCTCTGTCCTCCTTGATCAATTATTAATATAAATTTTAATATTAAAATTTCATTTCCAGTGTTTATATATTAAACTCTACATATTCATGGAGAGCATTTATAATCAAATTAATAAGTTCTCTAAAACTTATTTCAAACTTTAGTTCAATTAACTGGGTCATAAGAAACACTTATCTTTAATGCAATTTAATGAAATGCAATAGCACACTATATTAGAAAACATGTCACATACTAAGAATAACTATTATAACACTTTTGTTTTAGAATATATATTACATATATGTTTTAGAATACACATATGTATACTTTTATATATTTTATATATATATGTACGTGTGTGTGTGTGTGTGTGTGTATAACCTAAAAGAGGATTCCTTGTTTTAGTACTCTTTCCAGCAAACTAGGAAGGCCTTTCAGAGAGGCTGCAGGAAAAGAGTGGCAGAGAATAAACAGGAGCTAAGACTAAGACGTAAAATCTTCCTTCTTCCCTATTTAATACGGTTTATCTTAACCTCTGCTAAAAATGACCAAAAGCAATTTTCCCATACATCAATTTATTTTTAAAGAGTCCCATATTGTAGTCCAAAATGGAAAAAGAGTAATGTTGCTTTGATATTTTTCAATTAGGAAATTAATAAACACAAGGACAAGATCTTTATATTCATAACTATGACAAAAGATAATTTTGAGGGAAAATTCAATTCATATCATGTAATTAGGTTCTATGTAGCCAATATAAAAATTCACATTGACTTTTTTCTATTATGAATATAAACATTATTTTTAAAGCAGAGGAATTTTGATCTCAAATATGAATGTCACAATTTCTGCAGGTATCTCATATACCGTGTAAATGCTGTACTATAATTTTTGGTTTGGGTTGTGTTTTGAGATAATTTAACTTGACCAGGAAGTTCCTGTTTTTAACAGAACATCTAACTTGAACACGAGGCATTTAGTTTGAATATGAGTCATCCAACTTGACGGTAAAACATGTTAATCAGTTACACAGGCTTTTATTTTTAAAATGTTGGTCTATGCATTTAATCAAAATTATTTGTTTACTTGATCACATGGTGTGAAAAATATATAGTGTGGAATAACCATTAATCCTCTTTACCAAATGTGCCCAGATCTCCGTCTTCTGGGTATATGAGACGAATAAACTAGTGGGTTGGGTAGCAGGTTTCCGTAATTGATCATATAGTGTAAATATATATATAATATAACAATGTTCTTCACCAAATATGTCCAGGTCTCTATCTGCTAGGCCTGTGGTAGGATGAAATTTGTGCCTGACGAGTTGGGCTTTATGAAGCTTGATCAACAAATTCTAAGTAGAATTCATGGATAATCAATCACTCCTAACTGGAGGATTTTTTAACCTCCTTATTGACCTGTGGCTGACATGGAAAAAGCTATATATATTTAATGTATACAAGTCAGTGAATTTGAGGAAGAGGATACCTAGGCCATAGACATATTCATCACCTCCCAAAACTTTCTCCAGCCCCATTCATTGCTGTTATTTTTTTTTTTTTCCAGCTGGGGAACTTAATTTCCAAAGCAAATCTCTCAATGAGACTATGCCCAAAGGAAAAGACACCAAGAATACCTGGGATGCTGATTGCTCTGTCAGCGTCGGTCCCTGAATAAATGCAATGATCAGAAGCCCCTTCCAATTAGAAATGAATATGCAGCATAAGCAAAAGTAAACCTTTTGTGTTTTAAGCCGCTGAAAAATTTGTGGTTATTGTTCTCATAGCATAATATATCATATATTATGATATATATATAATGAAGTAAAATATCAGTGAGAGTCACTCACAACTTCTAAAGCAGTGCTTTATATATAGGTTTGCTTGAACAAAGAGTATAAAGTTGTAAGATTTTGACTTAATTTATCAATTTAGTCAATAAAATTTTTTAAAAAATTACACATCTGGCCAAAAATGAAAATGCTTGTTGAGTATATTAAGTTTCTAGTTTGTGAAGACTCCTGTATCATATTGAAATATACGGTTTTTTACTCTATTATTAAGAGATTGTATAATTTTATAACTTTTATAGTAGTTGCAAGTAATATGTGATGAAAAGGTTGAATATTTAAAAGAGATAAATTCATGTGGTAACTAAACTGAAGCTGCATTCACAGGGAAGGTTGGACCAATATAACTACAAAACATACTAGATGGCAAAAATGGTGAAACTATATTCAAGTAGTTTATAGGAAACTGATACTAAAATGGTGCTAAAATGCTAATTTTTATAGGTCCTAACAAATCTAAGTGGAAGAGTATTAGAAATGTATAGTCTCAGGTCCTCAAAAGCAATTGCATCAAACCCAAAAATTGACAAGTGAGACCTAAACTAAAGAGCATCTGAACAGCAAGAGAAACTATCAACAGGGTAAACAGATGCCTACAGAAAGGGAGAAAATATTTGCAAACTATGCATCCGGCAAAGGTCTAATACCTAGACTCTATAAGGAACTTAAACAATTGAACAAGCAAAAAACTAACAAGCCCATTAAAAATGAGCGAAAGATATAAATACAGACTTCTCAAAAGAAGACATATGAGTGACCAACAAACATATGGAAAAATGCTTAACATCAGTAATCATCAGAGAAATGCGAATCAAAACTGCATTGAGATACCATCTCACACCAGTCAGAATGGCTATTATTAAAAAGGTCAAAAAACAACAGATGCTGACAAGGCTGCAGGGAAAAGGGAATGCTTATACATTGTTTGTGGGAATGTAAAGTAGTTCAGCCCCTGTGGAAAGCAGTTGGGAGATTTTTCAAAGAACTTAAAACACAACTACCGTGCAACCCAGCAATTCCATTACTGGGAATATATCCAAACAAAAACAAATATTTCCACCAAAAACTTACATGTTCATCACAACACTATTCACAATAGCAAAGACATGGAATCAACCTAGGTGTGCATGAATAGTGGATTGGATAAAGAAAATGTGATACATATACACCATGGAATACTAGACAACCACAAAATGAAATCATGTCCTTTGTAGCAACTCAGATGCAGCTGAAGGCCATAATCCTAAGCTAATTAACTCAGGAACAGAAAACCAAATACTGCACGTTCTTGCTTCTGAGTGGGAGCTAATCATTGGCTACACATGGACAAAAAGATGGCAACAATGAAAACTAGGGACTACTGAAAAAGGGATGGAGGAAGGGGGACAAGGGTTGAAAGACTATTAGGTACTATGCTTAGTACCTTGGCAATGGGATCAATCATAACCAAACTTCAGGATCACGCAATATACCCAGGAAACAAACCAGCACATGTACACCCTGAATTAAAAATAAAAGTAAAAATGTATAGTCTCAGTGAAGATCTTTGCAACATTTACAGCGGTGATGTATCACACCTCTAAAAGCAATCAAGTATCATAAAAATTTACGAAACATTACATTAACAAAATATAAGGGCATAAAAATGCTTATACAGAAAAACTCAAGAATTTCACAAAAACAAATATATAAAAAAAGCAAAGTGGTATTTTTATAACGCAGTAATTCCAGGGGGACAAGTAGAAGGTTGGAGGTAAATGTTTGAAGATAAAGCATCATCTCTTAATGTTTTTAATACATGAAGAAATATGATAAAATTACTTCACCTTTAAAAAATAAAGTATGGGTGGAACAGAGCAAAATAGCCAAATAGAAGACTCTACCAATTTCTCCCCACCCCCCGCAGGAATACCAAATTTAGCAACAATCTACAAAAAGAGTATGTTCATTAGAACCAAAAATCACGACCCCAACAAAAATCAGGTGAGCAGTCACAGTACCTCACTTTAACCTCATATCACTGGAAGAGGCACTGAAGAGAATAGATGAGACAGTCATGTTTCACCAATACCCTCCAACACACAAATCCCCCGGTAGCAGCCATGTGGCACAGAGAGAGAATTTGTACTCTTTGGAGAGGGCGAGGGCAGCAATTGTGAGATTTTTGCATTGAACTCAGTACTGCCCTGTCACAGCAGAAAGCAAAATTGGGCTGATCTCAGCTGACACCCATTCATGGAAGGAGCATTTAGAGAAGCCCTAGCCAGAGGAGAATTGCCCATCCCAGTGGTTGGGACTTGAGATTCAGCCAGCCTCACCATCATGGGCTAAAAGTGTTCTGGGGTTCCAAACACACTTGAAAAACAGTCTAAGGCACAAGAGCTGCAAACCTAGCTGAGTCCTAGTGTTGAGCTGGGCTCAGATCCAGTGTAACTGGGGAATATGAGACCTACTGAAACACCAGCCAGAGTTGCTAAGGGAGTGCTTGTACCACCCCTATCCCCCTAAGAGTTACTGGCATTTAAGAGGAAGTAGAGAAAGAGAAGGAAAAAATTATAAAAAGGATAATAACAGAGAACTTCTCAAACCTAGGGAAGATTTAACCCAAAGGCATTTAATAATCAAATTTCCAAAGATGAAGGATATAGAAAGGTCCCGAAAGCCTGCAAGAAAGAAGAAACAACGATCATACATGGAGCTCCAACATGTCTAGCAGCAGACTTTTCAGTGGAAACAATACAGGCCAGGAAAAAGTGGCATTACTTATTTAAAGTGCTAATGGAAAAAAAAAAATTCCCTATTTACCCTAGAATAGCATATCCACATTCAGCATTGGACAGATCTTCTAGACAAAAAAAAAAAAAAAAAAAATCAGCAAAGAAACATTGGACTGAATCTATACTATTTTATTCCATTTGTTCATTGTTGTGGCCTTCTAAGTGTAAACACTGAAGTTAAGACAGCCTAAATAATTCAACTCTGATCTGTGGGTCTTCTGTATCCTTGAGAGGAGGCTGGTTGAAAATAAAGACCCCATTCCAATTGCCCAACCTTCATTTCCTCTTTAGGAAATGAAGAGTTTCCATATTTACCATTTGAAAGCTACCATTTGGGGCCCAAGTTAGGAATGATTTAATAGTTGTTCCACCCCACTTAGCAGTCAGCGGATGCACATAGGCTTTCTTCCTTTTACTACATTTTTTTTCCTTTTATTCAAATCAACAGACTAGACCGTAGAATTGCAATTGGCACTTTCACTTCACAAAGTAATAAAAGCAAGCCAAGTATCATCCAACAGCCTAATACCTAGAAGATAACTCATACACTTCGAAAAGGAGAAAACAATTACGTGTTGAATTCAGTGGCTAAAACAACCATAAACTTCCTCCTCTTTTTGTCAGCTTTCACTGAAAGTGATCAGCTTTAGTTTCTTGTTTAGGATGGATTTTCATTGAGAACTTTTCTATGATGGTTTGATTTAAATACATGTAAGTGCTATCATAATAAGTATAATGCAGGTGGTGCAGGAGCACAGAGGAAATACAATTCAAGTGGAAATAAGATGCAAGAGGTTATGTGTAGTGGTGCATTTCTTTAGGTTAGATTTCAACAGTAGAAATGGAAAAGATGAGGAGATTGATGCTGAGAAGGCAGGATGGAAAGGGATTTTATAAATGGATATGTCTGTGTGTGCGTGTGTGTGTTTATTTTCTCTCAAAGAATGGAGGGTTACAGTTTTAGATTAGGTCATTTGCAAATTTCTTCTTTAAAAATTTAGTTTTTCTTTTTTGCATGTGAGGAAGGGTTGGGTGAGAGAGAATCTTCACTCCTTAGCCTGGAGCAACATTTACATATGCACAATTT
The DNA here is from genome assembly GCF_008728515.1 of Papio anubis. NCBI lineage: Eukaryota > Metazoa > Chordata > Mammalia > Primates > Cercopithecidae > Papio > Papio anubis. The sequence continues at coordinate 12,343,276 of NC_044996.1, read as the reverse complement.
TTATTATCTGGATCATCTGTCTTTTTAATTATTCTCTTTGTCTGACACTTGTGAATATATGATGCCTATATAATACAGATACAATGTTTCATAGGCATGATATAATAGAGAAACTTATCTCTCATATACTATATTATGCAAGTTTGAAGTCTATTATAATGACCATGTTCAGTATGACATGGTATTCATATATATACATTTTAGTATATTTATTACAGCAACTTTATTAAAATTCCATAGTGTTGACACACATTATACATACTTGAGAATGTGTATTTGAAGGAACCACTAGAACATTCTTGAACATTTGTTTCATTAATCTTCAAATATAAGGTTGATTATTGGTTAATGTAAGTAATGCTCTTTGACTTGAATTCACATGTTACCCAATGACAGAATCAGACCTTACAGGTCAAGTAAGCCTTCACAAAACTCATGCTTTGTCCAGTAGAGACCACCTGAATAGTTTTTCTCAATGACTGAGACAATAGCTTACAGTTTATTTAGGAGATTAAATCTTTATTTTTAATTTTAAAATATTTAATTTACAAATATAAATTATGTGTATTGAAGGTATACAACATGATGATTGATTTGATATACATTGTTTACTGATAACTGTAGTCAAATTAATATATCCATCACCACTCATAGTTACCATTTGTGAGTATGTATGTGTGTGTCTGTGGTGAGAACACCTAAAATGTGCTTTCTTATCCGATTTCAAGTAAACAATACAGTATTGTTAACTATAGCCACCATGTTGTACATTAGATACTCAGAATTTATTCACCTTATAGCTGAAAGTTTATACCCTTTAAACTACATTTCCTCAATCCTTCCACCCCCACCACCCCCAGCCCCTGGCAACCATCATTTTATCCTCTGCTTTTATGAGTTCTCTTTTTAGATTCTACATATAAGTACAATTATGCGGTGTTCATCTCTCTGTGTCTGGGTTATTTCACTTAGTATAATATCGTCCAGTTTCATCAATGTTGTCACAGATGGCAGGATTTCCTTCTTATGGGTAAATTATATTCCACTTTGTGTGTGTGTGCATATCTGCATGCATATCATGTTTTCTTCATCTAGTCATCTGTTGATGGGCACTTATATTTTTCCTATAACTTGACTGTTGTGAATAATGCTGTAAACATTGAACTGAAAGCTCTTTGAAATGCTGATTTCATTTTCTCTGGATATATACCCAGAAGTGGGATTGGTGAATCATACAGTAGTTTTATTTTAAATTTTTTGAGAAACAACCATAATGATTTCCATAACGATTGAACCGATTGACATTCTCCCAAAAGTACACAGGGTTCCTTTTCCTCCACACCCTTGCCAACACTTGTTATCTCTTGTTTCTTTTTTTTTTTTTTTTTCCAATAATAGCCATTCTATGTAAATTAGTACAACCTCTATGGAAAACAGAATGGAGATTTCTCAAATAACTAAAGGTAGATCTATCATTTGATTCATCAATTTTATTACGGGGTATCTACCCAAGGGAAAGACCAGTCATTGTATCAAATTTTGATATATACATGCCCGTATATACCTGCATGTGTATGTTTACTGCAGCACAATGCACAATTGCAAAGATATGGAGCCAACCTAACTGCCATTGACCAATGAGTGGATAAAGAAAATGTTATGTATATACACCATAAAATACTACTCAGCCATAAAAATAATGAAATAATATATTTTGCAGCCACTTGGATGGAGCTCAAGGCCATTATTCTAAATGAAACAACTCAGGAATGTAAAACGAAATACAACATGTTCTTAATTATAAGTGGAAGCTAAGCTATGGGTACACAAAGGCATACAGAGTAGTGTAACGGACTTTGAGGACTCGGAATTGGGGAGAAAGAAAGGGGGGTGAGGGATAAAAAACTAAATTTGGGGTACGATGTCCACTACTCAGGTGATGGGTGCAATAAAATCTCAGACTTCAGCACTATACAATTCATCTGTATAACCAGAAACCACTTGTACCCCAAAAGCTATTGAAATAAATATATATTTATATTGAAATAAATATATATAATGTATAAATAATGCAAATTAGTGAATACAATATGAAGTGTAAATTTTTATGAGTTATAAATAGTGCACCTCTGTAATACCCTAAGTTGAAAGCATAGACTATTTCCAAGTACCCTCCTGCCTCCTAATAATGTACAATGCTCAATAATTAACCACTAGTCTAGATATTTTTCTTCAAATGCTTCCTTTTACCTAACATATTTAGTGACCTAGGTATGCATCTCTAAATATCAGAGTATAATTTTGTCTCATTTTAATATTACCTTGAGTCAAATAGTAAGTGGTCACTTTTGCTATTTTTATATTGCTCAATGTTATATTTTTAACTCTTCATTCCTGTAGCTGTGTAGTGGTACTTTACTTTCCTACCGTATAATATCAGTTACATTAAAATACTTTTGTTGATCCTAAAATACATTAACCATTCTAATAGGTGCGAGTTGTTATCTCATTGTAGTTTCAATCTATATTGCTCTGATGATTAGCGATGTTGAGCATATTTTCATATTCCTGTTGGTCATTGGCATGTCTTCTTTTGGAAAAAAATGTCTGCTCAAATCTTTTGCTCATTTTTATTTTTATTCTTATTGCCATTGAGTTGTATGAATTCCATATGTATTTTGAATATTAACCCCTTATCAAACATGTGGCATCCAATTATCTTCTCCCATTCCATAAATTGCCTTCTTATTTTATGGCTTGTTTTCTTTGCTGTGCAGATTTTTGGTTTGATGCATGCCCCTGTGTTTATTTGTGCTTTTGCTGCCTGTACATTTGGTGTCATATCCAAAAAAAATTTATTGACAAGATCAATGTCATGGAGCATTCCCTCTATATTTTCTTTATTTCAAGTCAATTTTTATATATGGTTTAAGCCAAGGGTCTAATTTCATTTTTTTTTTTGTATGTGGAAATCAAGTTTTTCCGACACAATTTATTGAAGAGATTGTTTCCCATTGTGTATTTTTGGCACTCTTTTTGAACATTAATTTACTGTATATGTGTGGGCTTGTTTCTGGACTATTTTGTTCCATTGGCTTATGTATCAGTTTTAATGCCTGTATCATACTATTTCAATTACTATAACTTTGTAATATCGTTTGAAATCAAGAAATGTAGTGTCTACAGCTTTGTTCTTGTTTCTCGAGATTGCTTTAGCTATTTGGGATCCTGTGTGTTTTCATTCAAATTTTTAGATATTTTTCTATTTCGGTGACAAACACTACTGGAATTTCAACAGAGATTAGATGAAATCTATAGACTGCTTTGGGTAATGTGGAAATGTTAGCAATATTAATTCTTCTAATCCACAGCCAAGAGATATCTTTCCATTTATTTGTGTCTTCTTTCTTTCATCAGTGCCTTATAGCTTTTAGTGTATAGATATTTTACCTCCTTGGTTTAAATTTATTCCTATTTTATTATTTTTGATGCCGTAATCAATGGAATTATTTTCTTAATTTTGTTTTTTGGATACCTTCAGGTTCATGGCCTTTAAGCATGCTAGAGGCACTTTCACTTCTGTTGTTCTGCCCTATGCGAGACAAAACATGGCACTTTGGGGGTGTCTAGTGTTGGTCATCAGGTTAGTAAGCATGATTGTGTCCTAGTGTTGAAATTATTTTTCTTTCATACTAAAAGAAAAGTGCCTTGAATGAGGCACTTACAATTTTTTGCCTTCATTTCATTTGAAAGGAAATTGAGAATGTTAGAATTAGTTTTTATAAGAGTCATACGTATGTCAATATATATTTAATTCATTGTTTAACAAGTGACTAAATAAATTAATTACATTGTGAGGTGCATCCATAGTTGATCCTTCAATGATACTTTTGATTACTTTGTTTTTTCATATTTAAGGCTCAAATTGAAGTGCAGAGGCAAGAAAGTGAAGTAGTAGAGTAGTATAAACTCTATTTTTAGGCAGCCTCAGTTCAAGTATCAGTCCTACTACTTTCTAGCTATGTGGCTTTGCACAAGGCACACATCTCTTGCTTCAGTGTCTTCATCTGTCCATGTTGTTAATAAAATCACTTACTTCGCAGAGTTTTTCTGAGGAGTATATGAAGGTGGAGAATACAAATATAAATATATATACACATATATGATGTCATATGTTATCTATGATTAGTTTTGGATGCAGAAGTTGAAATTAAAGGGCACAGCTGTAGTCATAACTCTGATGTTTGCTACCAGAAAAGCCTGAGGCATGTTCCTTGCCCTCTCTGGATCTGTGTTTCTTCAGCCATAAGATAGGAGGTTTGAAGGTGATAGTCTCTAATATTGTTTCCCAGGTTGGTTATATTGTTCATTAGACATAAAATTTGCCATTATTTTTTATTATTTTATAATACTTCATAAGCTGGGCCATGAAAAAAATGCCAAAACTTTATTTCACACTGATTTTTATTTTTACTAAAAGGTTTAATCATAGGAAAACGTTATTTTATGGAATGTCACATCTGCTCTGTGGTTTAATATTGAAAAAAAATGCCTGTGTCTACTGAGATATGAGTTAACAAAAAACACTAAGTCTGATGGTCCTGGTTTTCACTAAACATCGCAATAGAAACATAAAGTATGGCTTTCCATCGTCGTTCTATGATGACTGTTTTTGAAGGCTCACCTTACATTTCATGAACATATTTCAACTTACTACACTTATTTCAGGCATTTTTTTTAAACCATCAAAGGAAATTAGCTTTTTTTTTTTTTTTTTTTTTTTACTTTTTATGAGCTTATGTTGTTTTCTGAGTTCCATCTTCAATCTATGTGTGATATCTACAGTCCTAATTAAAGTAAAGGAATTAGTTGAGCAGAAACCAAAGGAATTAGTTGAGCAGAAACCATGAAGTTTCTAAACATGTCTCTTCTAGTCTTACTGTCTTGAGGGTCTTTGTTTATCGTGATTTTAAAGGCTCCTTGACTCTCATGTTATATATCAAGAAAAGCAGTAGAGGAAAGTGACATGGAATAAGTTTACATTAATGTAAGAAATAACTTTGCAACCAAGAGAGTTATTTACCAGTTTATTGTGTTCTGTTATGAAGTAAGATTTTTGAATAGACAAGTAATAAGGCGGAACTAAAAATTATTCTTTTAGGAGGATACACTGGCAATACGCAACCAAAATCATGCTCATTTTGACTAACAAAATCAGTATTAGAGCATAAGCTTTGGCACATGATAGAACTGAATTTAAAGTCTAGCTCCACAAATAACTAGCTATATGTTATCAACAACTGGATCCGTAATATAGCAATTACAACTAATATATATCTTATAAAGTCTTTGTGACAATTAACAAAGTATTTATAATTATTACATGGTATTTAGAAAGATGAAAGAGTTCTTTTTGCTTTTTGATTTTGGTACGTAAAGAAGATTTACAAAAACCAATGTTACAGCATACATCTTTTTTTGACAAATAAACATAAACTATACAGGCCTCTGTATCCCTCAAATCATTGGCCTTTGAGAAAAGTGGCAGAGGGCTCTAGATGATATCTTATAGTCAACAGTTCACCCTTAAACGTGTATGGCTGAGGCTAGGTTATGAAAAACTGAGATAAGTTATTGTAGTTTGGCTTAAAACTCATTACTGTTTCTGTGAAAATAACAACTAGTAATTGGCAGTTTTATGAAGGCTACTATACAGTCAGGCTTTTAAAAGTCTGAATTAATATCCTCAGTTATTTTCATGTCAATATTTCTTACAATTTAAACCACAAAGTTAACAATCATTGAATGACATTTATAAAGCTATGAAAAAAAGAAAGGCATTGAAAGCATTTACATTTGTAGAAGAAAAAGATCACAGCATTTTATAAGGTGTTTAACTGTATTTACTAAAACAAGTGGGGAAACATATTTTATTTTTAATGGGATAACAGTCCATTGCTACACACAAATATATTTTAGGGAACACTGAAATCAAGGCTTTGTAGATTGGTGAAATCAACTATGATTATGAGGAGGGTAATGATAAAGGTGATGTTTATAATGATAATGGTGGTGTTTGAAAGAATAACGATGTGCTTTTCTATTATCTTCAGTTAGTGTGCCTGGTGTCATTCATCTTTATGACAGGGTTATAGATGTTTATTGCCCTTAGACTTTTCAAATGTAAAATAACCTGACAGATGTCATAAAGATATTTCCCAAATGAGAAATCTGAGGTGACAAGACACTAATAAATGTAGGTTAGAATATTGTTCAGAGTCAGACAGAACTAAGTTATAACACTGGTTCTGCAACCAATGGTTTTGGCAGGTGCCCTTGGTCAACTTATTTAATCTTTCTGAACTACAGTTTCCTCATCTGCAAAATGATGATAAACATAATCTACTTAGTGTTGTAAGAAATAAATGAAACTGCACACATAAAGTAATTAGCATAATTTCTGACATATTGTGAGCACTTAGCAAATATTTTTTTTTAAATTTTTGTCATAGTTTATATTTTCTTTTCTATATTTGGAAGTAGCATAATGTTAAAAAAGGCTCTGGAGCCACAATGTATAAGATCATATCTCACCTTTGCAATTAACAGCATATACTACTCTTATGATATTGGGAAAGTTAAACTTTTTTGTGCTTTAGATTTATTCCACTATAAAACGGGGACGTGTGTAAAAGATTTTTGTGAGAAGAAAATATGATAATGCATGTAAGGTACTTGAAATAGCTCTTGGAGCATAACAAGTTCTCATTAAATTATGATTTAATTAATCCTAACTTCGTTTTCCACTTTTCAATAAATAAAATGCATAATAATTATTTTTTTTTATTTTGAGATGGAGTCTTGCTCTGTCACCAGGTTGGAGTGCAGTGGTGCAATCTCGGCTCACTCCAACCTCCACCTCCCAGGTTCAAGTGATTCTCCTGCCTCAGTCTGCTGAGTAGCTGGGACTACAGGTACGCGCCACCATGCCCAGCTAATTTTTGTATTTTTTTTTTCTTTTAGTAGAGACAGGGTTTCACCATTTTGACCAGGATGGTTTCGATCTCCTGACCTCATGATCCACCCACCTCGGCCTCTCAAAGTGCAGGGATTACAGGTGCAAGCCACCGAACCCAGCCATAAAATGCATAATTTTTTAATGTGAAACTGTATCCCTATTAATAGTGAATATGATGTTGAGTGGTGTGTTCATTGAAGGCAATAATTGTGTTATCTAAGAATTAATTATTCTTGAAAGCATTCTTAAAAATCACCTATACATTTGTTCAAAATAAGAATTATAATCCAACACCTATTATAAAATTTGATTAAACATGAAATTATGGGAAACTTCCTCAACTTAATAAATAATATCTACCAAAAGATACAGCCAACATTATACTTAATGGTGAGAAACTAGAAGTTTCCCTACTAAGACTGAAAAAAAACCAAGAATGTCTCCTTCACCGCTTCTTTTTAACATTATGCTGTAAGTCCTAACTAGTGAAAATAGAAAGGAATAGGAAATAAAAGGTGTACTGATTACAAAGGAATAAGAAATAAAACTATCTTAGCAGATGACATGCTTGTCTATGCAAAAAATGTAAAATAATTGGCAAGAAAACTACCAAAATTAATAAGAAATAACTATGATGTTTCAGGATACAAGGATAATGTGCAAGAGTCATTTACTTTCCTAATGTATCAGAAATGAACAAGTGGAACTTAAAATGAAAACAAAAATACCATTTACATTACTACCACCCAAATAAAATACATAAGTATAAATCTTATAAAATATGTACAAGATTTACTTGAGGAAAATTACAATACTTTGTTGAAATTTTAAAAAATAACTAAACAAATGGAGAGATATCCCATGTTAATGGATAAAAAGATTCAATATTGTTAAGATGTCAGCTCTTCACAAATTGATCTATAGATTCAATACAATTCCCATAAAAATATCAGCAAGTTGTCTTGTGTACAGCAGCAAACTGATTCTAAAATCTATATAAGATAAAAATCCCATTAATATATACACCTACCATGTACACACAGAAATTTAAAAATTAAAACAAAAATAAAATAATATCCAGAATCCAATCTAGGATCATAAGGAATAAAAGAAAGAAAATTTATATAAAGAGAAAAATACCTTAGGTAGTCATTGCAATATGTAAGGTTAAGAAATATGTTGGAAGACTTATGCTGCTTGACTCTAAGCATTGAGATACCACTACACACCTATGAGAATGGCAAAAACACAAGACACTGATCACCACAAATGCAGGTGATGATGTGGAGCAGCAGAAACTCTCATTCTTTACTAGTGGGAATGCAAAGTGGTGCAACCACTTTGGAAGACATTTTGGCAATATCTTGCAATACTAAATATACTTTCATAAAATCCAGGAATTGTGCTATTTAGTATTCTACCCAAATGAATAAAAAACACGTTTTAATAAAAACCTGTGCACAGGTATTTGTAGCAGGTTTATCCACCATTGCCAAAACTTGGAAGCAACAAAGATGTCTTTCGGTAGATGAATGAATAAATAAATGGAAATATCCATACAATTGAACATTATCCAGAGCTAAAAAGAAAATATCAAGCTGTAAAAAGAGATGAAATAAAGTTAAATGCACATGACTAAGTGAAAGAAGTCAATCTGAATAGGATATATATTATATGATTCCAATAATATGACCTTCTGGAATAGGCACAAAAATGGAGACAGTAAAAATAGTTAAAAATAGTAGTAGTTGCTAGGGTTTAGGTGGAAGGGAGGAATGAGCAAGTAATGCATAGGGGATTTTAAAGGCAACAAAGTATTGTGTGTGATACTATAATGGTGGATACATATCATTATACATGTGACAAAACCAATAGAATGTACAAAACCAAGGGTGAACCCTAATGTAATATATTGACTTTAAGTGGTAGTGATGTGTTTATAAGGGTGAACCCTAATGTAATATATTGACTTTAAGTGGTAGTGATGTGTTTATTTAGGCTCATCATTTGTGACACATTTACCTCCCTGGTGTGGGATATTAATAAAGGGGAAGTTTATTCATGTATGAGGTCGGAAGTTATATGGGATATCTCTGTACCTTCTCTCAATTTTGCTATCAACCTGAAACTGCTCAAAAAGTATAAAGTAATACAAAACAAGAATGTCACAGATAATTATAGCTTATGGGAAAGGGAAATAAATGACAACAATGTTATCAGAGACAGGAGGGGAGGTATTAGAAATATTTTGTTACAAGGTACTTGCACTACACATGAAGGAGTAGAGTATTATTTGAAAGTGGAAGAAAAATAGTTGTAAGTATATTGTCAACTTAAGCAGCCACAAAACGAATTAAGCAAGAATAATTTATATGACTGAAAGGGAAGAAAATTGAGTTATATAAAATACTCAATTAAAACCAGAGGTGGCAAAAAATAGGAAAAGACAAAATAGAAACAAAGACCCAAGAGTAACCCATAGAAAACAGTTACAAATATAGTACATGTTAATCAAATTATTTTAGTAACGACTTTGAACGTGAAGGGTCTAAATACACCACGTAAGAAACAGAGATTGTCAGAGTTCTTACAAAATAATCCAAGTTCGTGTTGTATATGAAACCAAGTTTAAATATAAAGACACAGTTACATTAACAGTAAAGGGCTAGAGAAAGTTATACCATAACAAAAGGAAAATGAAATAGCTATATCCATTTTAGACAAAGCAAAATTAAGAATGAAAAAGAAGTATCATTGGATAAAGAAGGGCATTACATAATGACAAAGGTGTCTTTTTTTTTTTTTCTTTTTTCCCGAGACGGAGTCTCGCTCTGTCGCCCAGGCTGGAGTGCAGTGGAGCGATCTCGGCTCACTGCAAGCTCCGCCTCCGGGTTCACGCCATTCTCCTGCCTCAGCCTCCCGAGTAGCTGGGACTACAGGCGCCCGCCACCGCGCCCGGCTCATTTTTTGTATTTTTAGTAGAGACGGGGTTTCACTGTGGTCTCGATCTCCTGACCTCGTGATCCACCCCTCTGGGCCTCCCAAAGTGCTGGGATTACAGGCGTGAGCCACCGCACCCGGCCCAAAGGTGTCAATTCTTCAAGAAGTATTAACAAAATATAAAGACGTAACTCTAAGAAGACATAATGCTCCTTAATGTGTATGTATCTAAAAATAGAGCACCAAAATAGCTGAGGCAAAAACTAGAAGAACTTTAAGGAAAAATATACTATCCACTCTGATAGTTGAAGACTTCAGCACTGCTCTCCCAGTAATTGTCAGATCCAGCAGGCAGAGCATCAGTAAGAATATAGTTTAACTGATCAGAGCTGAACTAGATATAATTGACATTTATGGATTTATTTACTCAACAATAACAAAATACACATTCTTCTCAAGAATATGTGGAACATTCATCATGATAGAACTTATTTTAGGCTATAAAACACACCTCAACAAATTTAAAAGTATAGAAGGCATACAAAGCATGTTTTCAGACAAGAATTGAATTACACTAAAAATCAGCAACAAAATGCTAGGTGGAAGATCATGAAATAGCCGGAGATTAAACAACACACTTCCAAATAACACATAGGTCAAAGATGAAATTTCAAGAGAAATCTAAAAAGATTTCAAATATTTTGAAATAAAATTCAATGTATTAACTATCCAGTTTTAATATTAATATATCCAGTGTATTACTAACAAAATAATTGGTAAGTAGATCAGTAAAATAAAACAGAGCCTAGAAATAAACACATAAAATTAAAGTCCACTGATTTTTTGCCAAAAATGTCATGCAATATAGAAAGTATAGTCTATTCAACAAGTGGTGATCTAAAAAGTAAATAAATTTGGATATAGGTCTTACACACTTTCACAAAAATTAACTCAAAATATATTATTAAGATAAATGTAAAATGAAAACAAAAACAGCTAAGATGACAAAAAATAATATATTGGTAACCTTGCATTGGTGATGACATTTTAGATGCAATCCATCAAAAACTATTTTAGTTTTACTATATTAAAATTTAAAAAACTGTTCTGTGAAAAATACTATTAAGAAAATTAAAAGTTAAGCTACAGAGCGTGAGAAAATATTTTTAAAACACACAAAAGACTGTTATCCAAAATATACAAAAATCTTTTAAAACTAAACAATAAACACCAAACAAGCCAATTAGAAAATAAGCAAAATATATGAAAAGATACCTCACCATAAAATAAATACAAATAGCAAATAAACATATATAAAGATGCTCCATATTATATCATTAGGGAATTGCAAGTTAAAACAACATAAGATACTATAAGACACCCATTAAATTAACTAAAACCCAAAACACTGATAACACCAAATAATCACGAGTGTGTGAAGCAACAGAACTACTCAACCATTGCTGGTAGGAATGATAAGTGATATGAACACATTGGAAGACATTTTGGCAGTTTCTTACTAAGCTAAGTATTTTCTTAATGTATAATCAAGGAATCATACTCCTAGATATTTACTCAAATAAGTTGAAAACATATGGCCACAGAAAAACTGGCACACAAATTTTTATAGCTGTTTGATCTACAATTGCCAAAAATTGGATGAAACAGAGATGTCCTTTAATAGGTGAATGAATAAACACAATATAGTAGACCCCTATTATTTGTGGGGAATATGCACCAGGACCCCCCAGTGGATACCTGAAACAATGAATAGTACCGAACCCAATATATCCTGTGCTTTTTTCCTATACACACTCATATTGTTTGCATGTTTGACCCTCCAAATCTCTCATAATTTGATTCCCAGTGTTGGAGGTGGGGCCTGGTAGGTGGTAATGGGATCATGGGGGTGGGTCCTTCATGAATGATTTAGCACCACCCTCTTTGTGATAAGTGAGTTCTTGCTTAGTTAATTCACACAAGATCTGGTTCTTTAAAAGACTAGGGCCTCCCCCACACCTTTGCTCTTTTGCTCCTGCTCTCACCATTTGACATGCCTGTTCCCACTCCATCTTTCACCATGATTATAAGCTTTCTGAGGCCCTCACCAGAAGCAGATGCCAGCACCATGCTTCCTGTACACCCTACAGTACTATAAGCCAGTTAAACCTCTTCTCCTTATAAATTTTCCAGTCAAGTATTCCTTTATTGTAATGCAAGAACAGCCTAACACACAAACATACATATCATAAAGTTAATTTATAAATTAGACACAGTAAGAGATTAACAATATGTAGATCAATGGAGCAGAATAGAGAATTCAGAAATAAAGACATATACCTACAACCAACGGATCTTCAGCAAAGTTGATCAAAATAAATAATGGAGAAAGGATACCCTATTCAATAAATGGTGTTGGTAAAACTGAATAGCTATATGCAGAAGAATGAACTTAGACCCCTATCTCTCACCGTGTACAAAAATTAACTCAAGATGGATTAAAGACTTAAATATAAGACTTGTAACTATACAAATTCTAGAAGAAAATCTAGAAAACACACTTCTGGACATTAGCCTAGGCAAGTAGTTTATGACTAAGACCTCAAAAGCAAATGCAACAGAAACAAAAACAGACAAATGAGGCTTGATTAAACTAAAAAGCTTCTGCACAGCAAAAAAAATAATAAACAGAGTAAGCAATCTACAGAATGAGTAAAAATATTTGCAAACTATGCATCTGACGAAAGATAAATATCTAGAATCTATAAGAAATTCAAACAGATAAGCAAGTAATAAATAACCACATTAAAAACTGGGCAAAAGACATGAACAACCTTTTCTCAAAATAAGATATACAAGTAGTCAACAAAAATATGAAATATTGTTTAACATCACAAATCATCAGAGAAATGTAACACTTCAATGAGATACCACCTAAAACCAACCAGAATGACTATTATTAAACAGTCAAAAAATAATTGTTGGCGAGAATATAGAGAAAAGGGAATTCTTACACAGTTTTTGATTATGTAAATTAGTACATCTATAAAAAATAGTGTGGAGATTTCTCAAATAACTAGAAATACAACTATCTTTGACCTGATCATTTAACTGTCAGACTACTGAGTAGCTACCTGATATTTTGGTCTGGCTGTGTCCCCACCCAAATCTCATCTTGAATTATAGCTCCCATAATTCCCATGTGTCATGAAAGGGACCCAGTGGGAGGTAATTGAATAATGGGGGCAGGTCTTGCTTGTGCTGTTCTTGTGACAGTGAATAAGTCTCACGAGATCTGATGGTTTTATAAAGGGGAGTTCCCCTACACAAGCTCTCTTGCCTGCCGCCATGTAAGATGTAGCTTTGCTCCTCATTCACCTTCAACTATGACTGTGAGGCCTCCCCATCCAAGTGGAACTGTCAGTCGAGTCCATTAGTCCTCTTTTTCTTTTTTTAAATAAATTGCGCAGTCTTGGGTATGTCTTTATTAGCAGTGTGAGAACAGACTAATACATTCCCCAAAGGAAAATAAGTCATTCTACCAAAAGGACACACACACACTCATATATTCACTGCCGAACTATTCACAATAGCAAAGTCATGGAATCAAACTAAGCACCCATCAATGGATGGTTGAATAAAGGAAATGTTGTATGTACTCACCATGGAAAACTATTCAGCCATAAAAGAGAATGAAATCATGTCTTTTGCAGAAACGTGGATGCAGCTGGAGACCATTATCCTACGTGAAATAACTCAGAGACAGAAAATCAAATACTGCATGTTTTCTTTTATAAGTGGGAGCTAAACATTGAGTACACATGGACGTAAAAATGGAAATAATAGACACTAGACACTAGACACTCCAAAAGTGGGGAGGTAAGGTGGGGGTGAGGGTTGAAAAATTACCTGTTGGGTACAATGTTAACTATTTGGGTGATGGGTACACTGGAAGCCCAAATCTCATCATTGTGTAAAACATTCATGTAAGAAATCTTCACATGTACCCCGTGAATCTATAATAAAAATAAAATAAAATAGAACAATTATAACAATATACTGTAATAAAGATTATGTGAATGTGTTGTTTCTCCATTTCTCTCTCTCAGAATATCTTATTGTAGTGTAATTGCCCTTCTTTTTCTCGTGATATATCAAACTGATAACCAAGATGGCTACTAAGTGACTGAAGGGTGTGTAGTGTATATATAGTGTGGCTACCCTGGAAAAAAAGGATGACTATGAGATTTCATCACGCTACTCAAGATGACATGCAACTCAATATTTTTAGTCCACGGTTGAGCAAAGGCAACTAAAACCATGGAAAGCAAAGCTGTAGATAAGAGAACTGGTGTATAGTACATCCGTATAACTGAATATTGCTGAGCACTAAAAATATGAGCTATTAAGGCACACAGAGACATAATGAACCTTAAATGCATATTGCTAAATAAAAGAAACCAGTCTTAAAAGGATACATACTTTAAGATTCCAACTGTGTTACATACTGGGCAAGGTAAAACCATAGTAATGATAAAAAGATTATTGGATGCTAAGGGTTCATGGGGAGGGGACAAGGGATAAACAGGTGGAGCACATGACAATTTTAAGGTGGTGAAACTATTCTGAATGATCCCATAATGATGCATACAAGGCATAATACATTTGGCAACACTCATAGGACTGTACAACTCAAAGAATGAACATTAATGCCAACTATGGACTTTAATTAAAAATAAAGTATTAATATCGGTTCATCAATTGTAGTAAATGTTTTAGCCTAACATAAAATGTTAATAAAAGGGGGAATTCTGTAGTAAAAAAGAGAAATACAGAAACTACTTTTAATACCTCTTTCAATTTTTCTGTAAACTTAACACTGCTCTGGAAAATAAAGTCTACTAATACAAAATCACTTAAACACAAGATACCTTTTGAAAAATAAATTATTGACTGAGAGATATCAGTGGGAATTTCATGGAAATCAGACATGATTATTATTAATCACCTGTCTATGCCAGGAAAGATTTTCTCTAGTGCTCTATGTAAATCCCGGTGACTTTAAAAATATACTGAGATCTTTCAGTTTAATAGATATTTATACGGCACTTACTGCTTTAACCCTGAAGGACTAAAGAGAGAGCTAACAAAATACGTAATTAAAAGAAAAAGAAAACAAAACTATGTTATGATTTTGAAAGATACGTGGGGCATGAGTAAAGGAGTAGGTGGAGGACTGACAATGCTATGTAAACAAAAGTAAGAATGCCAACACTGCTCAGAATTACCAGACATCCACACACATGCACACACATACAGCGAGAGAGAGAAAGAAAGAGAGCGAGCAAGGGAGAGAGAGAGAGACCACTAAAGTGATGATCACTTTGATCACCACTAAATAATATTAACCACTAAGCCTGATCTTCAAAGTCTAAGAATATAGCCTCCATTTACCCAAGGAGAGATTCTATTTTCCTTAAAATGATTTTAAATAGTTTTTACCTTATTGCAATAACCTGGCCTTCATATTTAAATTAGTTGCATTAGGGAGCTATTTGTCATTGCAAAGAAAGCCGCATTTATAGCTCAGGTTCATTTCATAGTACCCATCATTTGCCCATCTGTCCTCCTACTTGTACTCAAATTACAACATAACGTTTACAGGGTATTCTTGTTTTATTCTTATTTTCTTTAATTTTTAAGTTGGAGAGAAGGGTAATAACATAACCTAAAAGGGAAGTATATTAATCCTAAAGAAGAAAAATTAAGAGATTTAGATATCCAAAAAATAAATAGAAATTCGAAAGAATCACAGCTATTCAAAAAATAGTCTTCATATATAGAGTTAATAAAATAAGCATTTAAAAGCAACATCATATGTGATATCATGTAAAACACATATCCATATATACTTTTGGTAAATAATTTTTGTAAATGTTTTGTAAATACTAGTCAAATTTGAAAATTTTCAATAATTACAAAAAGTGTGCATATGTGTTTACTTTTTCTTTAACCCATCAAAAATTTGGCAAACATTAGAACTTTTAGGACAACATCAGAGTAGAACCTGGAGCCCGGTGTGGAAGCAGAACCCCAGAGTACTACAGCCACATTCTTGACAGCAGTTTTATGAAAATGTAATTCGTATGCCATACAAGTTACCCATTTAAAGTATACAGTTCAATGGTTTTTAATATGTCCACCGTTTTTGCACTACATGCAAGTATGGAAAAGGTTTTCTTGTTGATAAATAGAGCTGACCATCCCATATATTTGGATACTGAGTTAGGATGGTGATTCAGGAACTCTCAATGTATTCATTTGCTAAGATGTTCCTAGACTAACATTGTTTTCAGACATCTGACAAACAGAAACACAAAACTTTTCTGGGGCAGTCGGCTTTACCATTAAGCAGCTACAGTGGCCTTGGGTTCATGAAAAACCTCAGTGACAGGCAGGACTCAGCGACTATGGGCTTCAGACATGCCTTTGTTCTTCAGCACCTTCAGTGGCTATGGGATTCAAGCCTGGCACCACACTAGCTTCAGTGATTCCAAACTGCAGTAACCACAGAGGTCCCTTGAAAGATTGTTGAAGGATGTTCTCAAAGCCAGTCTGTGAAGACTGAAAGAAGTGCATACTTCTTCAAATGTTCAGATAGCTACATATGGTTACAAGAACGAAGAACAATGAGGGAGCTGATCTCATAGAAGTAAAGAGAAGAATGGTGGTTACCAGAGGCTGGGGTGGTTGCCGGAAGGGGAGGCTGGAGAAGATATTGGTCAAATAAAACATACCTAGATAGCAGGAATAAGTTCATGAGATCTATAGTACAGCATATAGTAAATGATGATCTATTCTGTCCTTGAAAAATGCTGAGAGTGAATGTTAAATGTTTCCACCACAAAATTATAATTTTGTGAGGTAGTGCATTTGTTAATTAGCTATATTTAACTATTTCACAATGTGTGTGTATATACATACATATATATACTTCAAAACGTCATGTTATACACAATAAATACATATAATTCATATGTCAATTTAAAGGAAATACATTTGAGAAAAAAATGATCACAAGTAATTAAAATGTATAAAATATCACCCATTAAATAAGAATAATTGTAAGGAACTAAATAAAACATTTAAAAAATAAAAGCAAATGTATTAACCGGATGGGCTTCATAGAAAATATAGTGGAAAGAGATAGTGAATTTAAACATAGATCAACATAAACAAATTGTACAATCTGAATAACAGACAAAAAAATAGATTTTAAAAATAAAGTGTGTCTCAGGGATCTACTAGACAATATTAGAGAGTCTATAATAAGTATAATTGCAGTCTCAGATAAGATAGACTAAGTGTAGAAAAATGTTTGAAGAATGAAAAAGATTTCTTCATGTAAGACACAAATTTACAGATTCAAGATGCTAAAATAAACCCAAAGCTACAAAACACAAAAATGTTCATACCTGGCCGGGCGTGGTGGCTCACGCCTGTAATCCCAGCACTTTGGGAGTCCAAGGCGGGAGGATCACAAGGTCAGGAGTTTGAGACCAGCCTGACCAACATAGTGAAACCCCGTCTCTACTAAAAATACAAAAAGCTAGCTGGGTGTGGTGGTACGCACCTGTCATCCCAGCTACTTGGGAGGCTGATGCAGGAGAATTGCTTGAAGCTGGGAGTCAGAGGTTGCAGTGAGCGGAGATCACGCCACTGCACTCCAGTCTGGGTGACAATGCAAGACTCCGTCTCAAAAAAAAAAAAAAAAAAGTTCATACCTAAACATATGAAAAACCAAAGACATTAAAAATAAGATAAAAATATTATATTTAATACAAGGAACAATATTTCAAAAAATGGCTGACATCAGAAACTGTGGAGGCTAGAGAAATGGGCATCATTTTTTTAAGTATTAGAAAAAAAGTAAAACTGTTACCCCAGAATTCTGTGTCCAGTTAAAATATCCTTCAGCAATAATGATGAAACATAGGGATGATCACATTAACAAGAACAATAAAAAATCTCCAGCAAAAATGGCATAGTAAGCAAACAAACAACTGAGAGGATCTGTTCTCAGTAGACCTGCTACACAAGAAATGCTAAAGGCAGTTCTTCAGGCTAGAGGCTATGATACCAGATAGAAGTTTATGTTTTCAAAAATAAAGAGGATCATCAGAGGTGACAAATATCTAGGTAATATATAACAGATAATTTTATTTACATATTTTACCTCTTATTATTCTCTTTATAATGTATGTGACTTTTTAAGAAAAAATCTGTAATGCTACCATGTGGGCTTATAATATAAGTAGATATAATTAACACAATAAGTGTAGCATAAGGGGCATATAGGGTGATAATAGGACCTTTATATCTGTGAGGTTTTAGCATTTTATGTGAAGTTATATAACTTTAAGTTTAATCTTGAAAAATGTATGATGCACATTATAACATCTGGAGCTACTACTAAAATATTGCATAGTAGAGATAAAATGCCAATCTAAAAGCTAAATAAAATTCAAACTGTTTTTGAAAGTTCAGGATTGTTGTGGAGCACAAGATCAACACACAAAAATGAGTTGTTTATCTAGACACTAGCTACGAACAATTCTCAAATGAAATTAGGAAAACAACTCCAATCACAATAACATAAGAAAAAGATATAAAAATATGATGTACACTATTCGGGTGATGGGTGCAATAAAAGTCCATACTTCACCACTACACAACTCATCTATGTGACCAAAAAACACTTGTACCCCTAAAGCTATTGAAATTTTTAAAAAGTTACAAAGCACCTACAACTAATCAGAGAGAGACAGAGAGAGAGAGAGAGAGAAACAAATGACCTAAGTAAAGATCTTCATGTTGAAAACAAGAAAACATTCTCGAAATAATTAAGGGCCCAAATACATGAAAAGATACTCCATGGGTGTAATCCAAAGACTCAGTATTGTTGAATAGCAATGCTCCCAAAAGGTATCTACAGAGTCAATGCAATCACTATTGAAATTCCAACTGCTCTAATTGTACATTTTAAAATAACTAAAAGAGTATAATTGGATTGTTACTATCACAAATGATAAATGCTTGAGGGGATGAATGCCCCATTTTATATGATGTGATTGGTACACATTGCATGCCTGTATCAAAATGTCTTATTCACTTCATAAATATATACATCTACTATGTACCCACAAAAGTTTTTTAAAAATAAAGAATTGTATACAACTCATGCATATATCCAATAATGAGTATAATTAATACTTCATAGATCTGGCATGCAAATTATCACTCTAAATTTGAATCAAGTATAAAAAGTTTCAAAAGAAAAATAGTTCCCCCAAGAAAGTCAGCCAAATCTGTGAACTATTTCTGTAGTCCACCAAATCGCCCTTTAGCTTACAGACATGTCTACAAATATTATGAAACTCACTGATGAGATTTTATAATCAATTGTTACATGTTAGAAAATATGATGTCAGGATACCGTGATGAAAAATAATACTATATACAATGATTAGAACTATGTATCTGATTTTTTAACATTAACATGTAAAAATGTCCTGATAGATCTGAAGTAGTGATGTACTAAATGCTATAATGCCTGGGGCTTGCTTCAAAACAACATGGCAATATAGGGAGAAAATGACAGCCCTTCAGTTAGCCATTATGCAAGCTGAGTGATAAGTACATGGGAGTTCATTATAGTAATCTATCTACTTTCATGTATTTAATATTTTTTAATGATAAAAAATTTTTAAAAAATAAAAATAAAACTTCGAACTATTTTCAGAAATAAACAAACTGAATTAAATTAAAATGCATGTGAAGATTCAAAGGATCTCATGTAGCCAAAAGAAGCTTGAAGAACAAAGTTGAAAAACTCATACTTTTCTATTTCAAAATTTACAATCCAGCTGTAGTAAATCAAAACAGTGTGGTATTGGCATCAGTTTGGATATTTGGGTCGATTGAGTAGAAATTTGAATCCAAACATAAACCCTCACTTTTTACACCTGATTTTTACAAAGATTCTTAGACACTTCAATAGCGAAGGAAATGTTTTTTCAACACATGACACAGAAATAAATGGATATCTGCATCCAAAATAATTATTTTGAACTTCTCCTTTATACCATATTTAAAAATTATCTCAAAGTGGATCAAAGACAAAAATGTAAGAGCTAAAACTATGAAACTTTTAGAATTAAACATAAGCATAAATCATTTTGACCATGAATTAGGCAGTGGTTTATTAGATGTGGCATGAACAGCACAAGAAATAAACTGATATTTGATTTCATCAAAATTAAAAACTTACGTGCTTTAAAGAAAATTAGAAAAGTGAAAAGACAACCCACAGAAGGGTGGAAAATGTATTCAATTTATATCTGCTAAGAGTTTATTTTCTAGAATATAAAATAATTCTTGCAAATCAGCAATAAAAAGAAAAAAAAATTTTTAAATGAGAATAGATATTTCACTAAATAAGATACACAAATGGCTAATAAGCACATTAAAAGATACTCAATATTATTATAATTAGGGAAATGCAAATCACAATGGCAATAAGATACCACCTCACTCCCATTAGGCTGGCTATGTTTAAAAATAAATAACAATAATGAAAAAGCACAAGTGTTGGTGAGGATGTGGAGAAATAAGAACTCTCATACATAGGAAAGAAAATGGTACAGGTTCTGTGGAAAATAGTTTGGCAATTTCTCAAAATGTTTAGCTAGAGTTATCATAAGAATCATAAATTACACTCCTAAGCATATACCCCAGAGAATTGAAAACAAGTGTTCACATAAAAACTTGTACAGAAATGTTCATAGTAGCACTATACATAATCTACAGAAACTGTATCCAAGTCATGAATGGATAAACAAATAGTCATCTATTATACGATGGAAATTATTCAGGCATAAAAAAGAATAAAGTACTGAAATATGCTACCACACTAGTGAACCTTGAAAATACTATGCAAAGTAACAGAAGCTAGATTTAGTAGGCCATTTATTTTGTCTTTCCACTTATTTAAAATGGCCGGAATAGGCAAATTCATAAAGGTAGGAAGTCAATTAATTAGCGATAGCCATGAGATTGGGCAAGTACAGGGTTTCTTTCTGGGGTAATAAAAATGTGCTGGAGTTAGTGGTGACGGTTGTACAAAAATTACAATATACAAAAATAATTGAACAGTACACTTAATGCTTTAAATGATGAAACTGTATATTATGTGAATTACTTACCAATTAAAAATGAAATAAAATTAGTTAACCTAGAAGTACAAGCTAACCATTCAATGGTCCCTACTGTGTTAATATGTAGCATAAAATATATTAAAAGTGTGTCTGTTTTATTATATTTTTAAACATAGTTAATATTAAATATTAATTTTACTGGATTATATGTAGAATCATTGACATACCTCCACTAGCAATACGAACATTTACTTATATGACTTCTATAACTTACTAGTTTATTTCCTGTAAACAGGCATAATAGCATTAATCTGTCGAAAAATCATTAGTGACTCTTCAGTACTTCCCAAAGTATAATCACAGTCACTTCATCCTGACATTGAAGGCCTTCACAATGTGACCTTGACTGAAAATTTAACTTTATCTTTCTTTACTACAATCGTGTAGTGCCTAACACTTAGGAACTCATAGAAAACTTGTGAAATTGAATGATGGTTATACCTCTGCCTCCGGTTTTGCCTGTTCTTAGTTTTCTGCCCGAGCACATTAACTAATTATACTAAAGCTCACTTGATAAAATAATCAGGCAGCTGGGTGTGGTGGCTCACTCCTGTAATCCCAGCATTTTGCAAGGCTGTAGGTGGGAGGCTTTCTTGAACCCAGGTGTTTGAGACCATCCTGGGCAACATTGTAAGATCCCCATCCCTTCTGCACAGCAAAAGAAACTACCATCAGAGTGAACAGGCAACCTACAGAATGGGAGAAAAGTTTTGCAATCTACTCATCTGACAAAGGGCTAATATCCAGAACCTACAAAGAACTCAAACAAATTTACAAGAAAAAAACAACCCACCATCAAAAGTGGGCAAAGGATATGAACAGACATTTCTCAAAGAGGACATTCATACAGCCAACGAACCACATGAAAAAATGCTCATCATCACTGGCCATCAGAGAAATGCAAATCAAAACCACAATGAGATACCATCTCACACCGGTTAGAATAAGCGATCATTAAAAAGTCAGGAAACAACAGGTGCTGGAGAGGATATGGAGAAATAGGAACACTTACACTGTTGGTGGGACTGTAAACTAGTTCAACCATTATGGGGAAAACAGTATGGCGATTCCTCAAGGATCTAGAACTATAGTACCATATGACCCAGCCATCCATTACTGGGTATATGCAAGGATTATAAATCAATAACATATAAAGACACAGGCACAGTATGTTTATTGCGGCCTCTATTCACAATAGCAAGAGACTTGGAATCAGCCCAAATGTCCATCAGTGACAGATTGGATTAAGAAATGTAGCACATATACACCATGAATACTATGCAGCCATAAAAAGGATGAGTTTGTGTGTGTCACTTTGTAGGGACATGGATACAGCTGGAAACCATCATTCTTAGCAAACTATGTAAGAACAGAAAACCAAACACTACATGTTCTCACTCATGGGTGGGAACTGAACAATGAGATCCTTGGAGGACTTCGGGAAGGGGAACATCACACACTGGGGCCTATCGAGGGAGAGAGGGGGAGGAATGGCATTGGGAGTTATACCTGATGTAAATGACAGTTGATGGAGTGCAACACACCAACATGGCACAAATATACATATGTAACAAACCTGCACGTTATGCACATGTACCCTAGAACTTAAAGAATATAATAATAAAAAAAGAAACAAGCAATGTGAGATGAGTTTTGATGGGTTATAGAACAGCAAAGAAGACAATAAATTCAAATTGAAGTTATAATACAGAATCCATTGTTATACTAACCAAGACAGCCTTTTTATGCAAATTCTTATATAAACTGTTATCTCCATGTGCCTTCCTATTTACTAAGGGCATTATGCTTGGAAGTCAAGGGTAGTCATTTTCTCTGGTCAGTATCTATTATCTTTAGTGAAGGGCCGGTCAGAGTGGTGAAAGGAGTCCAGGATCTTGAGGGATCAATAGAGAGCAAGCTCAATTATGAGTACAATTAGAAAACAAAATAAAACAACAAATTGTAATTGATTGGGATGCTGACACACTGTTGATGAAATTTTGATTATTGTTTCTTCTATGAAATTAATACTACATGGGAAAACATTTGGCTAATTATTCATTGTATTTATATGAAGATGAGTAATATCTTGGTATTTTAATTTTAATTTAAAAAATTGTGTTTCCAACAGCACATTATTTAATCTATTTATTATGCTAGTTATTGCAATAGATAAATATAGGGGTAAAGATAATTCACACTTTTATTACCAAATTTTTAAAAAGTGTATGTTTTTCTTTTAGTTCAGCATTAATCAAATTTCTATTAGAAAATATTCAATAACATCATCATGGCGGCTGGGAGGCAAGACTAGATCGCAGCTCCGGACAGAGCAGCATGCGGAGGCTTGCATGATGAATTTTAGCTCCAGATCGAGTCCACAAACAAACCAGAAATCCTGAGAGGACCCACGGACCCTCTTGTCAGGCCTCTGAGCCCAAGCTAAGCCACCAGTGACCTGCAGGTATACATCCAGATGGCCTGAAGCAACTGAAGATCCACAAAAGAAGTGGAAATAGCCTTAACAGATGACATTCCACCATTGTAATTTGTTTCTGCCCCACCCTAACTGATCAAAGTACTTTGTCATCTCCCCCACCCATAAGAAGGTTCTTTGTAATTCTCCCCACTCTTGAGAATGTACTTTGTGAGATCCACCCCCTGCCCGCAAAACATTGCTCCTAACTCCACCACCTATCCCAAAACGTATAAGAACTAATGATAATCCCACCACCTTTTGCAGACTCTTTTCGGACTGAGCCCGCCTGCACCCAGGTGAGCCTTGTTGCTCACACAAAGCCTGTTGGTGGACTCTCTTCACACGGATGCATGAGACACCTCTGAAGGGAGCAGACTGCTCCTGCAGGACCTGGGAGACACCTCAAATATTGTGAGTGTCCCAACTGCAGAAGTGGGAAAGAGAGAGCCTCCTCCCCAGAACACACCCCCTGCCACTGGAGAATCTGAAAGTTTGTTTGCAGGAAACGTTTCCGACCTTACCTGGAGCTGAGTCAATTTAGAGAGCTGAGTGAAACACAGGGGTAGAGGAGGAAGCAGCAGAAAGGCCTTGGGAGCTTGCTGGGTCCCCTGGCAGGTCATTCCTGCCTGGCACACAAGGATCCATCAGGAGGGCGGCCAGAGGAGCAGGGGGTAAAACTCCATAGGGAGAAGGAAATCTCCAGCTGAACTTTGTAACCATTTAAACAGAGCAAGAAGCCTTCTGGCCAGAACTCGAGGGAGGGTGCAAATCTGGTGTGCAGGCTCCACAGGCAGGGGAAGAACCAAGCCCTTTTCTTTCACAGTTGGGAGGTGGGTAGCCTGGGGCAAGTTTTCAAGCCCAGCTCACCCACCACGGGGAAACAGACTTGGGGCTGTGAGGGGAGCATGGTGGGAGTGAGACTAGCCCTTCAGTTTGTGCAGGAGCTGGGTGAGGCCTGTGACTGCCAGCTTTCCCCAACTTCCCTGAAAACCTGCATGACTCAGCAGAGGCAGCCATAATCCTCCCAGGTACACAACTCCAGTGACCTGCGAATCTCACCCCCATCCCCCACAGCTGCCGCAGCGAGACCTGCCCAAGGAGAGTCTGAGCTCAGACACACGTAACCTTGCCCCCACCAGATGGTCCTTCCCTAGCCACCCTGGTAGCAGAACACAAAGGCCATATAATCTTGGGAGTTCTAGGGCTCCGCCCACCACCGGTCCCTCTCCATGCTACACAGCTGATGCTTCCTGGAAAGTGCTACCTCCCAGCAGGAGGCCAACCAGCACAAAGATACAGCATTAAACCACTAAAGCTAAGAACCCTGACAGAGTCCATTGCATGCTTCCCGCCACCTCCACCAGAACAGGCGCTGGCATCTACGACTGAGAGACCCATAGATGTTTTACATCGCAGGACTCTGTGCAGACAACCCCCAGTACCAACCCAGAGCCAGGCAGACTTGCTGGGTAGCTAAACCCAGAAGACAGACAACAATCACTGCAGTTCAGCTCACAGGAAGCCACATCCATAGGAAAAAGGGGAGAGTACCACATCAAGGGAACACGCAATGGGAGAAAAGAATCTGAACAACAGCCTTCAGTCCTAGAACTTCCCTCTGACAGAGCCTACCCAAATGATAAGGAACCAGAAAACGAACCCTGGTAATATGACAAAACAAGGCTCTTCAACACCCTCACAAAATCACGCTAGTTCACCAGCAATGGATCCAAACCAAAAAGAAATCCCCGATTTACCTGAAAAAGAATTCAAGTGGTTAGTTATTAAGCTAATCAGGGAGGCACCAGAGAAAGGCAAAGTCCAATACAAGGAAATTCAAAAAATGATACAAGAAGCGAAGGGAGAAATATTCAAGGAAAGAGACAGTTTAAAGAAGAAACAATAAAAAATTCAGGAAACGTTGGACACACTTATAGAAATGCAAAATACTCTGGAAAGTCTCCACAATAGAATTGAACAAGTAGAAGAAAGAAATTCAGAGCTCAAAGACAAAGTCTTTGAATTAACCCAATCCAACAAAGACAAAGAAAAAAGAGTAAGAAAATAAGAACAAAGTCTTCAAGAAGTCTTGAAGTTAAATGACTAAACCTAAGAATAATTGGTGTTCCTGAGGAAGAAGAAAACTCTACAAGCTTAGAAAATATATTTGGGGGAATAATCAAGGAAAACTTTCCTGGCCTTGCTAGAGACCTAGATATCCAAATACAAGACGCTCAAAGAACACTTGGGAAATTCATTGCAAAAAGATCATTGCCTAGGCACATTGTCATCAGGTTATCCAACGTTCAGATGAAGGAAAGAGTCTTAAGAGCTGTGAGACAGAAGCACCAGGAGAAACCCTACAAGCTAGAAGGGATGGGGGCCCTATCTTCAGCCTCCTCAAACATAACAATTTTCAGACAATAATTTTGTATCTAGTGAAACTAAGCATCATACATGAAGGAAAGATACAATCTTGCAGACAAAAAAAAAAAAAAAAAAAAAAATGCTAAGAGAATTTGCCACTACCAAGCCACCACTACAAGAACTGCTAAAAGGACTCTAAATCTTGAAACAAATTCTGGAAACACATCAAAAGAGAACCTCCTTAAAGCATAAATCACACAGTACCTATTAAAAAATACAAGTTAAAACATAGAAACAAAAAACAAAAAAATCCAAAGTACACAGGCAACAAAGAGCATGATGGATGCAACAGTACCTCACATTTCAATACTAATATTGAATGTAAATAGACTAAATGCTCCACTTAAAAGATACAGAACTGCAGAATCCATAAGAAAGAACTCACCAACTATCTGCTGCCTTCAGGAGACTCACCTAACACATAAGGACTCACATAAACTTAGTAAAGGTGTGCAAAGAGGCATTTATTGAAAATGGACACCAAAAGTGAGCAGGGGTACCTATTCTTATATCAGACCAAACAAACTTTAAAGCAACAGCAGTTAAAAGAGACAGGGAGGGACATTATATAATGGTAAAAAGCCTTGTCCAACAGGAAAATGTCACAATCCTAAACATATATATATATATAACACTGGAGCTCTCAAATTTATAAAACAATTTACTAATAGACCTAAGAAATGAGATAGATAGCAACATAATAATAGTGGGGGACTTCAGTACTCCACTGACAGTACTAGACAGGTAATCGAGACAGAAAGTCAACAAAGAAACAATGGATTTAAACTATAACTTAGAACAAATGGACTTAACAGATATGTACAGAAGATTTCATGCAACAAATGCAGAATACACATTCTATTCGACAGCACGTGGAACTTTCTCCAAGATAGACCATATGATAGGCCATAAAATCAGCCTCAATAAATTTCAGAAAATTGAAACTATATCAAGCACTCTCTCAGACCACAGTGTAATGAAACTGGAAATCACCTCCAAAAGGAACCTTCAAAACCATGCAAGTACATGGAAATTAAATAACCTGCTCCTGAATGAGCATTGGGTCAAAAAAGAAATCAGGATGGAAATTAAAAAATTATTCAAAGTGAACAAAAATAATGATACAACTTACCAAAACATCTGGAATACAGGAAAGGTGGTGCTAAGAGGAAAGTTCATAGCCATAAACATCTACATCAAAAAGACTAAAAGATCACAAAGTGACATTCTAAGGTCACATCTCAAGGAACTAGAGAAACAAGAATAAAATCTAAACCCAGCAGAAGAAAGGAAATAACCAAGATCAGAGCAGAAGTAAATGAAATTTTTTAAAAAAAGATAAATGAAGCAAAAAGCTGGTTATTTGAAAAGATAAATAATACTGATAGACCATTAGCAAGATTAACCAAGAAAAGAAGAAAGAAAATCCAAATAACCTCACTAAGAAACAAAACAGTAGATATTACAACTGACACCACTGAAATACAAAAGATCATTCAAGGCTACTATGAACACCTTCACACATATAAACTAGAAAACCTAGAAGAGATGGATAAATTTCTGGAAAAATATAACCCTCCTAGGTTAAATCAGAAAGAATTGGATACCCTAAAAAGACCAGTAACAAGCAGTGAGATTGAAATGGTAATTTAAAAATTACCAATAAACAAAAAGTTCAGGACCAGATGGATTCACAGCAGAATTCTGCAAGACCTTCAAAGAAGGATTGGTACCAATCCATTTTACATTATACCACAAGATAGAGAATGAAGGAACCCAACCTAATTCATTCTATGAAGCCAGCATCACCCTAATACCAAAATCAAAAGAACATAATGAAAGAAGAAAACTAGTGACCAATATCCTTGATGAAAATAGATGCTAAACTAATAGGCAAAATAACTAGCTAGCATCATAATGACAAGATCAAATTCACACATACCAATATTAAACTTAAATGTAAACAGGCTAAATGCCCCAATTAAAGACACAGACTGGCAAATTGGATAGAGTCAAGACTCCTTGGTGTGCTGTATTCAGGAGACCCACCTCATGTGAAAAGACACACATAGGCTCAAAATAAAGGGATGGAGGAATATATACCAAGCAAGTGGAAGCAAAAAAAAAAAAAAAAAAAAAAAAGCAGAAGTTGTAATCCTATAATCCTAGTCTCTGATAAACAGATTTTAAGCCAACGAAGATCAAAAAAGACAAAGAAGCGTATTACATAATGGTAAAAACATCAACACAACAAGAAGAGCTAACTATCCTAAATATATATGCACCTGATACAGGAGCACCCAGATTCATAAAGCAAGTTCTTAGAGATCTTCAAAAGACTTAGACTCCCACAATAATAGTGGGAGACATTAACACCCCACTGTCAATATTAGACATATGAATGAGACAGAAAAATAACAAGAATTTTCAGGACTTGAACTCAGTTTTGCACCCAGCAGACCTAATAGATATCTACAGAACTCTCCACCCCAAATCAACAGAATATACATTCTTCTCAGCACCACATCACACTTATTCTATAATTGACCACATAATTGGAAGTAAAACACACCTCAGCAAATGCAAAAGAATGAAAATCATAACAAACACTCTCTCAGACCACAGTGCAAACAAATTAGAACTCAGGATTAAGAAACTCACTCGAAACCACACAACTACATGGAAACTGAACAACCTGCTCTTGAATGACTACTGGGTACATAACAAAATGAAGGCAGACATAAATAAGTTCTTAGAAACCAATGAGAACAAAGACACAATGTACCAGAATCTCTGGGACACAGCTAGAGCAGTGTTTAGAGGGAAACTTATAGCACTAAAGGCCCACAGGAGAAAGCAGGAAAGATCTAAAATCAACACCCTAACATTACAATGAAAAGAACTAGAGAAGCAACAGCAAACAAATTCAAAAGCTAGCAGAAGACAAGAAATAACTAAGATCACAGCAGAACTGAATGAGATAGAGATACAAAAAACCCTTCAAAAAATCAATGAATCCAGGAGCTGGTTTTTTGAAAAGATTAACAAAATAGACCACTAGCTACACTAATAAAGAAGAAAAGAGAAAAGAATCAAATAAACACACTAAAAAATGATAAAGGGGAGATCACACCTCATCCCACAGAAGTACAAACTACCATCAGAGAATAATATAAATACCTCTCAGTAAATAAACTAGAAAATCTAGAAAAAAATTGATAAATTCCTGGACACATACACCCACCCAATACTAAACCAGGAAGATGTGGAATCCTTGACTAGACCACTAACAAGTTCTGAAATTGAGGCAGTAATTAATAGCCTACCAATAAAAAAAAGCCTAGGACCAGACGGATTCACAGCTGATTTCTACCACAGGTACAAAGTGGAGCTGGTAGCATTCCTTCTTACACTATTCCAAACAATAGCTAAAGAGAGACTCTTCCCTAACTCATTTTATGAGGCCAGCAACATCCTGATACCAAAATCTGGCAGAGACACAACAAAAAGAAAATTTCAGGACAATATCCCTGATGAACATCAATGCAAAAATTCTCAATAAAATTCTAGCAAATGAAATCCAGCAGCACCAAGTCACCTTCATCCCTGGAATGGGAAATCTGGTTCAACATATGCAAATCAATAAATATAATCCATCACACAAACAGAACCAATGACAAAAACCACATGATTGTCTCAATAGATGCAGAAAAGTCCTTCTATGAAATTCAACACCCCTTCATGCTAAAAACTCTCAAAAAACTAGGTATTGATGGAACATATCTCAAAATAATAAGAGTTATTTATGACAAACCCACAGCCAATATCATACTGAATGGGCAAAGGCTGGAAGCATTCCCTTTGAAAACCAGCACAAGACAAGGATGCCCTCTCTCTCCACTCCTATTCAACATAGTATTGGAAGTTCTAGCCAGGGCAATCAGACAAGAGAAAGAAATAAACAGTATTCAAATAGGAAGAGAGGAATTCAAATTGTCTCTGTTTGCAGATGACATGACTGTATATTTTGAAAACCCCATCATCTCAGCCCAAAACCTCCTTAAGCTGATAAGCAACTTCTGCAAAGTCTCAGGATACAAAATCAATGTGCAAAATTCACAAGCATTCCTATACACGAATTACAGACAAACAGAGAGCCAAATCATGAGTCAACTCCCATTCACAATTGCTACAAAGAGGATAAAATACCTAGGAATACAACTTACAAGGGATGTGAAGGACCTCTTCAAGGAGAACTACAAACCACTGTTCAAGGAGATAAGAGAGGACACAAACAAATGGAAAAACATTCCATGCTCACAAATAGGAAGAATCAATATCATGAAAATGGCCATGCTGCCCAAAGTAATTTATAGTTTCAATATTATCCCCATCAAGCTACCATTGACTTTCCTCACAGAATTAGAAAAAACTACTTTAAATTCCATATGGAACCACAAAAGAGACTGTATAGCCAAGACAATCCTAAGCAAAAAGAACAAAGCTGGAGGCATCATACTACCTGACTTCAAATTATACTACAAAACTATAGTAACCAAAACAGCATGGTACTGGTACCAAAACATATATATAGACCAATGGAACAGAACCAAGTCCTCAGAAATAATGCCACCCATCTATAACCATGTGATCATTGACAAACATGACAAAAACAAGCAATGGGGAAAGGATTCCCTATTTAATAAATGATATTGGGAAACTGGCTAGCCATTTGCAGAAAACTGAAACTGGACCCCTTCCTTATACCTTATACAAAAAAAGGCCTAAAACCATAAAAACCCAAGATGAAAACCTAGGCAATACCATTCAGGACATAGACATAGACAAAGACTTCATGACTAAAACCCCAAAAGCAATGGCAACAAAAGCCAAAATTGACAAATGGGATCTAATTAAACTAAAGAGCTTCTGCACAGCAAAAGAAACTATCATCAGAGTGAACAGGCAGCCTAAAGAATGGGAAAAAACTTTTGCAATCTATCCATCTGACAAAGGGCTAATATCCAGAATCTACAAGGAACTTAAGCCAATTTACAAAACAAAAACAAACAAAAACAAAAAACAAAAAGACCCCATGAAAAATCAGGCAAAGGATATGAACAGACGCTTTTGAATAGAAGACATTTATGCAGCCAATAAACATATTAAAAAAAAAGCTCATCATCACTGGTCATTGGAGAAATGCAAATCAAAACCACAATGAGATACCATCTCATGCCAGTGAGAATGGTGATCATTGAAAAGTCAGGAAACTACAGATGCTGGACAGGATATAAAGAAATAGGAACATTTTCACACTGTTGGGAGTGTAAATTAGTTCAACCATTGTGGAAGACAGTGTGGCAATTCCTCAAGGATCTAGCACCAGAAATACTATTTGACCCAGCAATCCCATTTTTGGGTATGTACCTAAAGGATTTTAAAACTTTCTACTATAAAGACACATGCACACATATGTTTAGTGCAGCACTATTCACAATAGCAAAGACTTGGAACCAACCAAAATGTCCATCAATAATAGACTGGATTAAAGAAACGTGGCACGTATACACCATGGAACACTATGTAACTATAAAAAAAAGATGAGTTCATGTCCTTTGCAGAGACATGGATAAAGCTGGAAACCATCATTCTCAGCAAACTAACACAGGAACAGAAAACCAAACACCGCATATTCTCACTCATAAGTGGGAGTTGAACAATGAGAACACATGGACACAGGGAGGGGAATATCACACACTGGGACGGGGGGGGTGGGTTGCTAGGGGAGGGATAGCATTAGGAGAAATACCTAATGTAGATGACTGGTTGATGGGTGCAGCAAACCACCATGGTACGTGTATACCTATGTAACAAACCTGCACGTTCTGCACATGTATCCCAGAACTTAAAGTATAAACAAACAAACAAACAAAAAAGACAGAAAATAGATGTTAAAATCCTTAACAAAATACTAGCTTAATGAATCCAACAACATATCAAAAAGGTAATCCACCATGATCAAGTGGGTTTTATACCAGGGATGCAGGGATGATTTACCATATGCATGTCAATAAATGTGATAAGCCACATAAACAGAATTAAAAACAAAAATCAGATGATCATCTCAATAGATGTAGAAAAAGCATTCTACAAAATCCAGCATCCCTTTTTGATTAAAGCTGTTGGCAAAATCAGCATACAAGGGAGATACCTCAGTGTTAAAAAGCCATCTATGAGAAACGCACAGCCAACATAATACTGAATGGGGAAAAGTTGAAAGCATTCCCTCTCAAATCTGTGAGAAGACAAGGATGTCCACTCTCACCATTCCTCTTCATCATAGTACCGGAAGTCCTAGCCAGAGCAACCAGAAAAGAGAAATAAATAAAAGGTATCCAAATGTGTAAAGAGGAAGTCAAAATATCACTGTTAGCTGACAATATGAAAGACGGCTGGGCGCAGTGACTCATGCCTGTAATCCCAGCACTTTGGGAGGCCAAGGCGGGTGGATCACGAGGTCAGGAGATCGAGACCATCCTGGCTAACATGGTGAAACCCCGTCTCTACTAAAAATACAAAAAGATTAGCCAGGCATGGTGGCGGGTGCCTGTAGTCCCAGCTACTCAGGAGGCTGAGGCAGGAGAATGGCATGAACCCAGGAGGCGGAGCTCTCAGTGAGCCAAGATCGTGCCATTGCACTCCAGCCTGGATGACAGTGAGAGATTCTGTCTCAAAACAAAAAAAAACAAAAAAAAACAAAAAAAAAAAAAAAAGAAGAAGAAAGAAAGAAATCATAGATGACACAAACAAATGGAAACACAGCCCGTGCTCATGGATGGGCGGAATCAATATCGTGAAAATGACCATACTGCCAAAAGCAATCTACAAATTCAATGCTATCCCGATCAAAATACCACCATCATTCTTCACGGAATTAGAAAAAAACAATTCTAAAATTCATATGGAAACAAGAAAGAGCCCACATAGCCAAAGCAAGACAAAGCAAAAAAACAAATCTGGAGGCATCACACTACCTTATTTCAAACTATACTATAAGGCCATAGTCACCAACACAGCATGGTACTGGTATAAAAATAGGTGCATAGACCAGTGGAACAGAATAGAGAACCCAGAAATAAACCCAAACAGAGCTAAGTTATCTTTGACAAAGCAAACAAAAATGTAAAGTGGGGAAAGGACACCCTTTTCAACAAATGGTGCTGGGATAACTGGCTAGCCACATGTAGAAGAATGAAACTGGATCCTCATCTCTCACCTCATACAAAAACCTATTCAAGATGGATTAAGGACTTAAACCTAAGACCTGAAAGTATAAAAATTCTAGAAGATAGCACTGGAGAAACCATTCTAGACATTGGCTTAGGCAAGGATTTCATGACCCAGAACCCAAAAACAAATGCAATAAAAACAAAGGTAAATAGCTGGAACCTAAACTAAAGAGCTTTTGCACAGCAAAAGAAACAGACAGCAGGGTAAACAGACAACCCACAGAGTGGGAGAAAATCTTCACAATCTATAAATCTGACAAAGAACTAATATCCAGAATCTACAACGAACTCAAATCAGTAAGAAAAAATCCCATCAAAAAGTTGGCTAAGACAATTCTCAAAAGAAGATATTCAAATGGCCAATGAACATGTGAAAAAAATGCTCAGCATCACTAATGATCAGGGAAATGGAAATTTACTCCTGCAAGAATGGCCATAATCAAAAAATCGAAAAAAAGTAGATGTTGGCACGGATGCGGTGATCAGGGAACACTTCTACACTGCTGGTGGGAATGTACACTAGTACAGCTACTATGGAAAACAGTATGGAGATTCCTTAAAGAACTAAAAGTAGAACTACCATTTGATCCAGCGATCCCACTACTGGGTACCTACCCAGAGGAAAATAAGTCATTATTCAAGAAAGATACTTGCACATGCATGTTTATAGCAGCACAATTCACAATTGCAAAATTGTGACACCAATCCATATGCCCATCAATCAATAAGTGAATAAAGAAACTCTGGTATATACATATATACACACACACACATATATACACATATATACATATATACATATCCATATATATATGATGGAATACTACTCAGCCATAAAAAGGAATGAATTAACAGCATTTGCAGGAAACTGGATGAGATTGGAGACTATCATTCTAAATGAAGTAACTCAGGAATGGAAAACCAAACATTGTATGTCCTCACTGCTATGTGGGAGCTAAGCTCTAAGGACACAAAGGCATAAGAATGATACAATGGACTTTGGGGGCTTGAGGGAAAGAGTGGGAGGAGAGCAAGGGATAAAAGACTACAAATATGGTGCAGTGTATACTGCTTGGGTGATGGGTGCACCAAAATCTCACAAATCGCCACTAAAGAACTTGCTCATGTAACCAAATACCACCTGTACCCCAATAACTAACGGAAAGATAATAAAAAAGAAAATATTCAATAAGTTCTAAATTTGGTTATTAAGCTTTTTGTTCTCTTGAGGATAATGAAATATTTCTTTCTTGCTTTTGGTTTAAAACAATTTAAAATTTGAAGATCTTGCCACAAAGAAATGCAGCTGTTTTCATTAAAAAATTAACTATCATTATGACCGCTGTCTTCCTGGAGAGAATATTTTTTAAATTCCCTTTTCTCTAACAGATTCATTTGGTGTCAAATAGCTTCCAGTTCCCGTAAGTCTGATATATTTTAAACTTAAAAGGTAGTTGAGCATTTGAATATATTTTCTATTCCGATTATTTATAGAGGAGCACAGTAGATGTTACTTAAAAATAATCTTTCTAGGCCCAATACTTTTAAGTGTCAAACGCTGTGTCAAATTCAGAATCAAAAAGCAGATTATGTAATAATCTCTATTCTCAACTTGCTCATAGACTAGGAAAGTCTTTTTTTCCTAGGAAAGTAAAGTAGGAAAGTAGTTTTTGATCTTGGCTACATATTAGTCATATGGGGTACTTAAAAAAATCCCAGTGTCAATAACACACGCCAGGAAAATTAAATTAGACTATATGAGGAAGAGGGACCGAGGCATCAGTATTTTTAAAGCATCACAGCTGCCTCCAATTTACTGCCAAGGTTAAGTACGACTGAGTAGCTCAGTCGTTCTCATATATTAGAGGCATGTCTGTATCACCTGTAGGTCTTGTTCAGCCTTATATTACCGGGTAACTCTGGAGTTTCTGATTCAGTAGATTGTGGTGGGTCTCAGAAATTTGTACTTTTATCAGTTTCTTAAGTGATAGATCAGTAATTCTCAATCATAAATTAACATTAGAATTACCTCAGAGGCAAAAAGAAAAGAAAAAAGCAAGAAAAACAACCACAAAAACAAAATACACCAATGCCTGTGTCCTACTCACGGAGACTCTGCTTTAATTGGACTGAGGCAGAATCCAAGCATCAGTATTTTGTCAAAGTTCTCCAGGTGATTCTAATATGCTCCAAGTATGAGAACAAGCACTTTATCAGAAACAAAAGTTCTCAAGCTCTGACTGCAAATTTGAATCACCTCATAAAATATTCAGATTTCTGAAATCTAGGCCACACCTCAAATTAAATTATAATATTTTGTGGTGGGACTTAGGTATCATTTTTTAAAATGGCTCCCCGTGTGATTCCAATATGCAGCTAAGGTTAAGAACATACTAGATAAAGGGCAGAGACTAGTATATATATAGAAAAAGATCTTATGAAGTGTAATAAGGGAAATGGTATCATGCACAAACGTAGCACAGAACTCAATATGGCATCATTCAAATAATCTCCCCAAAAGAAGAAACACTTCTTATTAATCTTGATGAAATTAGTGGGATGGATGGGGACATTTGGTTTAAGTGTCATTTCACAGGAATACATTTGGCTCAATAATTTCAGGTGTCTCTTTAGGTATCCCAAGTTAAAATTTTATCTAAGCACTTAATTTTGTATTTATAATGTTATTAGTCGGCATATGGGTAAAAGGAAGTAATTAGACGTTTCATGGACTACTGGACACTGGCTCTCAACTGACACTAATTCCAGGAGACGCAAACATCCTGTGACTCTCTCCCCAGTTCTAGAACGCATAGTTGGAATAGATAATACTAAGCAACTGTCAGAATCTCCACATTGCTTTCCTGATCTGTAGAGCGAGGGCTACTATGTTGGAAAAGGCTTTTTCTCTTTAATGTAAGAGAAAATCTCCACTAAATTTATAAAATATCTTGAAGGCAATGAGTTGTAAAATGTTTTTATATGTGATTCAGCTAAAATTATATTAAGAGAAAAAAAGTATTGTCATTATGATTAAAGAGGAAAGACCAGATTAAGGAGACCCCAAAATAGCGGAGAGTCTGAATGTTTCTTATATTTCAAATCTTCTGTGTTGTCTTGTTTAAAAATCTCATTCCAAAACCCAAATCCCTCTTTAACATTGTTATATTTCTCTTAATTTTCAATTTTTATATACAGTTGTAAATTTATTTTTCTAAGGTTTGCGGTAGACATTCTACCACATTTTATTTTATCTAAATAGATAGCCATTTGAGCCCGTATCACTTATTAAATAGACACATTTTTCTCCTACTGAATTGACATACTATTTTAATTACATATTAAGTTCCCAATTGGCACTGGGATATTTCTGTGCTTTGTAATCTCTAATGCCTGATGTCCTAGCCTATTAGCGTGAAAGTACTATCATGTTTTGTTAATTGGCGGTAGGATATTTTTAATATACAAAAACACAAGTCCTCAATTAGTATACTTTCTCATTTTTTTTAGCTAGCCTTAGGCACTTCTAAGTGAATATTATGGTCATTATATTCAATTACTTAAAATAGTGATTCTGATTGAAGTTATATTAAAATTATGAATTGAGTTTTCAAATCATTATCAGTTTGATTACATTAATTTTATAATTACATGTATTTTCAATTATTTACATATTTATATAGTTAAATGTTTTATAAATTTATTAATATGGGCCTTGCACTTTTGTGCATGTGTTGCTAAGTATATTAAAATTGTTGTCACTGTGATAGTTGAGAATACATCTTTTCCACCAAAATTTTGAGAAATAAATTTTTGAGGAGAGCCTTGGTATTTTTGAAGAGCTCCATGATTGCTCTTCTCTGTAAACCAGACCTTAAAGCGGGAAATACAACCATTCTGTTTGGAAACCTGAACGCAATGGGAGCAATTGGACTGTGGCAGAGGTCAAGTTGTGGCACTCGACCACCAAAGGCAAGGTGGGCATGGTTAATGTAATGAACAGCACAGACAAATCAATAGTCAGGATAGTCTTAACTGTGTAGACCTATTGCATTTGCTAGTTGATCATGATGTTTCTAGAAATGAAACAGATAGGAAGCCTACTGAAGTCTTACTTGATCTGTATAAGCAGGAAAGTTTTTGACTACATGAACAAAAATCTAACCTGAATCATAAAAAGACTCATGGTACCTCAGTCAATTCCTAGACATGAGCCAGTTTACAGACCCATAACTCCTTGAATGAAGGGGAAGCTAGGCATCCTTGAGGAAGGACCTCAATACACTGCCAAAAATGTATGCTGTTAATCTTTCTTCCAACTTTTCCCAATGGGACCTAGAGCCATTTTCCTGGGTAACTATACATTGGGAAAAAGAAAATAATCAGAACTTTCATGGAATAGCGAACACCAGCTCTGAACTAACACTAATTTCAGGAGACAGAAAACATCTTGTGGCTATTTACATCGTTCCAGAGTGCATAAATGGCATAGATATACTCAGCAGCTGGCAGAATATCTACATTGGTTTCCTGATCTATGGAGTGAGGACTACTATGGTGGGAAAGCCCAGCTGTAATTCATTACAACTGCCTCTCCCTAGGAAAATAGTAAACCAGAAGCAATACCACATTTCTGAAAAGATTTCAGAAATTAGTACCATCTTTAAGGCTTGAAACATGTAGGGGTGGTGATTCCACCAAATCATTTTTTAACTGGCCTATTTGGTTTATGCAGAAGACATATGGGTGTTGGAAAATGACAGTGAGTTATGGTGCACTTAACCAGGTGGTGACTCCAATTTCAGCTGCTGTATCAGATGTGGTTTAATCCTTTTGGCAAAATTGACACATCCCCTTGTGCCTGGTATACAGTTTTGATCTAGTAAATATTTTCGTTCTCCATAGCTGCTCATAATATCCTTCAGAAGCAGTTTACTTTCAGCAGGTAAGGCCATTAATACACCTCCACTATTATGCCACAGGAGTGTGTCAATTATCCAGCCATGTCATAATTTGTTTCGCAGGAATCCTGATCACTTTTCCCTTTCGCAAGATATCACACTAAAGCATTACATTGAGGATATGCTGATTGGACCTAATGAGCAAGAAGTAGCAACTACTTTAGACTCACTGATAAGACATTTGTGTGTCAAATGGTAGAAAATACACTAGGAAAAAAAAAGTTATAGGGCCTTCTACCTCAGTAACATTTTTGGGGTTCCAGCAGTGTGGCAATGGTAAGATATCTGTTCTAAGGTGAAGGATAATTGTTGAATCTGGCCCTTGTACAACCAAAAAAGAGGCACAACACCGAAAGATCCTCTTTGGATTTTAGAGGCAAAATATTCCTCCTTTGGGCGCATTACTATGGCCTATTTATGGAATGACCCAAAAAGTGTCTACCATTGGGTGGAATTCAAAACAAGAGAAGGTTCTGCAACATCTCCAGTCTGTTGTGTGAGCTTCTCTGCCATTTGGCCCATATGATCCAGCAGATCCAATGGTGACTGAAGTGGCAGTGGCAGACAGAGATACTGTTTGGAGCCTCTAGCAAGACCCCTATAGGTGAATCTCAGTGCAGGCATTTAGTATTTGTGGGTAAAGTCCTGCCATCCTCTGGAGACAACTACTCTCCTTTTGAGAAACATCTTTTGGCCTGCCACTGGGCCTTAGTAGAACCTGAATGCTTAACCACGGGCTCCAAGTAACCATGCTACTTGAGCTTCCCATCATGAACTGGGTGTTACCTGACCCATCAAGTCATAAAATTGGATGTTCAGAATATCATTCCATCATTACATGAAAGATACACACACACACACACACACACACACACACACACAGAGTTCTTGATCTATAAAATGTTTAATATATATATATACACATACACTGAACAGGTCCTGAAGGCACAAGTAGGTTATATGAAGAAGTGGCTCAAAAGTCCATGGTTCCTCACCCTGCTATATTGACTTTTCTCTCTTTGCCTGAACCTATGGCATTATGTGGAGTTTTCTATGGTTAGTTAACAGAGGAGCAGAAGACTTGGGCCTGTCTCATAGATGGTCCTGCAAGATATGTAGGCACCACCATAAAGGTGACAGCTACAGCACCATAGCCCCTTTCAGAGACATTACCAAAGCACAGTGGTGAAGGAAAGTCCTCCCAGTATGCAGAACTTCAAGCTATGCACCTGAAGTTTCCCTCTGCTTGGAAGGCATAATGGCCAGATGTTTGATTATATGTCAGTTCACAGTCTGTGGCCCATGATTTGTATGGTCAGGAACTTGGAAGGGACATGATTGAAAAATCAGTTACAAATACATTTGAAGAAGGGGTATGTTAATAGACTTCTCTGAATGGGCAAAAATATGCAGATATGTGGGTTCCATGTGAATGCCTACCAAAGAGTAAAATCAGCAGGCAGGATTTTAATTATCAAGTGGATAACATAATCTATTCTGTGGATACCACTCAGCCTTCTTCCCCAGTCACCCCTGTTATTGTCCAATGACCTAATGAACAAAGTGGCCATAGTGGAATGGATAGAGGCAATACGTGGGCTCAGCAACATGGACTTCTACTAAGATCAACTTTGCTACATCCGTGCTGAGCACCTAATCTGTTAGCAATGGGGACCAACACTGAGCCCCCGGAATGGCACCATCCCTTAGGGTGATCAGCTAGCTATGTGGTGGCAGGTTGCTTACACTGAACCGCTTCCATCATGAAAGGGGTAGCATTTTGTTCCTGCTGGAATAGACTCTTACTCTGCATATGGATTTGCCTTCCCTACATGCCATACTTCTGCAAAAACTATTATATACGGATTCACAGAATGTCGTATCCACCTTCGTGATAATCTACACAGCATTGTTTCTGATCAAGGAGCCCATTTCACAGTGAATAGAGTGTGCAAGGGGCTTATGCTCATGGAATTCAATGATCTTACCATATTCTCCACTACCTTGAAGTAGTTAGCTTGATAGCATGGTGGAATGGTTTTTTGTTAAAACTCAGTTACAATGCCGTTTAGGTGGCATTACTTGGCAGGGCTGGGTAAAGTTTCTCCAAAAGGCTATATATGCTCCAAATCAGCATCAAATATATGGTGCTGTTTATGTGATAGCCTGGATTCATGGGTATAGGAATCAAATGGTAAAAATGAGAGTGGTACTATTCACTATTATCTCTAGTGACCCACTAGCAAATGTTTCCTTCTTGTTCCCATGACCTTTTGCTCTGCTGGCCTAGATATCTTAGTTCCAAAGGAAGGGAAGCTTCTACCAGGAGCTACAACAATCATTTCATTGAACTACAAGTTAGGACTGCCATCCAGCCATTTTAGGTTTCTCATATCTCTGAATCAACAGGCAGAGAAGAGAGGTACTCTGCTGCCTGGAATGACAAATCCTAACTACCAGGATAAACTGGACTAGTACTTTACAACAGCAGTAGGGAAGAATATGTCTGGAATATAGCAAATTCCCCAGGGCATCTCTTAATCTTTGCTCAAATTCAACGGAAAACTGCAAGACTCAATTGAGGTAGAATTACTAATGGCCCAGACCCTTCAAGAATGGTTTAGGTTACCCCATCTGGTAAACAAGCACAACTAGCTGAGGTGGTTGCTGAAGACAAAGTGAATACAGAACGAGCAGTAGAAGGCAGTTGTAAGTGCCAGCTACGACCATATTACCAGTTACAAAATGAGGACTGTAATTATCACGAGTATTTCTTCCTTATTTTGTTATGAATATGAGTGTGGGCAATCTTTGCTGTCTTCCTTTTTTTATTCCCTTATCATGTAATAGATGATCGGCTGACTTTATCATAGTATCAAAGTATTGTAAATTTTACACCATAATATTTAAATTATCAGATATCAAGAAGAGTAAACATTCCTCAAGGACTTTACCTCTTCTTGTTGGGAAAAGATTAGTGCATTTTTTGTTGTATGAAGGATAGTCTTATCATATTAGGAGGGATTATGGCCTGGTTATTATCTTTATTTGGAGACTAATTGTGGTTTAGGGAGATGTATCTGGATGCCAAGTTGACAGGGACTGGACTTATGATGGTTCACTTTATGTGCCAATTTAACTAAGCCACAGGGTCCACAGATATTTGGTCAAATATAATTCTGGGTGTCTCTGTGAGCATGTTTGTTCATTAGATTAGCATTTGAATCAGTAGACTTAGTAAAGCAGATTATCCTAAATAATGTGGGTGGCCCTCATTCAATGATTTGAATGCCTGAATAGAACAAAAAGGCTAACTTCACACAAGTAAGATTGTGGGAATGTTTTCTATCTAACTGCCTTGAGCTGGGACATTGGCTTTGTTTTGTTTTTTTTGTTTTTTGTTTTTTTTTTTTCTGTCTTCAGACTTGAACTGAATAATTTGTTCTTGGCTTTTGAGCCTGCTGGCTTTTGGACTGGAACTTGAACTATTGGCAATCCTGGTACTCAGGCCTTTGGACTTGAACTGGGATTACTCTATTGGTTCTCCTGGCTCTCCAGTGGGGCAACTGCAGATCTTTGGACTTCTCAGCCTCAATAATCATGTGAGCCAATTCCTTATTTTACACATATATAGACACACACATATATATACACACATATATATGTGTATGTGTGTGTATATATATACTTATATATGTGTGTGTGTGTGTGTGTGTGTATATATACTCTGTTTCTCTGGAGAACCTGAGTGATACAATCAGAAAATAACATAATTCATTAGATTAACAACGTCAGTCATTACTAAAATATGAGATACGATTCAGCATTATCTTCTCATAAAATGTAAATATACATAAACCTCTTGAAGCAGGAAAGACTAATAATAAAAAACAAAGTGCTCTTATCATAAAAGATGAAATAAAAATTTTAGTTACGTCAATATTGAAAGCATGACAGGAATCCCTGTTGAGATGATGAGATGATTACAGTTTGACATTATTTTTGGGATTATGAAGTGAATGTAGTAATAAGTTCAAGTAAGCAAGGATTATTATAAATATTGACAAATGAGAGGGGAATTTCTCTGTTTTTCAATAGTGATAGGATTACATGTCAAGCACTACCCACCTACCTAAAAGACTCTTTTATTGAGTGCCTACTTTAGAAAAAAACACAGTTTTTCTATTTAGGTAAAATGATGTTCATGTTTATGTGCCTAGCAAGATGGCCACCATCATGATGTTGATGCTTGTTTTCCGATGGTGGTAAATTTTTTCTGGTAAATTTTTCTCTCTTAATGGAATTTTTGGTAATGTTGGCTTTTTAAATAATTAGTGTGTATTACTAATATAGCCATAAAAGAAAAGATATTCTCACTGGTGGAAAACATACATTTTTGTGATTATTAGAGCAAGTTTAAAAATACAAGGTTGTATAAAATAGGTTATTGTATCACTAACCATTCTAATCCCAGTGAACAGTTTTCTTTACAGTCCTGGAAGAATATACAAATATATGAACACACAGGTATGTTTTTTCTGTTTCTCTCTTGTTTTGTTTTTGTTTTATAAGTATACTATACACACTATTCTTCAAACATTTTTAAATTTAATAAAGCCTATCACTCCATGTATCAATACATATAGCACCGATACATTCTCTTCTATAAGTCATCAATATTTCGTATCATGTACAAATAGTCTATCCAACCACTGATCTATATACAAAATATGTTTTATTTCCATTTTTAACTACTGCAAAGTCACAATAAGTATTTTCTATATTTCATTACAAAATGGAAGGAAACATCTTTCTGACCTAGTCATATAAAAGTAGTTAAGATACAGCCCCTAAACACAAAGTAGAATATTATAAATGTGACTCCACTAAAATTGAGAAGTTCTAGTCATCACATAAATCTCATAAAAAGGGTGAAAATGCTAGCCACAAACTGTAAAAAAAATTCTTACCAAATATATGTGACAAAGTGTTAGTATTCTAAATATATATATATATGAACTTACATAAAACAGTAAGAAAAAGATAAGCCAAAAGGAAAACTGACAAGAAACATGAAAGATATTTTATTGAAAACATCAATGACTATGTGGAAATAACTCTTATTAATCATCAGGGGAAAGGAAATAATGGCAACATTTATATATTATTTGATCACTTACTAAATGGGCAAAAGGTAAACAGTATCTGACAACACCAAGTATTGCTGAGGATATGGACAGCCATATGAGTACATAGCTAGTGATCATAACAGTCCACACAGATATACTCAAGGAAATCATTTAATCTTACCTTTCATTTTACCATGTGAAGATGAATGTGTTATATACCTCTGACAGCAATTCAGCAATATCTTCCCTAGGGAGATGAGATAGATAGATAAATAGATTGATCTCCATCTTCAATCAGTGGTTCTCAAACTTTAGCATGCATCAAAATTACACACAGATTACCAACATCCCTTGAGTCTGATTCAGCAAGTCTGGGGTGGGGCCTAATTATTTGCATTTTAACAAGTCCCCAAGTGATGCTCATGCTGTTGTTCCACAGACCACACTTTGAGAATCACTGCCCCAAGGGAACTCTTACACATGTGACTTAGGAGATATGCAAAATAATGTTCAAAGTAGCTTTGTTTTGCAATAGAAACAAATCTGGAAGCTCAGCTTTCCAACAGGAGAATGTATTGATAAATTGTGGATTTGTACAATGAAATATAATTTAGCAGTGAAAATGACTTACCTGCAGCTGTATGCAAGAATATGAATGGATCTTAAAAGAGAATATTTAGTAGAAACAAAAGGAAGGCTCAGAGTGCATGTATCAAATTACATTCTCATAAAGGAAAACTAACTATTGTTCAGAGATACCAATGTGATAAAACTTCAAAAATGGTGTTGAGTGAATGATGAAACTCATTTAGTCTAGTGGTGGGAGTCAGTGTGATAGAGAGGTCAAAGGTGTTCATTTTAATTTTTATGCACCATAAAACATACATACTTTACTCCTATTAATATTATTCTGTGTTTCAAATAGCACATCATAAATCATCGAA
Source organism: Papio anubis (assembly GCF_008728515.1). Classification (NCBI taxonomy): domain Eukaryota; kingdom Metazoa; phylum Chordata; class Mammalia; order Primates; family Cercopithecidae; genus Papio; species Papio anubis. The sequence goes on along the minus strand of NC_044996.1, from coordinate 12,298,810 downwards.
TAAAAGAAAAAAAGACATACTTAGCAAAAACTAAAATACAACCAAAAGAAAGTAAGTGTGGCAATAATGTAAGACCATAGCTTAAGGGAAAATACATTAACTGAGAACAAGAAGGGTATTTACATTTGTAGAATTTAAAATCCAATGAAGCAATAACAATTGTGAACCTTTAGACATATAAAATAAATGTAAAATGAGTAAAGTCAAATATGTTAGAAGTTTACAGAGAATATGACAATCTGTAATGAGGGGAATAGAATAAATTACCTCTCATAGAAATAATATACAAAAAGTAAGGATATTAATAATTCATGTAACATGATGAAAATATTTAGTTTTCTATAACCTTCCCCAAAACATTTACTCATCTTTTAAGTACTCGTGAAAGAATTACGAATATGAGCCAGGAACGGTGGCTCACGCCTGTAATCCCAGCACTTTGGGAGGCCGAGGTGGGCGGATCACCTGAGGTCAGGGGTTCGAGACCAGCCTCGGCAACATGGTGAAACCCCTTCTCTACCAAAAATACAAAACTTACACAGGCATGGTGGTGGGCGCCTGTAGTCCCACCTACTCTGGAGGCTGAGACAGGAGAATTGCTTGAACTCAGGAGGTGGAGGTTGCAGTGAGCTGAGATGGCACCACTGTACTCCAGCCTGGGTGACAGAGTGAGACTCTTTCTCAAAAAAAAAAAAAAGAATTACAAATATGAATTTTTACTAGGGCATAAGGTAGTTCTCATTAAATCCTGTAATACAAAAACAATGCAGGACTCTACTTATAAGAACAACACAATAGACATTATAACAAAAGGAGATTGAAAAAAAAATCCATGGGTTTGGTCATTTGTAAGAACACCTGTAGTGAAGAATTCTTATGTTTTTCTTCACAGCCAACTTTCCTCTGGTGGGTTGCCTAACAGGGACCCCCATGATCTGACATCAGAAATCCCATGACCCATCAAACTTTCTAGAATTTTCAAAGTTGACTGTAGACACAAGGGACAGAGGTGGTGGAAGCAAGGTTTCTGTGGGTAAAACTTTACGCAGGTCCTTGTAAAAAATATGAATCCTCGAATCACATCTCAGACTTATTGATTCAGAATCTACAGGAGAGATTTTTAGGAAATATCATAAGATAATGAATTCCTGTTACTGATATCTCCAGAGCTACTCTAGACATTGTCTTTTCTAAGGCTTGTTTGTTCTAGTCTCCTTCCAAGTATTTGAGCTATTCCTGACTTCCAATTAATTCCTTTTTTTCCTCTTTAAATTGGCCAGAATTAATGTCTACAGCTTAATATCATACCTGCAGGAAACAGACCCTCAAGAAAATGTGTCTGAAATAGTTAATTGAGCTATGTTAAGATGAAAGTCAGGAAGATACCCTTTTAAATTCCAGAATGGTAAACTAGCAGACTATGTCAGGAATGGGGAAGAACCTACTGAAGTATGATTGAGGTATCCAGGGGCGATGAACCCACAGAAGATAAAGCTCTGGAAAGTCAGGTAATTGCTGCTAAAAACTAATTTAAATGAGATGGCCCAAGATGATTTTTCCTGACAGAATCAGATAAAGATCAAATCTCAAATTCTTCCCTAAAGGAAAGTAATAAAACTCAGAACTATTATCTGACCCCTTTGACAGACTTCTTTTTGTGATATTAGAGCTGAGATTGCTGAAAACCAAATTCGAAGATTCATTCAGAGTTTGAATTATTATTATTCCTGGGACACTAAAGTGACAAAGTTATCACTGTGCTTTGGAAAAAATAAGATATTAATAATTCCAGTGGTGATACTCTGCTGGATACAGAAAATGGGAATAACACCAAAGGGCTCAGAAAATCTCACAAGCATACCTACCTTGCCTAAGGAAGTGGTTCTGTTTCTTGCAAGCAAAATCTAATGTCCCTGAAAGTCTTACACCTGGCTGTTGTTGGGCAAGTATTGAAAGTTGGATTCTCCAGGAAACGCACTTTGATATGGAACTTAGCGTTCTGGATGTTTGTTAGAGTTAGAGTTAGACTTTTCAATAAATACCTACGGAAAAGAGAGGAAGGAAGCAGGATCGTGCAGAGAGAGAAGTCAACCTGTGATGCAGGCCCAACCTCAAGAAACCAAACCCCATGAGGAGTTCTGAAGCTAGAACAGCCATTGAGATTCTCCCAAGTTGTGCCAAGATGACCAAACCACTATACTTCTGCATCAATCATTGAACATGAGCTACCCTGCGGAGGGGCATGACCTTAGGCAATGCAGGTCTCTGCAGCAAAAGAAACCTTCAAGGGGTTGCTTTGGACCAGTGAAGGGTGTTTGCTGAGACTCCCAGTAGCTGTGTCAACAAGTCCTTCCTCAAATGAAGATCTGGAAAATATATCTATGTTTCCATCATAGTCCACCCCATGTGCTACTTGGATTCACTTTATATATATTCCAGCAAAAGCTTCTTCAGGATTTTTATGAACCTCTCTTCCGGAAGGAAGCTTAGAAGAGGAAGGTTGGTGGGATGAACCACAACTCCCACAGATCTAGCTGGTCTCTGGGTCATCACTGATGCTGTTTTCATTCTCCACTCTCCATTCTAGGTTTCTCTCACATCAATATAGAAACTCTGCTGACATTGATGACTTGCCTGGTGGTGTGATACAGATGATCATTCATGAAGGGTCTGAGCCCCTTGTTACTATACCCTGCTCAGGCCTGGATTGCTGCATGTATTATGACAATGGAAACTGAGTACCAAAGAAACATCCTGGAGGCTTAACTGGGGACCACACATATTCCTCTTTGTCCCCATGGGATATAAGTCACCATATGTCCTCTTGATGATCAGCATCGATTATCCCTGGCAGAGTGGTGACTCCTGTTATTACCTTCTGGTTCTTTCACACAAGGAGCCTGGAGTGCCAAGGCAACAGTCACAGTTTATAATTAAATGTTAATCCTGCTGGGTCCTTTGGCATAAATGTTCTTCATTTGGAGCTGAAGACCTCTGAACCTGCAAATTCCAGTTTTAGGGATAAGAATATTTTATAAGTGAGTCTCCGAGTTGACGAGAACTTCTTGGTTCCCAGATTCATCTCTTCCTGCTATAGAAATGCAGCATTATATAAATGTTTTTTAATTCAAGGTATATATTGTCTTGGAGAATGACACCCTAATCTTGTAAGTATCACCTCTGAATTTGTATTTAAGTTGTCTTTAAAAAGTTGTTTCAATGCTCCCAGAGAGCAGCAGCTTCTGAGACGTGACCAGTCCTGCTCCTTGCTATAATGTAAATCCTCTGAGACGACACAATGTTGTATGGAATCCCATACTGCTGGATCAAACATTCATAATATTTCAAATTGTGAGGGCTTATGGAATGACCTTGTTCCAGAATTCCTGGGGCCTGAGTTATGACTCTTGTTCTGATTTTTTTTTTTTTTTAAACAAACTCCACTTGACATCCTTTTGCCAACACTAATATCTCCAATACCATATGGTCTGCCAGATCGTATGTCCCCAAGTGGTACTGTTTCAGGTAGTTAGACAGGTATGAGCCAGCCAGGAGAAGGTTCTCCCTGCACCCACCAGAAATGTCAGGCAATCATCAGGTGATGTTTTGGCGGTTATCATATTGCCTCTCAAAAAATGATAATTTGGCAGCTGGCGCCAGGGAGAGATAATCTCCTGATGGTCCACAGCTGTCACACTAAAGTGTTAATTGAATGCAGGTAGCAGGGAGAGGCAACTTCCCAAACAGATGAAAACACTTGAGATTAGTAATCAGCTTCCAATAAAATCTCAGGAATTGGGTGAGTGAGCCCAGGCATGCACATTAAGAGACAAAATGGCGGAGTATGAGCTTCTAGGGGCGTTCCACCAGAAAAGGGAAGAAAGTCTCAGATGGGCATGTGTCCAACTTCCTAAACACACTGCACATCCTGCGTACTGCATAGGTGGCCAGCCCACCCTACGGTTAGAGTCATGGGAAAAGGAACAAGACACTGGGAGTGGACCAGCCTATAAAGTCCCAGAATCAAGGTTAAAAGCCACACTTACCATTCAAGTTGCCCACCTGGGTCTCTTCTAAGTGTGCTTACTTTTCTTTCCTGTTCAAAAGCCTTTTTAAATAAACTTCCACTCCTGCTCTGAAACTTTCCTTGGTGTCTTTTTCTGCCTTAGGCCCCTCAGTCGAATTTTTTCTTCTGAGCAGGCAGGAATTGAGGTTGCTGCAGACCCATATGGATTCGCCCCGTAACTCAAACCCCTTCTACCCCTAACAGTAGGTGTCCTCGCATCACAGCCTGAACCTGATATAGAGCTCTTTCTTGCTCCGGGCCCTACTCAAAAAGAGCTGCCTTGGCAGGGCGCGGTGGCTCACGCCTGTGATCCCAGCACTTTGACAGGCCGAGAGGGACGGATCACGAGGTCAGGAGATTGAGACCATCCTGGCTAACACGGTGAAACCCCGTCTCTACCAAAAATACAAAAAAATTAGCCGGGCGTGGTGGCAGGTGCCTGTAGTCCCAGCTACTCCTGAGGCCGAGGCAGGAAAATGGCGTGAACCCAGGAGGCGGAGCTTGCAGTGAGCCGAGATCGCACCACTGCACTCCAGCCTGGGTAACAACAGAGTGAGACTCCATCTCAAAACAAACAAACAAACAAAGCAAAAGAAAACAAAAAACAAACAAAAAAAGAGCTGTCTTTAAGGTCATTTGGTATACTGATGAAGCAGTTTTTCCAGGTGCAGATTATACCGCTGGAAGAACCCAAGGAGATCTTACAGGTATTCTACTTCCTTCTTAGTCAAAGATGAAAGTTGTAATAATCTGTCCTTTATTTTGGATGGTGTACAAATTTGCTATGACTGCCATAACAAAATACCACAGACTGGGTGGCTTAAACGATGTAGTTTATTTTTTCACATTTTGTAGACAAGATCAAGATGTCAGTGGGTGAGTTTGTTTGTTTGTTGGAGGCCTCTGTCCTTGGTGTGCACATAACCACTGTATACTCACATGAATTTCCTCTGCAAGTGTATCTTGGTATCTCTCGGTGTGTTCACATTTTCTCTTCTTATAAGGAAAATCGCCAGATTGTATTAGGGCACACTCAAGGGCCTGATTTTAACTTAATCACCTCCTTACACGCACGCCCTGCCTCCAAATACAGACACATTTTGAGGTACTAGAGGTTAGGGCTTCAACATACAAATTACGGAAGAATAAAATTTCGGCCCACAACAGATGGTACATACTGAAATGGCCCTGTACACTGGATACCTACATGTTTATTGATGTGTCTAGCTCCTCAAAATTCATAAATCTCCCACTCTCTAGAAAGTATAATAAAATCAAGATTTCTGATACTAGCCATTTCTTGTTGATTCAATCTGATTAGTATGATGTCATAAATATTCTGTATAAACATCTGTAGGGGCTTATATATGGGCAATGAGCTAAAATTACTTCTTGGGGTCATACCATGCAATTTTAATTTATTAATCAAATTGGGGGCATATGAGGTCAGATGGCATAACAAGTGGAATTCTCAATTGAATATGGTCGTATTACACCATATAACGAAAAACTTATACTGTGTTTTTTTCCTCTAGTTTGAGATATAGTTAGGATATATTCCCGCAACCAATGGCAGAATTTCATTTGACTCCCTAACTTGAGCCAAGTTAGGGCTCCCAGTACCTATCAAACAGTTTATTCCCCTAGGGGAACTGTAGAGTAATTTGCCACTACAAATGACTTGAAAGATTTAAGCCTATTGATTCTTATAATAGACCTATTTAATTCTCCTATTTGGCCAATAAATAGTCCAATAGGTCTTGGAGAATATTACTGGATGTTGGTAAACTTAATCAAATAGAAGCTCTATAGCTGCAGTTCAAGGTGAGGTCTTCTTACCAGGGTAAATCAAAACTGCTAATGGTACTTGGTGTGAATGTTTTAAACTGGTGGAAGTACTTCTCTTCTTGCTGAATATCAGAGAACACCAGCAGCAATTAGATTTTACCCAGGTGTATTGGTACATCTTTATCATTTTCCCTCATGTGTATGTTCACTCTGTTCATGCATAGTTAGACGGGAACTGAACTGCTTCACCGTCTTACAGTATATCCATGTTGGTCTGTCCCACTGATAACATATTGCTAAGAGGACCAGCAAAACAGAAACTATCAGTTTTCCTTGATGCCTTGGAATAACATGCAAACTTGTAGAAAAGAAATATCAAGAAAGCAGAGCAAATTTCCTAGGAACCAACTCATCTGAAGGCATGTCAGGACACCTCTTTCATCGTGAAGGAGAAAGACTTTATGTCCCTACGAAATAAATAGTACAATCATGAGCCTCTTTATTCTATGAGGATAGCATAACATAACATTTTTATTCTGACACATTTTCACGTGAGCCAAAGAAGAGAAATCTCTTCAGCTGCTTCTGTCATATCTGTTGCCCTTGTGATACGACACATCAAATATGATTAAAGTGTCACTAATATATTGGAATGCTTTATGAAGCCTGTATTAAACTCAGATAGGACAAATTATATTGAAAACCATTAAAGTTTTGGAGTAAAGCCACAGCACCTCTTAAAAACAACTTTTGAGAAATAATTTCTAAGTTCCTACTGACTGCTGGTATATGTTAAAAAACAGAGCAGGAAACAGTAAGGAAATATGAGATCCAAGTGCTCATGATGAATTGCGTTTATCCGTTACAGCTAAATATAGAGTTCAGCATGTCAGAAAGTATTTTTTCATCATGTGGAAACTGTAGACCCTAAAGGCACAAATAACTTTTATGAATTTATTTTTTTACATTCAGGAAGTGATCTTACTCATACTACAATTATGTCTCCCTCTCAATTGACACCGACGGTCTTATGAGAAATTTTATGACCAGTTCACTGAGAATGAAAAGTAAACATTTGAATCTGGTTTGCAGATATTTTATGTAGAATATGCTTCATTATCCAAAATTAAACTCTACACTGTTATAGCTCCACCCTGAAATGATCCTAAAGGACAATAGAAAATGCAAATCTCAGTGGAAAGAAAGTAGAGCAATCTAATCGGAAGATCATTCATATTAGAAAAGAATATTTTCAGGCTCTGGCACTATTATTTGATGTTCATCTACATATCTCTTTCCCAGCCTCCTTGTCTTTAATCTACCAAGATTTTATCTCCCGTGTGCCTGATCATCCAACAAGAGCAATGCACACTACTTTATAGTTGATGTGGAGTCCTAATCATAGACTGTCTTTCCTTGAAGGAAAAGTAAACAGCAAGAAAACTGTATTAGTCCGTTTCCATGCTATTGATAAAGACATACCCATGACTGGGCAATTTACAAAAGAAAGAGGTTTATTGGCCTTAGAGTTCCACCAGCTGGGGAGGCCTCACAATCATGGCAGAAGGCATGGAGGAGCAAGTCACATCTTACGTGGTTGGTGGCAGGCAAAAAGAGAGCTTGTGCAGGGAAACTCCTGTTTTTAAAACCATCAGATCTTGTGAGTCTCATTCACTATCACAATAACAGCATGGGAAAGACTCGTCCCCACGATTCAATCATCTCCCACTGAGTCCCTCCCACAACATGTGGGAATTATGGGAGCTACAAGATGAGATTGAGTGGGGACACAGAGCCAAACCATATCAAAAATATTGAGAATTTATTGGGACATAGCAGACAAATAATATTCATTAATATTCCACATGTGCTTTTGTCATCTAGTCCAGTGATTCAAATGAAAAATAACAACATGGGTTACTTTAGAGGTTAAGTATAATCTCAACAACATGGAATTTCCTTCAACTAAGCAGACATATTAAGTGCCACCATCAATAAGCCAATATTCCAGCAACAGCAACTGGTGCAGGTTATATGATATAGGGATTAATGGACTACCTGGTCATAGGTCATAAGTGGATTACATTGCATTAATTCCATTTTGTAGAGGGCAAGATTTTGTCTATACATATGAATGTATTTTAATTAAGATTTACTATTCACACCCATCCTTTCTTTTCCAGCATGTATTAGTTTGCTAAGGGCATCCATAACAAAATCCTACAGTCTGGGTGTCTTAAACAATGGAAATTTATTTTTTCACATTTTTGGAGGCTAGAAGACCATGACCAAGGTTTCAGCAGGTTAGAGTTCTGAGGCCTCTCTCCTCAGCTTGCAAATGGCTGCCTTCTTGGTATGTCCTCACATAATCTTCTCTGCGTGCATTTACTCTTTTTATCTCCCTGTGTGTCCTAATCTCCTCTTGTTGTAAGAACATCAGCTAGGCCAGGTGTGGTGGCTCATGCCTATAATCCCAGAACTTTGGGAGGCCAATGCAGGTAGATCACCTAAGGTCAGGAGTTTGAGACCAGCCTGGCCAACATGGCAAAACCCCCTCTCTACTAAAAATACAAAAATTAGCCAGGTGTGGTGGTGGGCACCTGTAATCCCAGCTACTCAGGAGGCTGAGGCAGGAGAATCACTTAAACTCAGGAGGCAGAGGTTGCAGTGAGCCAAGATTGCGCCACTTCACTCCAGCTTGGGTGAGAAAGCGAGACTCCATCTCACAAAAAAAAAAAAAAAAAAAGAAAAAAGAAAGAAAGAAAATAAAAAAAGAACATCAGCTTTATTTGATTAAGTTTCATCCTGACAGCCTCATTTAACTTAATCAGTGTTCTACAGGCACTATCTTCAAATACAATCAGATTCTGAGATACTAGAGGTTAGGGTTTCAAGATACGAATTGGTGGAGGCACAGTTCACCCCCTAAAACAGCACTTATGAAACATTTAGTACAATTATAATACCTCATACAATTTTCCTTCTGCCAAGTAAACTGATTCACAAAGAAGTATGAGTGGACTGCCCATGTGATTCCATGGAAACTAACAAATACCCAGTGACTGAGGGATAATTTAACTCACTTCTCTCAAAATCTGATAATCAGGAAGATTAAAACATTACTAAAGGTACTTACTACCTGAACCACAAAATTAACAGGTTTACTTTAAGTAACATATACAGAACCTATTTTTTCAAGAACAAATGAAACATTAACAAAAAGGTATTTTCTACTATGTCTCAAAGGTATTTTAAATTAATACTTAAGAATCCAAAATATACCTACCACAGTCTCTGAGTATGGCATAATAAAATGAGAAACCAATAATGGATGCTTTTATGTATAACTCAAAAATTAGAACTTTGGAAATAAATAAAAGCACGTGAATCAAATAAAAAACCATGATGGAAATTATAAAGTATTTAGAGCTGAAAGGCAAGGGAGACATTACATAGCAACATTTGTGATGTGCAAGCAAAAGAGAACTTAGTGGAAAAAGTATGGGTACAAATGCATGCATTATAAAACAAACAAAATGATCAAAAAGTAATGAGCTAGTTCTTCCATTCTACACATTAGAAAAACAGAAGGAACTCATAGAGATAGAGAGAACAACAAAAATTAATGAATAGTAAATAAGAAGTAGATTGAACACACACTAGCATTAGTTCTTTGAAAACACATAAAATTGGCAAACTGCTTGCAAGAGTATACATGAGAAAATAATTCTAAAAATGAAAACAGATATAACTAAACCTTAAAGAGTGTCTCAAATAGTTTGGGGAAGTTTGGGAAAATTTGAAATGGACCATGCGAACTATCAGAAATGACTCAAGAGAAATTAGAAAATATGAATATATCTATAACTATTACAGAAATCAATTCTATAAGTTATTGTTAACAATGTCCTCCTATAAGATTCCAGGCCCAGAAGACTTTGTATGTCAGTATTGTTAAATGCTCAGAAAAAGAGATTTTTTTTTTAGATGGAGTCTTGCTCTGTCACCAGGTTGAATGTCACCAGGTTGGAGTGCAGTGACATAATCTCCTCTCACTGCAACCTCCGCCTCCCAGGTTCAAGTGATTCTCCTGCCTCAGCCTCCAGAGTAGCTGGGACTACAGGCGCACACCACCATGCCCAGCTAATTTTTGTATTTTCAGTAGAGACGAAGTTTCACCATGTTGGCCAGGCGTGTCTCGAACTCCTGACCTCAGGTGATCCACCCAACTTAGCCTCCCAAAATACTGGGATTATAAGCGTGAGCCACCGCACCAGGCCCAGAATCTTTTATTGAAACTGTTTCAGTTAAAATTTAAAAAAAAGAAATTCTTATTTAATTCATATACATATATGTGTATATGTGTGTGTGTGTATATATATATATACACAATTTTATTAATCTAGAAAGGATTTGAAATCTGAGAAGTGTTAGCATGAGAAGGAAACATTAGAAATTTCTGAACAGAGCGGCAAATATCTTAAATAGAATATTAGCAAACTGAATCTAGTAGTATATAAAATATATGATAACACAATAGATTTCTTTCAAGATGAAAATATTTTGTAACAAAACAAATCTATTAAATCACCTTTAAGAGATTAAAGAAAAATTACAGGATCATATAAATGAAAGCACAAAAGAGCATTCAGTAAACGAAACAGATATTTCTAATAAGAACTCTTAGCAATCTAGATATTTGGGAAATTTATAAACTATATTCATCTAATACGTACAACAGGCATACATAAAGTGACTGACTTTATCTTTTATGTCAGAAGAAGCCAAAAACTCTCATTCTCACTGCTTATTTTTCATATCATACTAAAATTACTAGATAAGAACAACTGAAGCAAAATAAATGAGAATAAAGGAAGTGGAAACAAATATAGTTTTATATCAACATTAGATTCCATTGATAATATTAATAAAACTTTAAATAACTAATTATACAACTAATAGGAAGTGTGTAATATTTATAGATAAAAAAATGAAATTTTTGCTGAAGTACTAAAAAGATGACCCAAATAATCGGAGAGACTAACGTATTTCTTGAGAAAAAGGCGCTGTTTTAAAGATGTCAAATCTTATACATATCAATCTATAAATTAAATAATGACATGATGAAAAACTTGAGAGCATTTTTGTAAACTTTTTTTAAAGATTATAAGCCTACTTATTTGTGAAAATTAACATATGAATTTGGAAAAAGCAAATGAAACCATACAAAAGTGGACAAGAGGGAAAGTAAGTTTCAAACTACTGACCTCATTTCCCCCAACTGACCTCCCCAGAGGCAATAGCTATTCATATTTTTGTGCATTTCTTCCAGAGATAATCTATACATATGTATGTGTATGTGTTTGTTTATGTATATAAAAATACACCCATTTCTATGGAATTGTTAGCATAACATTCACACTATGCTTTACTTTCTTTCTTTTAACTTTTTACTGAGTATATTTTGGAGCGAAATCCTATTGACACATATATATCTACCCCAACTTGGAAATTGCTAGATAGTATTCCAGGATGTATTTGTTTTCTATTGTTGTTTTTAAAATTATCACAAACTTTGTGGTTTGCACCACCAAATATTTAATTTCTTACAGTACTGGGGGATCAGAAGTATGAACTCAAATAAATTCAAAGTTTTGGGAGGGCTGGTTTTCTCTGGAAACTCAAAGGGAGTATCTGTTTTCCTGTTTTGTTTGTTTGTTTGTTTCTTTTTTTCAACTTCTAGTGACTGACTGGTTTTATCCCTTTGTTTGTGGCTTCCTCCTCTCGCCACTCCAATCTCTGTTTCTACATTACACTGTCTTCTCCTCTGTAGTAATGTCTCTCATTGCTTTCCTCCATAAAAGGACACTCGTGATTATATTGGACCTATGTGAAAAATCCAGGATAATCTCCCAATCCCAAATTATTTTATTTAATATCATTTTCAAAGACCCTTTTGCTATATAAAGTGAAATATTTTTAAGGTTTTGGGATTAGAAAGTGGAAATCATGGGGAAGTTATTCAGTCTACCACATATTATAGTAAGATAACAAAACAGATTTCACTACTTCCCTAACAATGAGTATTAAAGTCGTTTCTAATTTTTTGCTACAGTAGACAGAACTTCAATGCATATCTTATAAAAACATGTATACATACATATATGTAATATATAAAATATATAAATGAGGGAAGGCAGGAAAATTATCCTTGATAGAGGTCAACTAATTTAACTCCCTCCTAAAAACAAATTTTAGAACTCTAATGCCTGTTTACCACATGTTGTGTTTATCTTTCAGAACTCTCATAAATCTAATTTTATTCATTGATTCTTTCCATGTTTGCAGGTGGTTTATCATATCATGATCAAAGCAGGACCTCTTCTTTGCTTCCCTTATAATTTATATACACCTTGACCCATATATTTTTCTAATTGCATTGGCTAAGATTTCAAATGAAATGTTCAGTAGTCATTGGGAAAGTGTGCAGTATTGCCTACCATGTTTCTTTTTTGACATTTGCCAGTCTGACAGGTAAGAATGGTATTTTTTTTAATATACTTTAAGTTCTGGGGTACATGTGCAGAACATGCAGGTTTGTTACATAGGCATACACGTGCTGTGGTGGTTTGCTGCATCCATCAACCCATCATCTACATTAGGTATTTGTCCTACTGCTCTCCCGCCCCTAGTCCACCATGCCCTGACAGGCCCTGGTGTGTGATATTCCCCTCCCTGTGTCCATGTGATCTCATTGTTCAACTCCCACTTATGAGTGAGAACATGCAGTGTTTGGTTTTCTGTTTTTGTGTTAGTTTCCTGAGAATGATGGTTTCCAGCTTCATCCTTTTTTATGGCTGCATAGTATTCCATGGTGTACATGGGCCACATTTTCTTTATCCAGTTTATTATTGATGGGCATTTGGGTTGGTTCCAAGTCTTTTCTATTGTGAACAGTGCCGCAATAAACATACGTGTACATGTGTCTTTATGGTAGAATGATTTATAATCCTTAGGGTATATACCCAGTAATGGGATGGCTGGGTCAAATGGTATTTCTAGTTTTAGATCCCTTAAAGTTCTTTTAATGTGATTACAGCTATTTTTGTTTATTGGTATGAACCATGTGTTCATGTTCATTTCCTATTTTTTATGCTTTTATTCATTTTGAAAAATTTCATTTTTTAAAAATTATTTTATTGTAGTAAGAGCACTTAACATGAGATCTACTGTCTTTAAAAAGTATACTGTAAAATATGGTATTGTTAACTATAGGCGTACTGTTGGACAGTAGATCTCTCCCACTTACTGATCTTGCATAATTGAAATATTGTGCCAGTTGATTAAAAAAAAATCCCCTTTTGCCCCTCTCCTGCAGTCCTTGGTAGCCGCTATTCTGCTCTCTGATTTTATGAGCTTGACAATTTAGATACGTCATGTAAGTGGAATCCTGCAGTATTTGTCCTTCTGTGACTGTCTTATTTTGCTGAACGAACATAATGTCCTCTAAGTGCATCCATGTTGTCACATATTGCAGATTTTCCTCTTTTGAAAAGCTGAGTAATGTTCCATCAAGTGCATATACCACATTTTGTTTATCCATCCACCTATTGATAGGCCTTTAGTTTGTTTCCACATCTTGTCTGTGAATCTCTTAGAAAAACACTTGGGAGAAAATATTCATCACATGAGTGATTTCCTGAATATGGCACCAAAAGCATAGGTAACAAAAGCAAAAGCAGACAAGTGGAACTACATCCAACAAACAAGCTTTTGCACAGCAAAGAAAGCAATCAATAGAACAAAAAAGCAATCTACAGAATGAGAGGATATAACAGATATGAGATTAATTACCAAAATACATAAGAAACTCCTACAACTCAATAGCAATGACAATAAAAGAAAAACAAAATAAAGCAACAAAAAACCAAATACTAATAGCCCAATTTAAAAACAGGCTAAAGAACTGAATGTTATTTAAACAAATCCTTTGACAAATGTGCTGTAAATATTTGTCTCAGTTTGTCAAGTGATTTTTTCTTAATAACATTTTGATATGCAAGTGAATTATTCTGCTTTGCAAGCGAATAAAGTTTTATATAGTTAAATTTGTATTTTTTCATGGCTTCTCTAATATTGGTTTTGCTTAAAAGAACTAGGCTAACATTATATGAAAAATTTTCACACTTTTCCTGGTACATTATGGGTTTTGATTTTTATTTCTAAACAGTTGATTCATCTGAAATTTTGTTGTAACAAGATAGGGACACAGCTTTATACATAGGCGACTAGCCAATTGTCTCAGCACCATTTAATGAATAAACCCCACAAATTTAAAATATTATAGTTAATATGTAATAATTGACACTTTCAGTTGGATCTCTTTTTGGATCTATCCTGTTCATTTGTTCTGTCATTCTAATACCGTACCAATTCCTACTAGTTTTAATAATTGTATCTTTGTAGTATTTTAAATTTTGATAGGGCTGGTGCTTCCTCATTGTCTTTCAGAATTTGGCTGGCGGTCTTAAAGGTTTATTTTGTAAATGTGAACTTTAGAACCTGTGTCTATAATATAGTATTTTATTGTCCAATTTTAAGATATTTTATACTGTATACCCAGATTTTTCTGAAAAGTTTTCACAGTATCTTAAAGATTTCTTCACATGAGTACTGAATATTTTTGTTTAATATTTCATGTCTATTTTAAATGGGAACCTTTCTTTGATTTCTAAGTTTTTTATATTTTGAAAAGTTATTATTTTTAATATAGTCCTTTCTCAATGAGCCACATTGTGGAATCATTCTATTATTTTCCCATTAGTTTTAAATATATTTTTCTTTTAAAATATGCAACAGGCCAGGCGCAGTGGCTCATGCCTATAATCCCAGCACTTTGGAAGGCCGAGGTGGGTGGATCACGAGGTCAGGAAATCGATACCATCCTGGCCAACATGGTGAAACCCGGACTCTACTAAAAATACACAAAATTAGTCAGGCGTGGTGATGCGCGCCTGTAGTTCCAGCTACTCAGGAGACTGAGGCAGGAGAATGGCTTGAACCCCAGAGTCAGAGGCTGCAGTGAGCCGAGATCGCACCACAGCACTCCAACCTGGGCAAGAGTGCGAGACTCTGTCTCAAAAATAAAAAATAAAATAAACATAAAAAAAGGAAAAGAAAATATGAAACACATGCAAATGGCACACAGTTTCAAAGTTACAAAGCTGTCTGTGGGTAATATAAGTTACCATACCCTTCACCCCTAGACCCCTATTTCCCTCTCCTAAGGCAAACATTTTGATCAATTTCTTACTAGGGCACAGCACAATATTTTCACTCTGAATTTTTTCTCTACAAGTGCATATGGTACTTACTCATTCCATGACATTTATATACCATAATTTATTTAATCATCCCCAAACTTATGGTCATTTAAGTGATTTTCTGCTCTGGAAATACTTATCCATATATTATTGTGCACCTATGGGACCATAATTGTAAGACAATTTCCTAGAAGATAAGTTGCCTGGTCAAAGGATACATAGATTTATTTTTCTGTTTAGACATTTTATATATATATATGTGTGTGTGTGTGTATATATATGTATATGTATATATATACACACACACACACAGAGACACACATATACACACATATGCGCACACCCACACATACACATATATACATATAAATTTAATTATCTTTGTGTAAATTATTCCTGGACTTGCTATTTGAAGGAAGTTGAAGTGAAGAAGGGGGCAAGACCATCGTACAGGCTAGCAGGTGAGAATTTTACTGTGATTTACAGTTCTGTTTTATAAGCCAGTTCTGAGGTCTTCTTTTCTCCCCAGCAGACCTCATATCAACAATATAGAACCACTCATGTGAAGTTTCTCTCGTCCTTCTTGCATTATTATTGCCAACAGGCTTGCCAGGGGCTTCTTTATTCAGGCCCACTCTCCTTACTTCTCAAATGTGTTGTCAGGTTGCGTTCAGAAAGGCTTCCTCTGTCAGCCTCATTATTTGTTATTTGTTCCCGTTATGAACCAATTGTTGTTGTTCTCTTCAATATTGGACACTTAGAATTGTGCTCAACCACTGGACTGAGATTAGTCATGAGAGCCCTACCTCAGTGTCTTCTCATATCTGTTTGACTTTCACTCCATTTGGAAGCCTTTTCTCAGATATATACATGGGGGTTATGGATATCTCCAAATTTTATTGAAGATAATGTTTGTGTTATTTTTATAAACATGATATTTATTGCTTTTAAGGGTAAAATACCTGAAAGACAATGAGAAATCAATTCCATTTATTCTGTTATTTTAAAATTGAAAGTCTCTAATCCCTTTCCATTGATTCTTTTGTGTATTCTATGTGTATCATATTACCATAAATGAATAATATGCTTTCTTGTTTTGCATTCTTATGCCTCATTGGATTGGCTCCTATATTCACAGCAAAATTAAATAGCCAAATTAATGGTGGCTATTCCTCCTTTGCTTGTGCACTTAATGGAGTCTGTGGCCATTGGGGCCACCCTAGCTCTGGGGCCACGTGTGACAGCGTGAACTTGGGGTCTGTGGGTGCTAGCCTGGTGCTGAGGCAAGCCTAGATCATGAGGCCATGAGAGTCAAACTGGTACACGGGGCTGGCCTAGCAATGGGGCAGGCCTGGAGGCAGGGTCTACTGGGACAGGCCTGGCAGTGGGACTGGCCTGGAACCTGGGGCCAAAGGGACCTACGTGGTGCTAGATTTCACTGGAGTGGTTTAGGTGCTGGGGTCCAAGGCAAATTCTGGTGCTCACTTTCTTCTCCTTCCTTTTTACAGAAGATATCTTTGTCCACACTGTGTTCCCTGGGGTTGGGGTAGGTGTGACATGGGTAATGTGAAACTGTCTTGACTACCCTCTTCAGTGTATCTTTTTTATTTCTATGCTACATCCAGGTGCTAAAATTTCTCAACTGGTTGACTTAGTTCTTGGGAAGGTATTGTTTTGCACAGACAATTGTTCCAATTGATGTGTCTGGGAAATGATGGGCACTGGAGAATCCTATTCTACCATCTTTCTCTTTGAATTTCTCAGTTAAGCTGGCCTTTTGACTTGATAAGGGTAAACAGCAACATCATATTGAGAAAGTATACATTTATCCCATTTTTCCAAGTTTAAAAATATATTTAATAATGTATGTTTTGAATTATTTTCTTGAAGCATTTAAGCAACTGTCAAGTTGATATGTGATTTTCCTCTTTGTAATCTATTGAAATAATAGAAAAAATATTTCTGTATTTCTTAATACCGTATCTTTTCCACATCCTGGCAAGATCCTAATGTGTTCATTGTGAATTATTCTCCAAGAAGACAACGTAGCGCAGTGGTTGAGAGTTTGAACTGTGAAACTACTGCCTGGATTTGAGTGCTAGTTCTGTCAGTTAATGTCTACTTGATTAACCTTATCTCTCGGCTTCAGTTTGTTAATGTATTAAATGGAGATGACTGTGGTACCTACTTTGCGGAACTGTTGTAATAATTAAAAGTGTAGACACATGTAAAGATCTTTTTTCGTGGCTAGCATTTTCACCCTTTTAATGAGATTTATGTGATGAGTAGAAGTTGTTGATTTTAGTGGCGTAACATTTATAATATTCTAATTTGTGTTTAGGGGCTGTATCTTAAGAACTACTTTCATATGACTAGGTCAAAAAGATGTTTCCTTACATTTTTTAACAAAATATAGAAAATACGGTGGCTTCGCAGTAGTTAAAAATGGAAATAAAACATATTTTGTATATAGGCAAGTGGTTGAATAGACTATTTATACATGATGTGAAATATTGATGACTTATAGAAGAGAATGTATTGGTGCTGTATGTATTGATACATGGAGTGATAGGCTTTATTAAATTTAAAAATGCAGCTTCTATGCACTCAGAAAATGTTAGCTGTTATGCTGTAATTACTCATGTGTGGCTAGATCCTATTTGTACACACTTAGGAATTTTACTTGTTATTATATGGTCTTTTTTATGATTATGTTATTTGGGGGTTTGGTATAAAATTATGCTATATGCAGAACAACATAATTTTCAAGCTTTATTGTTGTATTTATGGCCATGGAAAAATTTAAATGGTATTGAGGTTAGCCGTGGAGCAATATAAACATGTTATGCTTTTTGGGATTGCACAGTGAAAATTTGAGAAAGTTTCTTTATAGTTGTTGGCATATTTAAATATTCTACCCATTCTGAGGTCATTCTAGTGATTCATGTTTTCATAGAATTGCCCCCCCCACCCCACTTTATTCAGGCTTTCCTCATTCTCACTTCTTACTTTTTGTGTTGCATTTCTTTTTGCCTCCCGGTCTTTTTCCCCTATAGAATTAACTATTGATTTACATATTGTGATGATTAATTTTAGGTGCAAACTGAATTAAGGAATACTTAGAGAACCCGTAAAGCATTATTTTGGAAGTGTCTATGAGGGTATTTCCAGAGGAGATTAGCTTGTGAGTCTGTGTAGGTTAGGTGGGGTAGGTCTGCCCTCAGTGTGGACTGGCATTATCCAATCTGCTGGAGGCCTGAATAGAATTTAGAAAGATAGAGAAAAGATGATTTCTTCTCTCTCTCATCTGGAGCTGGGACACTTCTTCTCCTGGCCTTGGATATCAGAACTCCAGGATCCCTGGCCTTTGGACACTGGATCTTACAGCAGCACCCCCTAACCCTTGGGTTCTCAGTCCCTGGACTGTTACACCACTGACTTCTCTGGCTCTGAGGCCTGTGGACTTGGACTGAGCCATGCAACTGTCATCCCTAGGTCTCCAGCTTGCAGATGGCTTATTTTAGAACCTCTCTGCCTCCATAATAGTGTGAGACAATTACTCTGATAAATCCCCTCTCATATATTTATATCTATATGGAGAACCCTGCTAATATAACTATCTCACCACTTTTCTCAGATAAACCAATGATTGATATTATGTATGGGTTCTTCTATTTATATTTTCTATTTTTTTGTTCTATATGATTACTGAAGGTTAATTTGTTGTCTTTGTTATTTACTTATTTTAATTAATTTTTATTTAATTTTTAATTTCAATAGCTTTGAAACCAAGAATAGTACAAGTTATTCTTGGTTACATGGCAAAATTATATAGTGGAAAATTCTGATATTGTAGTGCCCCCATCACCTGCATAGTGTACATTGTGTATGTAGATTTTTATCCAGTATGTAGATTTTTATCCCAAACCTCCCTCCAGCCCTCCCCTTTCTGTGTCTCCAAAACCATTATTTCACTCTATATGCCTTTGCATATTCATAGCTTAGGTATCACTTATAAGTGAGAACATACGGTGTTTGGTTTTCTATTTCTGGGTTATATCACTTAGGATAATGGCCTCCAGCTTTATTTAAACTACTGCAAAAGACATTATTTTGTTACTTTTTATGGCAAGAAATATTCCATGGTGTACATATACCACAGTTTTTTATCCACTCGTTGGTCAATGGGCACTTAAGTTGGTTCTATATCTTTGCATTTGTGAATCAGGCTGCAGTAAACATATGTGTACATGTATACATATATATATATTGACTTTATATATAGGTATACTTTATATATAACGACTATATATATTTATAATGACTTCATTTATTTGGGGTAGGTACTCAGTAGTAAGATTGCTGGATAAAAATGGTAGATCCACTTTTAGTTCTTTCAGGAAACTCCATATCGTTTTCCATGAAAGCTGTACTAATTTAAATTACAATCAGAAGTGTATAAGTGTTACCCTTTCTCCCATTCACACCAACATGTATTGTTTTTTAAATTTTTTAAAAATGACTATTCTTGCAGAAATAAGGTGGTATCTCATGTTGGTTTTAATTTTCACTTCCATGATGATTAGTGAAGTTGGACATTTTTTCATACATTTTGTGGCCACGTATATATCTCCTTTTGAGAAATGTCTACTCATGTCATTTTCTCACTTTTTGATGGGATTATTTGGATTTTTTCTTGATGATTTGTTTGAGTTCCTTGTAGATTCTGGATATCAGTCGTTTGTCAGATGCATAATTTGCAAATATTTTCTCCTGTTTTGTGGATTGTCTGTTTACTCGAATGATTATTTCTTTTGCTGTCCAGAAATTTTTAAATTTAATCATGTCCCATTTACTTATTTTTGTCTGTGTTGCATTTGCTTTTTGGGTTTTAGTCATGATTTCTTTGCTTAGGACAATGTCCAGAAGAGTTTTTCCAAGAATATAATCTATTTATATCTTCAATTCATCTTGAATAGATTTAAATCTTCAATCCATCTTGAATAGATTTTTGTATAAGATGAGACATAGTGATCCAATTTCATTCTTCTACATATGGCTAACTAGTTTTCTAAGCACCATTTATTAAGTAGGGTGTCCTTTCCCCAATTTATGTTTTTGTATGCTTTCTCAAAGATCAGTTGGTTTTAAGAATTTGGCTTTATTTTTGGGTTCTTATTTTGTTCCAATGGTCTGTGTGCATACTTTTATACCAGTACCATGCTATTTTGGTAACTAGAGTTTTGTAGTATAACTTGAAGTCAGGCAATGTGATGCCTCCAGATTTGTTTTTTTTTGCTTAGGATTACTCTGACTATGTGGACTCTTTTGTTTTTTTTTTTTTTGGTTTCATACAAATTTTGAG
This sequence comes from Papio anubis, assembly GCF_008728515.1. NCBI lineage: Eukaryota > Metazoa > Chordata > Mammalia > Primates > Cercopithecidae > Papio > Papio anubis. The sequence goes on along the minus strand of NC_044996.1, from coordinate 12,278,268 downwards.
TTGGTTTTTTTTCTAACTCTGTGAAAAATAGTGTTGGTATTTTGATGGGAATTGCATTCAATCTGTAGACTACTTTGGAAAGTGTGGTCACTTTCAAAATATTGATTCTTCCAATCCATGAGCATGGGATGTGTTTCCATTTGTTTGTGTCATCTATAATTTCTTTCAGCAATGTCCTGTAGTTCTCCTTGTAGAGATCTTTCACATTCCTGGTTAAGTATATTCTGAGGTTTTTTGTTTTTTTTTTTGCAGCTGTTATAATAGGAATTGAGTTATTGATTTGATTCTTAGCTTGGTCATTGCTGGTGTATAGTGGTATTACTAATTTATGTACATTGACATTGTAACCTGAGACTTCACTGAATTCGTTGATCAAATCTAGAAGTCTTTTTTGGTGAGTCTTTAGGGTTTTCTAGATATACAATCATATTATCAGTGAACAATGGTAGTTTGACTTCCTCTTTTCCAATTTGGATGACCTTTATTTCTTTCTCTTGCTTGATTGCTTTTGCTAGGATTTTCAATACTATGTTGCATAGAAATGGTGTAAGTGGGCATACTTGTTTTGTTTCAATTCTTCAGGGAAATGCTTTTAACTTTTCTCCATTCAGTATTATGTTGACTGTGGGTTTGTCATACACGGCTTTTATTAATTTGAGGTAAGTCTCTTTTATGCCTATTTTATTGATGGTTTTCATCAATAAAGGGATGTTGGATTTTAGTGAATGCTTTTTCTGCATCTATTGAGATGATCGATATACTTTGGATCTGTGTTCCTACCCAAATCTCATATTCTATTTTAATCCCTAATGTTGGAGGTGTGGCTTGGTGGGAGGTGATTGGCTCATGGTGGTGGATCCATCATGAAGGATTTAGAACCATTCTTTTGATGCTGTTCTCTTTATAGAGTTCTGGTGAGACCTGGTTGTTTAAAAGTGTGTGCCACCTCCCCTCTCTCTCTCTTCCTCCTGCTCCAGCCATGAAAGACATGCTGGCTTTCTTTTTGCCTTCTGCCATGATCGAAAGTTTCCTGAGTTCTCCCCAGAAGCTGAGCAGATGCCAGTATCACACCTCCTATATAGGCTGTGGAACTGTGAAGCAATTAAAACTCTTTTTTTTAAATATATATAAGTTACCCAGTCTCAGGTATTTCTTTATCACGGTGCAAGAATGGATTAATACAATGATCATACCATTTTGTTTTTACTTGTTTACATGATGTATCACATTTATTGACTTCCCTATGTTAAACCATCCCTGCACCTCTGAAATGAAACCCAGTTGACCATTGTGTATTATCTCTTTTATGTGCTGTTGGATTTGGTTAGCTGATACTTTTTTGAGTATTTTTGCATCTATGTTCATCGGGAATATTGGTCTGTATTTCTTTGTGTTGTTATGTTCTTTCCTAGTTTTGGTATCAGGGTGATTCTGGCTTCAAAGAATGACTCAGGGAGGATTCCCTCTTTCTCAATATTTTGGAATAGTTTCAGTAGGATTGGTACCAATTCTTCTTTGAATGTCTTGAAGCTGTGAATCCATCTGGCTCTGGGTGGTTATTTTTTGGCATTTTTATTTTTACTACTGATTCAATGTCACTGCTTGTTTTTGGTGTGTTCAGAGTTTCTATTTCTTCCTGACTTAATCTAAGAGGGTTGTATGTTTCTAGGAATTTATCTATTACCTCGAGGTTTTCCAGTTTGTGTGCATAGAGGTGTTCATAGCAGTCTCAGATGATGTTTTGTATTTCTGTGGTGTAGGTTGTAATGTTTCCAGTTTCATTTCTAATTGAGGCAGAATAAGGAATGGCTTCTCTCAGTCCATGCAGGAGACTGGGAACACACACAAGGCTCCTCCCACTGCCATTCCTATTTTTACAGTCCTCATTTCTCCCTAAATCAGTTCCAGTGCTGGGTAAGGTTAAGACCTTCCCCCGTGGCCTGGATTTCCAGTTTACCTTGAGGGTGTGTCTATCCTAGAGGCAACTTCTCCCCCTTTCATACTCTGAGGACTCACAGTTTTTTGCCTGGCTCACAGTGCAGGCTGCAGCCTGCTGCTTCTTTCAAAGAATCTGTGGATTTCAGTTTTTCTGTTAAGTTCTTGCATGCTTGTTGGAAAACAAAAAGTTCACAGTGTGAATATCTACACACTCTTTCGTCTTTCCAAGTGGGAGAGGCATGCTAACACTACTTTCAATCTTCCATCTGTGGAAAAAATGTTTACTTATTTTTAATATAAAATTATAGATAATTACAAAAGCCCTGGAGGTAGAGGAGATGTCATCCATGTTCTTTCTTCTCTTCCCCCTAAAGTGTACAAATATGCATATGTATGTATATGTATATATACAAACACACACACATACATATATATGCATATTTATTATAAAAACAAATAATATGTTTTTATAATATACATATTATATATACACATACACACATATTATTTGTTTTTATGTTATGAAATAATGTCATTAAGCACCAGTTAGTGTTGAAGTCATTTGGAGACCTCAAGGCTATCTCCACTTTTATTCCCTAAGATTTTAAATCTTGGATTACTGTCACCTTTTCAAACACAACCCCTCTTGTCATAATTATTTGTAATTTCAGTATACACTTATGTCATTTTTCAATACCTTGATCTCTCAGTCCCTCGGCCTCCTCCCCTTCCATGGTCATTTCCAACCTCCTCTCTTAGCCAACCAACGCCCCCATGGCCATACCCTAGAAGTTGCCATTAAATATGTGCAAATCCTTGAGCCCTTAAATGTCATACATACTACTCTCTTGACTGCCCATCCTAATCTTTCAGTTCACTTTTTCTAGTTCTTCAACTCCAAAAACTCTTAGATCACATTGAAACCTCATATTCAATAATTTAACATGTTTAATTGCCCCTTACCTTTTTTATTCCCTTGCTGTCTTTCTTACCTAGCTTTAATACCATAACTCATCATTATAACTCCTTTGCATGTACCCTCAATCGTTTTAACCCTTTCCCACTTAATTTTACTCTCCTGGCAAAATCCCAATTCTGATTAAAATGAAAAATTAAAATTTTTCACTTGCACCTATGCGGTTGAACTTAGTTGGATAAAGCTTTCACATATGTCCCCTATTCTCATTTGAAATTCAGGATCGTTAACCTTAAGTCAGTCCTTAATTCTATCTGCTAAACAATGTATTTTCCTAGTTCATTTCTTTACTATACATTTAAATGTCTCATACTTTTTTTCTTCTACTACCACTCTTTCATTCACACTCTCATCTGATAATTTTATTCTTTAATTCATTGGGATACTAAAATCAACTAGTAGAGAAATTCCACAGGCTTATTTCACCACATCTACCTCTTTGCCTGTGTCAGGCCTTATACATGTTGTGCCTGTCCTGTTTCCATGGATGAACCCTTTATTCTACCAGTCCACATGTGCACTGACTTTAGCCTCTTCTCACTTACTGATAGACGTATTGCTGTAATGAAGTTCTCCATAGAGCAGCCAGATGCTATTAAAACACAGGCCAAAAATGTTACACCTGCAGGATTTTCCCATCTCGCTCCAGGTGAAAGTTTTCACAATGGACTACAGGACCCTTTACAATCAGGCCCTGTTTTCTCTCTGACCTCATTGTCAGTTACTGCCCTCGCTGTTCTTCTTCCTTTCCAGCCACACTGAACTCCTTTCTATTTTTGCAACATGTGAGGCTCACAGATTCTCTAGGCTTTGAATTGTTATTTCTTCTGTTTTGAAGTGCCCTCTGTTAGATCCGTTAGATCTTTACATCTCTGCTCAGATGTAACCTTTTCAGTGTGTCCATCCTTGACACCTCTCTTTAAAATAGCAACCTCTTCTGACAATATTGAACTTTACAGGAGCTCTGAGATCCTGGATAACCGTCAAAAATTACTTCCCATACTTTTATGTACCTGAAAACAAGAGAGTACAAAGAACTACCCCTCACCGTGTGACGGGGATAAGACTCAATGATTTCCCTCTTGTTTACCTAGACAGACTCGGTAAGTTGTCATTCCTTGCCTTATAAATGATTAGCTGGTCTGTTTTACTCACTGACCAATCCAAACACAACACCTGACTTGACCAAACTTTAGCGAAGTTTCTCTCCTTCCTACAGGCCCCTGAACTTTGACCTCTCCACAGCTTGAGCCAGCTGACAACTCTTCTTAACTGCCCCTCCCAAGAGTAGGCTATCCACAAAAGAAAATCATTATCTGATCCATCACACCACCCAAAGCGTCACACCCAGCTCTTTCTAGACTTGTTTACTCATCATTACAAAAGAGAAGACCTTTTTCACCTGATCTTTGAAATACTTGCATTTCCTACCTTAGTGGGGGGGAAAAAAAGCTCTTTTTTTCCCTATTGTAATAGTCCACCTTTTCTTATTACAATAATCTTTTCCAATAAAGTCTCTCCTGGCCTAAATACAGATTTGTTTTTATTTGATGCTCCTTAGAAATTCATATCATATTCCCTAACTTATTTTTCCTCCGTAGAACTTGTCACCACCTGACATGCTATGCATTTTACTTATTTGTTTATATTTTGTCTCTTATTATGTGTAATGAAAGGGATTTGTATCTGCTTTGGTTGCTGTTATTGTCACGCACATGCGTGTGAAGAGAGTCCACCAACAGGCTTTGTGTGAGCAACAAGGCTGTTTATTTCATCTGGGTGCAGGCGGGCTGAGTCCGAAAAAGGAGTCAGCAAAGGGTGGTGGGATTATCATTAGTTCTTATAGGTTTGGGATAGGTGTACAAAGTACATTCTTAAGGGCGGGGGAGAATATTACAAAGTACCATCTTAAGGGCGGGGGAGAATATATCCTATTAGTTAGGGTGGGGCAGGAACAAATCACAGGGGTGGAATGTCATCGGTTAAGGCTATTTTCACTTCTTTTGTGGATCTTCAGTTGCTTCAGGCCATCTGTATGTATACATTGCAGGTCACAGGGAATATGATGGCTTAGCCTGGGCTCAGAGGCCTGACAGTTATATTCCCAGCAACTAGAACTATGTCTGGCACAAAATAAATATTTAATATATATTTATTGAATAAAGAAATGAATAGATAGCAAATCCATTCTATCATCAATATTTTATGATTACTTTATTAAGCTTTTTAAATAAAACATAAGATAACGTTGAAGTATTTTTTTTTTTTTTTTGTGACAGGGTCTCGCTCTGTCACTAAGGCTGGAGTGCAGTGGCATTATCACCACTGACTACAGCCTCAACTTCCCTGACTCAAGCAATCCTCCCACCTATAAGTCTCCTGAGGAGCTGGGACTGCAGACATGTGTCAATACACCCGGCTAATTTTTGTATTTTTTGTAGAGATGGGGTCTAGCCATGTTGCCCAGGCTGGTCTCAAACTCCTAGATTTAAGGGAACTGCCCACCTTGGCCTCCCAAAGTCCTGGAACAACAGACATGAGCCACCACACACGACCCTGTTGAAGACTTAAAGACTTTAAAGAATTTCAGTTCCCCTCTTTCTATTCCTCTTCCACTCTTCCTCAGAAGAAATCAAAAACAATATGAATATTTTCAATTTGTTTTATAAACCTTTATATACTACATGCAATCATGAAAATTATATGATATTATGGGTGCTTTTAAATATGTGTATATATCATATTGTATCTTAATACCAGGTTTTTGAGTTCTTATCAGTCAATCTACATAGTATGAGAGTTGACAGAGTAGATCCTCTCTCTTTTTACTTATTTGCAGAAGTATTTTGCTTATTATTTGCTTCTTACTTATAGTTATGATTCTTAGAATAAGGTTTTCAAAGTCCATTGGTTTATATGGTGAATTTTACTGATAGATTTTCTTAAGGGTTTCAAGTGCTAGCTTTTGTTTTCTACCACTTCATTTAGGATTTTTGCATCTATATTCATAAGTGATTTTGGACTTAAGTTATCTTTTCTTGCACTGTCCGTATCTTATTGTCATGTATAAGATATACTTGCCTCTTGCAGGGTTAGGTAGCTTTTCTTATTATTTTTTTCTTTTTTATTAACCACTTTATTGATATATAATTTCCATACCATAGACTTTACCATTTAAAATGTATAGTTCAATGATTTGGGACACATTACATTATTTTATTTTTATTTACTTATTTATTTATTTATTTATTTATTTTGTTGAGACAAGAGTCTCACTCTATCACCCCAGGCTGGAATGCAATGGCATGGTCTTGGCTCACTGCAACCTCCTCCTCCCAGGTTCAAGTGAGTATCCCGCCTCAGCCTCCCAAGTAGCTGGGATTACAGGCTTGTGTCACCACACCCGGCTAATTTTTGTATTTTTAGTAGAGATGGAGTTTCACTATGTTGCCCAGACTGGTCTTAAAATCCTGACCTCATGATCTACTTGCCATGACCTTCCAAAGTGCCGGGATTACAAGCATGAGCCACCGTGCCTGGCCTTCCATTTTTTTTTTTTTTAAATTAATCTTTACGTTCTGGGATACTTGTGCAGAACATGCAGGTTTGCTACATAGGTATACACGTACCATAGTGGTTTGCTGCACCCATCAACCAGTCATCTACATTAGGAATTTATCTTAATGGTGTCCCTCCCCTAACCCCCCCCACCCCCTGACAGGCCCTAGTGTGTGATATTCCCCTCCTTGTGTCCATGTGTTCTCATTGTTCAACTCCCACTTATGAGTGAGAACATGCAATATTTGGTTTTCTGTTCCTGTGTTAGTTTGCTGAGAATGATGGTTTCCAGCTTCATCCATGTCCCTGCAAAGGACATGAACTCATCCATTTTTATGGCTGCATAGTATTCCATGGTGTATATGTACCACATTTTCTTTATCCAGTCTATTATTAACGGGAATTTGGGTTGGTTCCAAGTCTTTGCTGTTGTAAATATTGCTGCAATAAACATACATGTGCATATGTCTTTGTAGTAGAATGATTTTTAATCCTTTGGGTATATACCCAGTAATGGGATTGCTGGGTCAAATGCTATTTATGGTTCTAGATCCTTGAGGAATCACCACACTGTCTTCCACAAGGGTTGAACTAATTTACACTTGTACCAACAGTGTAATAGCATTCCTATTTCTGCACATCCCCTTTAGCATCTGTTGTTTCCTGACTTTTTAATGATTGCCATTCTAACTGGTTTGAGATGGTATCTCATTGTGGTTTGGATTTGCATTTCGCTAATGACAGGTGATGATCAGCTTTTTTTCATATGTTTGTTGGCTGCATAAATGTCTTCTTTTGAGAAGTGTCTGTTCATATACTTCACCCACTTTTTGATGGGGTTGTGTTTTGTTTAGTTTAGTTTAGTTTTTGGTAAATTTGTTTAAGTTCCTTATAGATTCTGGATATTAGACCTTTGTCAGATGGATAGACTGCAAAAATTTTCTCCCATTCTGTAGATTGCCTGTTTATTCTGATGATAGTTTCTTTTGCTGTGCAGAAGCTCTTTAGTTTAATTAGATCCCATTTGTCAATTTTGGCTTTTGTTGCCATTGCTTTTTGGGTTTTAGTCATAAAGTCTTTGCCCCTGCTTATGCCCTGAATGGTACTGTCTAGGTTTTCTTCTAGGGTTTGTATGGTTTTACATTTTACGTTTAAGTCTTTAATCCATCTTGAGTTAATTTTTATATAAAGTGTAAGGAAGGGGTCCAGTTTCAGTTTTCTGCATATGGCTAGCCTGTTTTCCCAACACCATTTATTAAATAAGGAATCCTTTCCCCATTGCTTGTTTTTGTCGGGTTTGTCAAACATCAGATGGTTGTAAATGTGTGGTGTTATTTCTGAGGCCTCTGTTCTGTTCCATTTGTCTATATATCTGTTTTGGTACCAGTACCATGCTGTTTTGGTTACTGAAGCCTTGTAGTATAGTTTGAAGTCAGGTAGCTTGATGCCTCCAGCTTCGTTCTTTTTGCTTAGGATTTTCTTGGCTATACAGGCTCTTTTTTGGTTCCATATGAAATTTAAAGTAGTGTTTTCTAATTCTGTGAAGAAACTCATTGGTAGCTTGATGGGGATAGCATTGAATCTATAAATTACTTTGGGAAGTATGGACATTTTCACAATATTGATTCTTCTTATCCATGAACATGGAATGTTTTTCCACTTGTTTGTGTTCTCTCTTATTTTCTTAAGCAGTGGCTTGTAGTTCTCCTTGAAGAGGTCCTTCACATCCCTTGTAAGTTGTATTCTTAGGTATTTTATTTTTTTTGTAGCTATTGTGAATGGGAAGTCAGTCATTTTTTGGCTGTCTGTCTATTATTGGTATGTAAGAATACTTGTAATTTTTACATATTGATTTTGTATCCTGAGACTTTGCTGAAGTTGCTTATCAGCTTAAGGAGATTTTGGGCTGAGACAATGGGGTTTTCTAAATATACAATCATGTCATCTGTAAACAGAGACAGTTTGACTTTCTTTCTTCCTATTTGAATACACTTTATTTCTTTCTCTTGCCTGATTGCCCTGGCCAGAAGTTCCAATACTATGTCGAATAGAAGTGAAGAGAGAGCATATCCTTGTCTTGTACCGGTTTTCATAGAGAATGCTTCCAGTTTTTGCCCATTCAGTATGATATTGGCTGTGGTTTTGCCATAAATAGCTCTTACTATTTTGAGGTACATTCCATCAATACCTAGTTTATTGAGAGTTTTTAGCATAAAGGGGTGTTAAATTTTATTGAAGGTTTTTTCCACATCTATTGAGATAATCATATAGTTTTTGTTACTAGTTCTGTTTATGTGATGGATTATGTTTATTGATTTGTGTATGTTGAACCAGCCTTGCATCTCAGGGATGAAGCCGATTTGATCGTGGTGGATAAGCTTTTTGATGTGCTGCTGGATTCAGTTTGCCAGTATTTTATTGAGGATTTTTGCATCGATGTTCATCAGGGATATTGGCCTGAAATTTTCTTTTTTTTGTGTGTCTCTGCCAGGTTTTGGTATCAGGATGATGCTGGCCTCATAAAATGAGTTAGGGAAGATTCTCTCTTTTTCTATTGTTTGGAATAATTTCAGAAGGAATGGTATCAGCTCCTCTTTTTACCTCTGGTAGAATTCGACTGTGAAACTGTCTGTTCCTGGACTTCTTTTTTTTTTTTTTCCTGCTTGGTAGACTGTTAATTACTGTCTCAATTTCAGAGCTTGTTACCGGTCTATTTAGGGATTTGACCTCTTTCTGGTTTAGTCTGGGAGGTGTATCTATCCACAAATTTATCCATTTCTTTTAGATTTTCTAGTTTATTTGCGTGGAGCTGTTTATAGCATTATCTGATGGTAGTTTGCATTTCTGTGGGAACAGTGGTTATCTCCCCTTTATCATTTTTTAGTGTGTCTGTTTGATTCTTCTCTCTTTTCTTCTTTATTTGTCTGACTTTTGCTCTATCTATTTTGTTAATCTTTTCAAAAAACCAGCTCCTGGATTCATTGATTTTTTTGAAGGATTTATAGTATCTCTATCTCCTTCAGTTCTGCTCTGATCTTAGTTATTTCTTGTCTTCTGCTAGCTTTTGAATTTGTTTGCTCTTGCTTCTCTAGTTCTTTTAAGTGTGATGTTAGGTTGTGGATTTCAGATCTTTCCCCCTTTTCCTTTGGGCATTTAGTGCTTTAAATTTCCCTCTGAACACTGTTTTAGCTCTGTCCCAGAGATTCTGGTACGTTGTGTCTTTGTTTTCATTGGTTTCAAAGACCTTATTTATTTCTGCCTTAATTTTGTTATTTACCCATGGGGAGCAGGTTGTTCAGTTTCCATGTAGTTGTGTGGTTTTGAGTGAGTTTCTTAGTCCTGAGTTCTAATTTGATTGCACTGTGGTCTGAGAGACTGTTATTATTTCTGTTCTTTTGCATTTGGTGCAGAGTGTTTTACTTCCAATTATGTGGTCAATTTTAGAATAAGTGCTACGTGGTGCTGAGAAGAATGTATATTCTATTGATTTGGGGTGGAGCGTTCTATAGATGTCTATTAGGTCTGCTTGGTCCAGAGCTGAGTTCAAGTCCTGAATATCCTTGTTAATTTTCTGTTTCATTGATCTAATATTGACAAGGGGGTCTTGAACCTCCAACTATTATTGTGTGGGAGTCTAAGTCTCTTTGTAGGTCTCTAAGAATTTGCTTTATGAATCTAGGTGCTCCTGTATTGGGTGCCGATATATTTAGGATAGTTAGCTCTTTTTTTGCCTTGATGCTTTTACCATTATGTAATGTCCTTCTTTATCTTTTTTGATCTTTGATGGTTTAAAGTCTGTTTTATCACAGACTAGGATTGCAACCCCAGCTTTTTTTTTTCTTTCCATTTGCTTGGTAATTATTCCTCCATCCCTTTATTTTGAACCTATGTGTGTCTCTGCACATGAGATGGAGCTCTTGAATACAGCACTCTGATTGGTCTTGACTCTTTATCCAATTTGCTAGTCTGTATCTTTTAATTGGGGCATTTAGCTGTTTACTGTTAGGGAAACCCACCCCACACCACCCAGCAGGTACCCCGAGTCCCGCGGAGACAAAGGAGTTAGAAAGAGACAGAATAAGCGTTTAAAAGGCGGGTTCAGGGGACCAGCGCCTCGGAGGTTTTCTCATGGCCCAGAGCTCTCCGGCTCCACCCAACTTATTGGTTTACAAGCTCTTTATTCTTAGGGCAGATGGGAGGGGGAGGAAGGGACGAGGAAAAGGATGAATGAGTGAAGGAGAACTCGTGAGTCATTCGATAAGATGTATAGCAGTGGTGGTTTCCGTGAATTTCCTTGAGCAAAGGTGTGTGTCTAAACTACTTAAGATCTTTAACTTTTTGGGACCGAAACCGGTGGGAGCGGGTTTCAGAAGGAGCCAAGATGTTTGATTATACTCCACAGCTTCAAGGGAGTGTTATCTCCATGAGTAACAAGGGAGTGGAATGGTGCTAGGTGGTTATGCTCTCAGGGCATAAAGACATGAAAGCAATAAGGAGACCTTTCTCCTCAGAGGCCGCCCATGGCTTCCCATGGGTGTCTCACACAGGGGAGACCAACTCAACTGGCACCCCAGAAACTCTCTTTCCCACATTTACTTTTAAGGTTAATATTTTTATGTGTGAATTTGATCCTGTCATTATGATGCTAGCTGGTTATTTTGCCCATTAGTTGATGCAGTTTCTTCATAGTTTTGATGGTCTTTACAATTTGATATGTTTTGCAGTGGCTGGTACTGGTTTTTCCTTTCCATATTTAGTGCTTCCTTCAGTAGCTCTTATAGGGCAGGCCTGGTGGTGACAAAATCTCTCAGCATTTGCTTGTCTGTAAAGGATTTTATTTCTCCTTCGCTTATGAAGCTTAGTTTGGGTGGACATGAAATTCTGGGTTGAAAATTCTTTTCTTTAGGAATGTTGAATATTGGCCCCCACTCTCTTCTGGCTTGTAGGGTTTCAGCAGAGAGATCTGCTGTTAGTCTGATGGGCTTTCCTTTGTGGGTAACCCAATCTTCCTCTCTGGCTGCTCTTAACATCTTTTTTTTTTTTTCATTTTAACCTTGGTGAATCTGACAATTATGTGTCTTGGGGTTGCTCTTCTCAGGGAGTATCTTTGTGGCGTTCTCTGTATTTCCTGAATTTGAATGTTGGCCTGCCTTGCTAGGTTGGGGAAGTTCTCCTGGATAATATCCTGAAGAGTGTTTTCCAACTTGGTTCCATTCTCTCTGTCACTTTTGGGTACACCAATCAAACGTGGGTTTGGTCTTTTCACATATTCCCTTATTTCTTCTTGGAGGATTTGTTAATTTCTTTTCATTCTTTTTTCTCTAATCTTGTCTTCAAGCTTTATTTCATTAAGTTGATCTTCAATCTCTGATATCCTTTCCTCCACTTGATCGATTTGGCTATTGATACTTGTGTATGCTTCATGAAGTTCTCGTGCTGTGTTTTTCAGCTCCATCAGGTCATTTATATTTTTCTGTAAACTGGTTATTCTAGTTAGCAATTCTGCTAACCTTTTTTCAAGGTTCTTAGCTTTCTTGCATTCGGTTAGAACATTCTCCTTTAGCTCGGAGGAGTTTGTTATTACCCACCTTCTGAAGCCTACTTCTGTCAATTCATCAAACTGTTGTCCATCCAGTTTTGTTCCCTTGCTGGTGAGGAATTGTGATCCTTTGGAGAAGAGGCCTTATAGTTTTTGGAATTTTCAGCCTTTTTGCACTGGTTTTTCCTCATCTTCATGGATTTATCTACCTTTTTCTTTGATGTTGGTGACCTTCAGGTGGGGTTTTTGTGTGGATGTACCTTTTGCTGATGTTGATGCTATTCCTTTCTGTTTGTCAGTTTTCCTTCTAACAGTCAGACCCCTCTGCTGCAGGTCTGCTGGAGTTTGCTGGAGGCCCACTCCAGACCCTGTTTGCCTGGGTATAATCAGTGGAGGCTGCAGAACAGCAAAGATTGCTGCCTGTTTCTTCCTCTGGAAGCTTTGTCCCAGAGGGGCTCCCACCAGATGCCAGCCAGAGCTCTCCTGTATGAGGTGTCTGTCGACCCCTGCTGGGAGGTGTGTCTTGGTCAGGAGGCATATGGGTCAGGGACACACTTGAGGAGGCAGTCTGTCCCTTAGCAGAACTCAAGAGCTGCGGTGGGAGGTCCACTGCTCTCTTCAGAGCAGGCAGGCAGAAACGTTTAAGTCAGCAGAAGCTGCTCCCACAGCTGTCCCTTCCCCCAGGTGCTCTGTCCCAGGGAAATGGGAGTTTTATTTATATGCCCCTGCCTGGGGCTGCTGCCTTTCTTTCAGAGATGCCCTGCCCAGAGAGGAGGAATCTAGACAGGCAGTCTGGCTATAGCAGCTTTGCTGAGCTGCAGTGGGCTTCGCCTAGTTCGAACTTCCTGGTGGCTTTGTTTACACTGTGAGGGTAAAACTGTCTACTCAAGCCTCAGTAACAGTGGACTCTCCTCCCCTCACCAAGCTCGAGCATCCCAGGTCGACTTCAGACTGCTGTGCTGGCAGTGAGAATTTCAAACCAGTGGATCTTAGCTTGCTTGGCTCCATGAGGTGCGGATCCGCTGAGCTAGACCACCTGGCTCCCTGGCTTCAGTCCCCTTTCCAGGAGAGTGAATGGTTCTGTCTTGTTGGTGTTCTAGGCACCGCTGGGGTATGGGAAAACAAAAAAAACAAAAAAAAAACAAAAAAAAACCAAACTCCTGCAGATAGCTGAGTGTCTGCCCAAATGGCCGCCCAGTTTTGTGCTTGAAACCCAGGGCCTTGGTGGTGTAGGCACCCGAGGGAATCTCCCGGTCTGTGGGATGTGAAGACCATGGGAAAAGCATATTATCTGGGTGGGAATGCACTGCTCCTCATGGCAGTCTCCCATGGCTTCCCTTGGCTAGGGGAGGGAGTTCCCAGACCCCTTGCACTTCCTGGGTGAGGCAATGCCCCACCCTGCCTTGGCTCACCCTTTGTGAGTTGCACCCACTGACTAACCAGTCCCAGTGAGATGCGCTGGGTACCTCAGTTGGAAATGCAGAAATCACCCGCCTTTTGTGTTGATCTCACTGGGAGCTGCATACCGGACCTGCTCCTCTTTGGCCATCTTGGGAAGTGTCTATCTCTTCTTTTTCTTTTATCTAAAATATTATCAATAAGATTGGGGTTATCTATCTCCTAAATAATGTATGAAATTAACTTGTGAAAGCTTCTAAGCCTGGTAATTTTGTGGGGAGGAGAAAGAAAGTGGTCTTTTTTGTGATTAATTCAATTTTTAAAATTATTACTGATTCTTTAGAGATTTCAACTTATTCTTGAGTCAGCAAGGGAAATCTGTCCTTTTCTAGACAATTATTTGCTTTATCTAGGTTTACAAGTGCATCGATGAAAACTTATTTGTTTCTTGACTGCTCTCTTCCTTTACTGCTATCCAAGCCACTTTAATCCCTTGTTTTTACTATTATAATAACCTCCCAACTGGTCGTTTCTCCCCATTTACCATGTAGCAGTTCAAATAATATTTTTAATATAAATAAAGTCATACTATTCCTCTCATTAATTTATTTATTACACATAAACTAAAATCCAAACTTTACCATACTCAACTTTTCTGTCCATGCTTCTATCTAAATCCCTTAATGTTATTTCCTTTGCTCGCCTACTGCTAATCACATTGGCTTTTTTTCCTACACCTCAAATAAGCCATTCTCCATCTTACTTCTTTTTTATTTATTTATTTATTTATTTATTTATTTATTTATGTGTGTGTGTGTGTGTAGAGATGGGGTCTACCTATGTTGCCCAGGTTGGTCTTGAACTCCTGGGCTCAAGCAATCCTCCCACCTCTGACTCCAAAATTGTTGCAATTATAGACTTGAGCCACCACACCCAGCCTCATGCTCACTGTTTGATCTTGAAAATTGCCATTCCTTTTGCCTTAATAGGTGTACCCCAAGGTTTTCTAGATAAGTGGCATTTTCTTGGCATTCATGTCTCAGCTCAAGAGTCATTTCCTCTGGGAAGCATTCTCTGACTACATTTTTAAATTATATTCCCCTAATGTATCTCTCACATACACATGCACATATTGACCTCAGCTCCATTTTATTTTCTTCATTGCATTCATCTGAAAGTATTTATTATTTTAGCTAAGCAAGTGTTCAGTTCATGGGATAATAAAATCTTGTAGTGGCGAAACCTGTTCCCCATATTTTCTTTCATGTCTCTAGCACCTAGAATAGTGCCTCATACATGGTCAAAGCTGGCTATATACCACAGGAGAGGAGCTGTTTGAGCTGTAACTTAAGTAGGTCTTTTCTCAGTGGAGAATGGGAGCAAGATATTAAAGCATATGCCCAGGAGTCTCTGTGCAAATAATTAATTACACCATTTTGTCATTTTTTCTTTTTTCTGAGACGAAGACTAAAGATTGAATGGTAATAAATAGGGAATATAAGGCATATCTTGCTATTCTCAGCATTATTGAAACTATCAGTTGCACTACTCTAGAGTACTCAGTAGATTATGAATTTTTGTCATCAAATAAATTCAAAACACCACAATATTTTTGAGTAAAGTGAATAGTCAAATATGTCAAATGTTCACAATAGCAAAGACATAGAATCAACCTAAGTGCCCATCAATGATAGACTGGATAAAGAAAATGTGGTTCATATGCACCATGGAATACCATATAGCTATAAATAAAAATAAGATCATATCCTCGCAGCAGCACAGATGGAACTGGAGGCCACTATTCTAAACAAACTACTACAGGAACAGAAAACCAAATACTTCATGTTCTCCCTTATAAGTGGAAACTAAACTTTGCGTACACACATAAACTCAAAGAAAAGATAACAAACACCAGGTCCTACTTGAGGATGGATAGTGAGAGAAGGGAGAGGACTGAAAAACTACCTATTGGGTACTATGCTTATTACCTGCTTGAAAAAATAATCTGTACACCAAATGCCCATGACATGCAGTTTACCTATATAACAAACCTCCACATGTACCCCTGCACCTAAAATACAAGTTTAAAAATGTGTAAAAATAGTTGAGGAGATAGAGTTAAATCTAGAGAGACTATATGAGCACTATGTTGCTCCAGGGTACTGCAGTTACTACCAATAGTTATTAGTTTCTAGTATAACAAAACAAAACAAGACAAAACTGCCTACATAATACTAAGCAGTTGGTCTGTACTAAAACAACCAGAGGTTATTTGCCACAGATTTAATATTTAAAAAACATATACTCGAATATAATTTAATTCCCATTTATCTCTAGAGAATCCATCACGGACACAATTTTACTCAAACTCAATGTTTGAAAGTAAAAGTAAAGACTGAGGTATTTACTCATACAATGCAATTGGATTTGAGATCAGCACATATTTGTTAGCCCTTGTGTTTGATGAGTGGCAGATAAAACTAGATAAAACTATAAATTGCCTATGTAGTATACGGTGATATAGAATTCAAGACACTAGAATTAATGTATCACAACTGCGATTGCCCATGGAGTTTGTGTAAAGAAAAACAGAGTCATCATAATTTTCAGATCCTACAGATCATTTTTGTCAGATATAGTGCTTGATAAAAGATTCTGGCTCATCCATGAAAGCTGTGATACCTTATTCAAATCATGTCAATACCTTGAGCTTCAGTATCTTATTCTTAAGACTGGAGAAAATATTACTTATTTCCCATAATTATTTTAAGATCTAGATAAAATCATACATGTCATATTTGCACATGGTAAAATTGGAGTTTCTTTCAATTAATTTTCCTTGTGTAACAAATTACCCTGAAACTTACATACTTAAAACAACGATCTTTTATATAATTATTGCCTGTAGTCAGCAATTTGGGATGAGCTTAGTTGGATGATTCTTCTGTTGGTTCTGCCAGGGTTCATTCATTCAGCTACGATCAATTAGGACAGCAGCAGGGACTGGATTGTGTAAAATGGCCTCACTTACATGGTTAGTGGTTGGCAGGCTGTTGACCAGGACACCTTGGTTTTCTTTTACGTGCCTTTTTCTATTTTTTTCCCCAAATCTCGAGAACCTGTGAGCTATATGGCTTTATCATAAAGCTACCTCAGACTCATTCACATTGTGGTAGCATTCTAAAAGGGCTAGAATGAGAACTGCAAGACTTATTGAAGTTTAAGTTCTGAAATAGCATATCACATATGCCACATTTTACTGGTGAAAAAAAAAATCATATTGCCAGCACATATAAAAGAGGTAGGAAAAATTCCACCTTTTTCTGGGAAAAGCTGAAAATAACGCACGGTCGTTTAATCAATGACAGTGACCTTAGGAAGTAATCTCAGCAGACTGATTTAGTAAAGGAGTTAACTTCTAATGAAATAAAGAATAAAATGTAAGTAAAGAAGTAGGTACTACATTCATAGACACTTCCAATAAACTTATCAGTAGACAGGAAGAGTATAAAAGGGTGTTAGCTGAAAGATACAGAGTCAAAAAATATTTAAATGTTTAGATTGGAGGGCCACAGGAATATTCAAATGCTAAGGGGAAATTTAGAAGCATGGAGGAGGCTGACAACAGAGAATAGAAAATGAGTAATGGAACAAGACATTGGAATGAATGGACTCCAGCAGGGCAAAAGAGGAAGGAGAACCTTCTTTGAGATGAAGAAGGTAAATATAGTTGCCATTGACATAAATATATTTGTAGAAAGTATTGGAGATGTTACAGGAGAGTTTCCCTTAATGACTTTTCTTGATGAAATAAGAGGTATGCTGATGCTAGGTATAATTTTTAATATTATGCATTTGTAAGATTAGCTTTGAAGATTAAAATGGGGTGGGCATTTCTGAATGCAGCTGTGATGACAGTGTTCCTCTTAGACTTCTTTCTACAGTAGGAAATGAGATTGAAGGCCCCAGCTGCTGCCTTGTCCTGAAAACCATCTCATGTTTATGCTGAGGCCTCCCATGTGTGCTTACCACTAAGGAAGAAAGGATAATAAGAGGACACATTCCTGGAAGATATAGAACTCCTTTGTGGTCGGTTTGGGCCAAGGCCTTCCCTACAGCTTGCCCAACCTTGCGTAGAGTGTACTGCAGTCTAGGTTGCTACCATTCAACCTTCTCTCCCTCTCTTCTTCTTTTGGAGTCAGATATACATGGAGATTTGACAGCTCTTTCAGTTTCCCCAGGTCCTTCCATATTGCCTTTTATATAGACATTTGCCCTAATAAAATCTTTGCACATTTAATCCTGTCTTAGTGTCTGCTTCTTGGAGGGATCCAGGCTAAAATGAATGGTACCCAGAGTAGTTCAAAAAAGATTGGCAGTAAGATCAGGATTTCATACTGGTTCGTCCGCTGGAGCATGGATAGTCCTTGGCAGAAAACAGTTGTTAAATTGTTAAATATTTGAGATTTTATGACCTTGGAAGATATCTCAGTGGTGAGGAATGCTGTAAAAGGTGCAATGAAGCAGGCATTTGGAACCTATAAGAAGGTTTGCAAAGACAGCAAAGTCAGCTGGTTAATGCTAAATTGTATTGACACAATGCATATGGATAATGAGAGACTTAGAGCTGTTAACAAGCAGTTAATACCTGAGTGCAAGAACTAGAGGGCCTCAGTGGTAGCATATAAAGAAGCCCTCATCACCTGTAGCAGAAGGCCAGACACAATCAAACAGCAGGCTGAAGAACTAATTGTAAGAGTTGCAGAGCCCCAGAGACAACAAAGTGGACTGTTATGCCAAAGTCAGGGTTCTGGTAGGTAAAGCCTATAATAGTATTCTGAATACTTAAAGGAGGACATCTGGATGGCTGTTCTGAAGATATTTTACAGCCCTCCCATACTCTGTACACACCAGAAATGCATAGGTGACCCACCCTTCCCTTGTAACAACTAGGATTTCCTCTGTGATTCAGGAGGTTTCAGAAGCCTATCTCCAACCAGGCAATTGGTGCTTCTTTAGATACTGCCCCCACTTACTTTGTTGTCTGCAAGGTTTACAACTAGTGTGAAATCCCAGCATAGCCTGGCTGTGGGCAAACCGGGACTCATAAGGAATTTATGAGATTATATACTTAAAGAATTGCAAGTATCGTCCAGCATATACCAGCAATAACCATGGCAGTACCTCAGGGATTCGGTTCTGAGGGTTCTTGATAAAGTCAGACTGGAAGGCTGGATAAGTAAGGATTAATTTGACTTGAGTACATTTTTTAGTTGCATGAGATTGAATGCTCCAGCAAAGACTTCAGGGAATAGGGCAAATTTGCTGCTAGGATGGCTCTTAGAAGTGTTGAAAAAAGTGATGGCCAATGTTCAGCAAAGGAGGCATGCATACATTTCCCTGGAATATGGTAGAAAAAAAAAGAGGCCTAGGGAAGTGGTCATCTTGGAATGGATATATTAAAACTAAAAGAACCACAGTGGGATTATATTCCATGAAAGAAGCCATAGTATATACCATTCACCAAAGCCACTGGGACTACAAGAGCACAGGCATCATTGAGAAGGTCAGGCGTGGCCCTCCTCTTTAATTTGTGTTTAATATTAAGGAAGGCAGTCACAGAATTGGACTCATTATTGACAATGGTGCTAGTGGATCCATAGTCTAGTAGTGGCCAGGTGGCTGTGCTTTACTGTCAGAAGTCAAAAGGCTGAATTTACCACATTGATAAGCAAGGTAAGACTAGCAGCCATAAGGACTTGATCTGCAGGGAGCTGTAAACATTAATGGAACAGGTATAACTAGAAGCAAAATAGAGATGGACATCTAGGTTCTGCTTAATACTTACCACCCTAAAAAGGCAGTCATGGAAGAGCAGAAGGCTGAGGGATGTCACCTCAATAAAGAGTCACAATTCTAGGCAGGGTTTGGTGGCTCACGCCTGTAATCTTAGCACTTTGGAAGGCTGAAGTGGGAGGATCACTTGAGCCCAGGAATTCAAGACCAGCCTGGGCAACATGGCGAAACTCCATCTCTACAAAAATTTCAAAAATTAGCTTGGCATGGTACTGTGCACCTGTGGTCCCAGCTACTTGGTAGGCTGAGATGGGAGGATCACCTGAGCCTGGGGAGATCAAGGCTGCAGTAAGCCGTGATATTGCCATTACGCTCCAGCCTGAAGCCTGGGTGACAGTAAACCCTGTCTCTAAATAAATAAATAAATACAAATAGGAGTTAAAAATTTTTCTTTGGTGCCCAGATCTGAGCTAATTTTCACTTCTAGGATTAGTTGACTGAAGAGGCCTGAGCTTCTAGAGGAAAGGAAAGGACCCCATAACACCATAGCCAGTATATGCTACGACAATTCTCTAGTCTTTCCCCAAAGTGATCTATGGTCATTTACTCAAGTGTGGTGAAATGACAATAACCAGACATTTTAAGAACTATTACACATAGAGTCTGAGTTGTATTGATACTCAGAAACCCAAATAATCATTATAGCTCTCTTGTGGGGAAGAAGCCTATGGGAACCAGGTAGTCAATGGAGTCTTAGCTAAAATTTGGCTCAGAGTGGACCCAGTGGTTATTTACCCAGATGCTAAGTGCATAATACAAATGGATGTAAATGGGAGGTGGAGTAATTCCCGCATTTGGCCCTTGGTTTATGGGGTATGAAATACTGTGGGAAAAGCCAGTGGGAACCAGTAAAAAGGTTCCCCACCTACTCTAGATAAAATAGTAAATTTCTAAAAATTATTGTATTGGGAGTTAGACCTTGGGTAAATTATTAAAGCTTGAAAGATGTTAGGGTGGTGATTTATATAATGTGAATAATCAATTCACCAAGTTGATTTCCATCCTGGAAGGGTCTGTAGTTTATCCTCACAAGAAGAAATACTTATCCAGGTGCGAGTTGCCTTTTCTGCTTGTAAAAGTCTCAGCCAGCACCACTTTATGCAGGATTATAGAATTTCTGATTCATAAGTATGGTATCCCATACACCATGGCATCTGACTAAACTCTCTCTCATGAAAAAGGAGGTGTAGAAGTGGGTCAGATGCCATTGAGTCCACTGATCATATCACCCACCAGACCATCCAGAGGCAGCTAGTCTTATAGAACACTGGAACACCCTTCTAAAGGTACAACTGAAGTGTCTACTCAGAAGAAACACCCTGAAAATGGGGCACCAACCTACAAGGTATAGTGCATTTGTTAAATCACAGACTGCGATATCGTGCTGTGCTGCAGTACTAAGGATGCATGAGTTAAGAATCCAAGTGGTAGAAGCAGGAGGGGCCCCAGTTGCTTTCACTCCTAATGACCCAATGGGAGCTTATGCTTTCTGTCATTTCAACTCTGGGTTCTGCCAAGCTGGAGGTCCTGTTTCTCAAAGGGGATGCACTCTTTCCAGGAAACATAGCAAGGGTCCCATTGAACTACGAGTCAGAGGTTATTTCAGGGCACTTTGGATTCCCTGTGCCCCAGGACCAAGCAAGTGACAAGAGTCACCATAATGGCAAGGGTAATTGATCCCGCCATTCAGGAGGAGATGTGGGGGTTTTTACACAGTGGTGACAGGGAGGAATTGTGTGGTGATCCTAGGTAATCCACTTGGGTACCTCTTTGTACTCTCTTGCTCCATTCTAACTGAACAGGGAAGTACAGCAATTCCAGACTGAGAAGGCCTCAGACCATTCAAGAATAAAGATTTGGACAACACCAGCAGGAAGTCAGCAAGATCTACAGAGGAGATAGCTGAGGGAGAGGTGGATTTAGAATGAATAGTAGAGGAGGGAAAAGATGACACCCAGTTGTGGTCCCAAGACCAACTACCATGATCAGAGTTGTAGTTCATCCCACTAACTACCTTCTTACCTTTCTCACAGAAAGAAATGTCCATGGGACAGTGCAGTAACTTCTTCACAAAACTGTGTGGAATAAGTCTGTGTGGCCAAAGGTGTTGACAGTGGCAGACATAAGAATGCACCTTAGACAATTTACTAAAAGAAAAAACAAATGACCAAGGTCCCCAGCTGTTGCACTTTGAAATTATTCCCTGTGCTTGTCCTGAGGAAACACTTCTCATGGACTGCTCCCAGAATCTGAATAACCAACAAGATACTAAGGCAAACCCATTTATGGAAGATACCGGGTTCATTGTTGGCTGACTTTGGTTCACGGACTCCTCCATGACTTTGCCAAAACTTCCTTACACTGCACTCCAGTCTAAGTCACTTTCACTCAATCTTCTTTCACTCTGTCCTTTACTTGGAGTTGGAAGTGCATGGCAATTTAACAGATTTCCCAGCCTCCCCATCTTATTCATATTTACTTTCACACAGGCATTTCTGTTAATAACATTCTTTCACATGTAATCAATATTAGTACCTGCTTCTTAAAGGCTCCCAGCTAAAACAATGGTGACTAAAAAGAAATTTGTAATATAAACATGGAAGTGAGTGACTGGGAATAAATGGGGTCATTGGAGTTCAGGAGAAGTGAATGAAAAATTAGGTTTTTGTGTAGGTTGTCCAAGTTAGATATTGACAATGCCGTACATGATGGAACCAGAGATAGTTTTCAGTAAGTAGTTCAATAGGAAAGTTTTCAGTCAATGTAAGAAGACTTTCCTGAAGAATATCTGTAAATAACAAAATCTTAGGGGCTAAAGTATAGTATAACAAAGAGAATGAACTCCAAAGAAAATATGGTACACAAAGAAAGAGAATTACTAGCCTAAAATGAGAAATGGGAAGTGAAAATATTGCTGGCGACTATAGCTACAGTACCTTAAAAATTGAGTAGCTTTTGAGAAACTACAGGGAAGTTTTTATTCTCAAAGGTGCAGGGGCCTTTGAAAACAGTATCCTGAGAATAGATAGGGCTCAAGGACAATATCTCCAACTGAACTTTTAATGAACTCCCGTAGGCGCCAAAAAGGTAAATAAATAAATAAAAATATAAAAACAAGATACTGAATAAAAAGTTACATATAGAAAAAAAAAGTTTGTTTTGCATTACATTCTTTCTGCTGACATAAGGTTTATAAAATATAAATAAAGTGAGGCAGAGGCTCTAAGTGCGGCCGCCATGTCCTCTGTGTGTCTTTGTCTTTGTGTGTGTTCTTTCATTCTCCACCACCCCCGGTACGGCCCCCAACACAAAGGAGAGCCAAATGTCTGCTATTATTAGGAGATAAAAGAAGCATTCTATATAAATATGCAAATATTTATATGCATAACAATATACATATCTATTTATAGAATAAATATAAGTCATATATATACACACATGTGCAAACACATGCAAGTGTATAATGTAGTATAAGGTAGTTTGCTTAACAAAAGAAATGCATGCAAGTGGTCCAGTTAGAAATGATTGGCAGTGATGGTGGCAATGAGTATATAAATCAGGAATAATAAAAAGCAAAACAGGATAGTATGAGATTATGGAAAATGTTAGGTGAACAAAACGTAAATAAAATGATGATAGCGGTAAAATATTTCTGTATTTTCATGGTTCCAAGAAAATTATATGTAATTTAAATATACAGCGGGCAGAACTTTGGGTAGTGCAACTGGTTGTGCATTTTGCTTGGAAAGAGAAATGGTGAGACATGTGATGATGTGCAGATTCATGGTCTGTGGCCAGTGGTTTGGCTAGACTGTCAGGGACTTGGTAGGAACATGGCTGGAAGATCGGTGAGAAAGAATAATGAGGAAGAGTTTTATTGATGGACATCTCTGAGTGGCAAAAAATGTTACGACATTTGTGTGCCATGTGAATCCTCACCCAAAGGTGACCTCAAGCGGAGGAAGATTTTAATAAAGTATTATGATGCATTCTGTGAACACTACTCAGCCTCTTTCCCCATTCACTCATGTCATTGTTCAATGGGCTCATGAACAAAGTGGCTATGGTGTCAGGGATGGACATCATAATGGTGTATTAAGTCAGTTCCCACATTGCTATAAAGAAATGCCTGAGACTGGGTAAGTTATAAAGAAGAGGTTTGATTTGCTCATAATTCTGCAGGCTGTACAGGAAGCACTGAGGCATCTGCCTGGCTTCTGGGAAGGCCTCAGGAAACTTACAATCATTGCAAAAGACAAAGGGGGAGAAAGTACTTCACATGGCTGAAGCAGGACAAAAAGAGAGAGCAGATCTCATGAGAACTTACTCACTATCATGAACAAAGGGGATAGTGCTAAACCATTCATGAGAAACAACCCCCATGATACAATCACCTCCTACCAGGTCCCACCTCCAACATTGGGAATTACAACCAAACATGAGATTTGGGTAGGGACACAGACCCAAACCATATCGCATGGGCTCAGCAACATGGACTTCCACTCATCAAGATCAACCTGGCTACAGCCATGTTGTGTGCCCAATCTTCTAGCAGTAGAGAACAATACTGAGTTCCAAATATGGCACAATTCTTTAGCGTGATCATCTAGCTATTTGGTGTCAGGTTGCTTACACTGGACCACATTCATCATGAAAGGGGCAACATTTTGTTCCTACTAGAATAGAAACTTACTCTGGATATGGATTTCCCTTCTTGCACACAATGCTTCTGACAAAACTACCATCCATGGATTTACAGAATGCATTATCCTGTATGGTATTCCACACAACATTGCTTCTGACCAAGGAACTCACTTCACAAGAAATCAAGCCTGTCAATGGGCCCATGATTATGGCATTCATTGGTTTTACCACAATCATTAGAATCCTGAAGCCACTGCCTTGATAAAATGATGAAATGGCCTTTTGAAGATACAGTTACAGTGTAATCAAAGTGGAGTGGCAATGGCAGTACCTTTCAGGGTTGGGGCGAGGTTTTCCAGAAGGCTATATATGCTCTGAATCAGCATCTAGTATATTGTACTGTTTTTTCCATAGCTAAGAGTCATCGATCAGGTATTAAGTGGTAGAAATGGGACTGGCACACTCACCATCACCCATAGTGACCCATAGCAGAATTTTTCTGCTTCCTGTTTCCTTGATTTACTCTCTGCTAGGCTAGAGGTCTTAATTTCAGAGGGAGAAATGCTTCTATCAGGAGACACAACAAAAATTCCAGTGAACTGGAAGTTAAGACTGCTCCCCAGACACTTTGGGCTCCTCATGGCCTCTGAGTAAACAGGCAAAGAAAGAAGTTACAATATTGGCTAGGGTGATTGCTCTGGACCATCAGTGGACATTTAGACTGCTACTACACAGTGGAAGGAAGGAGGAGTATGTCTGGAATACAAGAGATCTCTTAGGGCATCTCTTAATATTATAACATCTTATAATCAACGACAGTGGAAAACTGCAACCCAATTCAAGCAGAGCTATGAATGGCCCAAAGCCTTTAGGAATAAAAGTTTGGGTTACTTTACCAGGTTAAAAACCATGACTAGTTGAGGTGTTTGCTGAAGGCAAAGGGAATACCAACTCGATAGTAGAAGAAGGTAATTAAATATTTCAACTGTGACCATGGACCAGTTATAGAAACAAGGAAACTTTAGTCGTCCTGAGTATTTTCTTCTTATTCTATTGTAAATATGTTTGCATGTACATGTACAGATATTAAGCAAATATCTTTGTTTTTTTCTCTCTTTTTCTCTTATCATTAACATAAGATGTACTGGGTTTATATCAATATTTAAGTATTGTTAACTTTACATCATAGTACTTAAGTTACAGGGTATCAGGAGAAGAGTAAACATTAATCAAAGACTTGAGCTCCTTTTGCAGGGAAGAGATTAGTGCATTTTCAGTTGCATATCATGTTAGGTGGAATTATGACCTTGCTTTTGTCTTTGTTTTGCAGATAAGTATGGTTTAAAGAGATGTGTGTGCCTGCCAAGTTGACAAGGGGTGGACTTGTGATGCATAATTTATCAGTCAACTTAAGTGGGCTAAGGGATGTCCAGATAGCTGGTCAAACATTAATATGGGTTTGTCTATGAGAGTATTTTCAGAAGAGATTAGCATTTGAATCAGTAGACTGAGTAAAGAAGATCCACCCTCACCAAAGTGAAGTGGGCATCATCCAATCCAATGAGTGTCAGAATCTATTGTAAAGGAGGAGGAAGGGGGAAATTGTTTATCTTTTTGAGCTGGGATATTCACCTTCCACCCTTGGACAAAAGAGCTCCTAGCTCTGAGGGTTTTGGACTCAGATTGCGTTACACTATGGGCTTTCCCGGGTCTTAGGCTTGCAGAAAGCATATTGTTCTCTACTTCAATAATCACTTGAGCAAATTCTCATAATAAATTTCCTCATATATATCTATATGTATATTTATATATCTACATCTATATATACAGGTATATAGTTATACAGATAGATATTATATATCTATATCAATAGATATATATAGTGTGTGTATATATTCTATATGTATATATCTGGAGATATCTATCTATAGATATTTATGTATAAGAAAGATTATATATATATATATCTTATATGTATATACAGAGAAGATATCAGTTTTCTCTGGAAAGAATGTGGATGGCCCCTAAGATCTGGAAAAGATAAGAAAACTAATTCTCCTCTAGAGCGTCTATAGAAGATATCTCTCCATATACATATAGGATATATATATATATCTTCTCTGAATATACATACAGAATATATATATATCCTATATATAATATAGGATATGATATATGTAATATATTTATATAATATAATATGTTATTATTATAATATAATATATGTTATATACCAGTAGCATAGATAGATAGATAGATAGATAAATAATCAGTCAACTTAAATGGGCTACATAATTGTATTTCTAGTTCTGTTTTCTCTGGAGAATCCTGAGCAATACAGTGTTGTGTCTATATTAACAGACACTGATATTTTAGAATTGATACATTTTGCTTTTTGTTCCCTAGTTAGAGATTGTTGACTTTGGCTTTTAATTTCAAATTGAATGGAGGAAAACCAGTTTTTGCACTATGAGATTCCCACAATGTCTTTATTTCTGTTAAAATTAATTCAATTATTTTCATTTATTTGTATTCCTCCATATATAAGATTTTATACAGCTTCCTCATCTAACTAATGGGACACAAACTCACCATATTAATGATGCCTTACATTTGTACAGCATATATTTCAGTATCTCATCTGTGTTCACAAAAAGTGAGAAACTTTAAAGATTAGACTTTTTAAACAAATTTGAAAGAAAAGAGATCCAACAGAGTTAGAACATACTGAAATTTCCGACTACAAGTCCTGTGGTCATTTGTACCACTGCATAGCCACCAATTCTTTTTTCTTTTTTTTTTTCCTCAAGACAGATCCCAGGCTGGAGTGCAGTGGCGCAATCTCCGCTCACTGCAACCTCCGCCCCTGGGTTCAAGCAATTCTCTTGCCTCAGCCTCCCGAGTAGCTGAGATTACAGGGACACGCCACCATGCCCAGCTGATTTTTGTATTTTCAGTAGAGACAGGGTTTCACCATGTTGGCCAGTATGGTCTAGATCTCCTGACCTCGTCATCCGCCCACCTCGGCCTCCCAAAGTGCTGGAATTATAGGCGTGAGTCATGGTGCCCGGCTCTTTTTCTTAATCAAGGAAGAAAAGGGATAAAATAAAAATCCGAAGATGGACAGTCTCTGCTAATCTTTCACAAATCGTATGATTTTGAATGATATTAAAGATTCAAATCTTAATTCTATACGCATTCCATTGTTGTTAAATCATATTTAAAGCCCACATTTAAAGTTCTGGCAGAAGAACTAGTGTCATACTAATCCTCTGTAAGTTAACAATTGCAAACACTAGAATTGTGGTTTAAAATATTAGAAGGACATATTATCTTACACTTCTGAAGGTCAGAAGTTTAACATAGATTCCAGCGCTAAAATCAAAGGTTCAAGAGGGCTTCCTTATTTTCTAGAGGCTCCAGAGGAAAATTAGTTTTCTTATCTTTTCCAGATCTTAGGGTCCATCCA
This sequence comes from Papio anubis, assembly GCF_008728515.1. Classification (NCBI taxonomy): domain Eukaryota; kingdom Metazoa; phylum Chordata; class Mammalia; order Primates; family Cercopithecidae; genus Papio; species Papio anubis. Next base: position 12,250,890 of record NC_044996.1, on the reverse strand, counting down.
CATTTTTTCCATATTCAAAGTCAGCAATTTTTAGTTGAGTATTTCTTAACATGCCATTCTCTAGTTCTGACTCTTCTGCCTTCATCTTTCACTTACCAGGAGCAATGTAATTACATGGTGCCTACCTGGATAATACAGGATAATTTTGCCATCTCAAAGTCAACTGATTAACAATCTTAATGCCATACGAATTCTATTTTTTTTTTTTTTTTGAGACAGAGTCTTCCTCTGTTACCCAGACTGGAGTGCAGTGATGCGAACTCGGCTCACTGCAAGCTCCACCTCCCGGGTTCACGCCATTCTGTTGCCTCAGCCTCCCGAGTAGCTGGGACCACAGGCTCCCACCACCACGCCCAGCTAATTTTTTCTATTTTGAGTAGAGATGGGCTTTCACCGTGTTAGCCAGGATGGTCTCGATCTCCTGACCTCGTGATCCGCCCGCCTCTGCCTCCCACAGTGCTGGGATTACAGGTGTGAGCCACCGCGCCTGGCTGCCATTATGAATTCTTAATCCCCCTTTGCCAAAGTTCAAGTTCCAGAGATTAGAATGTGGGCATCTCTGAAGAACCATTATGCTTACCACATAAGACCTTTGAGAGTGAATAAAAGCAGGCAAAAAATGGAGAGATTTCGACCTTTAAATGGAGGGAATTACAGGGAGTAAGATTCAGGTTCACATTGTTAAGGGTTTAAAGACATACCCCAATCCAGGCACCATATGTCAACCTGAAAGCTCCAGTAATATTATTTTAAGCAGACAGGGCGGAGATTGGGGCTTCCAAAGTAGCTGCAAATTGAGTGAGGAAATTTCAGGGGAGGAGCCTGAAAGAGTGGCAACCCCTAAAATCTGCTCATAAACTCCACTCAAATCCACAACTAAGAAGTTTGAGACTAGCCTGGGCAATATAGGGAGACCCTGTCTCTGTAAAAATAAATAAATAAATAAGATAAAAATTTTAAAAAAACAAAAACAAAAAAAACCCTCCATGACTAATTCCTGAACCGTGCCTGAGTAAGAGGGATTGCAAAGTAACAGCTGTAAGTCTAAAGGAACTAACCACAGATTTCAGGTACATTCCACTGTGTAGGGTTAGGGGGAGCGTGTGTAATTTACTACCTCATAGAAGAAACATCAAAATTCTTCAGAGAAAAGTGATAGAGTCAAGATCTTCTATAATATACAATGTGTCAACAAAAATATCCAGTTTCCAATTAACAATACTTGACATATGAAGGATACAGACCAATAAATAGTAAATAAATATTAAATAAATAGGACAGCAAACAGTAAAGGTAAATAAATAAAAGCCAATACCAAGATAACGGCAGTAATATAATTAGACTATGTAGGCATTACTAAAGCTATTATGAGCATGTCCAAAGAGTTAAAATGCAGCCATGATGAATTAACAGAAAGAAAATATCAATGACAAAATTATAATTATAAAATATGTGGGGAGAAAAAGAACTGGAGAAAAGCCATATGAAGTTAGAAAGTCACTGAATGGGATTAATATTGGACTGGACATAGGAAAACAGAAGGTCAATGAATTGAGATAATTTTTTTTTTTTTTTTTTTTTTTTTTTTTTTTTTTTTTGAGACGGAGTCTCGCTCTGTCGCCCGGGCTGGAGTGCAGTGGCCGGATCTCAGCTCACTGCAAGCTCCGCCTCCTGGGTTCATGCCATTCTCCGGCCTCAGCCTCCCGAGTAGCTGGGACTACAGGCGCCCGCCACCTCGCCCGGCTAGTTTTTTGCATTTTTTTTTTAGTAGAGACGGGGTTTCACCGTGTTAGCCAGGATGGTCTCGATCTCCTGACCTCGTGATCCGCCCGTCTCGGCCTCCCAAAGTGCTGGGATTACAGGCTTGAGCCACCACGCCCGGCCGAGATAAATTAATAGAACCTATGTAATCTGCAGAAGAGAGAAACTCATGATTGAAAATAAATAAACAGCCACAGTGACCTGTGGAAAACGTCAATTACAAATACATGTAATTGAATTGCCAAAAAGGGAAAAAAAATTGAATAAAACAGAGCAAGGCTGAAATTATTCTGCACTGTATTCATTAAGTCATAGTGCCACTTTTTACCCCATACATATATAAATATATATATAGTTATATATATAAAACTATAATTTGTCAACTTACAACTTAAAAATAAAAAATACAAACTCTAGAAGGGAAATCTATCACAATGAACACGCTTTGATCAAAATAAAATAAAACTAGAAATTATTAACAATATTTTTAAAAGCCCTTCCATTTAGGAGTGAAGGGAACCTCTGTTAAGCAATTCTGAGTAAAAGGGAAAACACAAACAAATCACATAATTTCTAAAAAGTAATGATCGTGAACACAGTTCATGCCGGAGTTTATGTGATATATTTAAAGCAGTAATTAAGAGAAAATTTCTATCACTAAATACTTTAATCAATAAAAATGAAGTGAAAGAACGGTCTTAAATTCTTATCTCGAAAAATAATCAGAAAATAAATAAGAAAACCAAATACAATTATCAGAAAAAATAATAAATATAAATATGATACTGATGAAGTAGTTAACAAAAATCACTAGACTGAATTAAAAATCAAAATTTTGTTTTATGAAAATAATAAACCACTAAGTAAACTGACTCAGAAAAGGAGAAAGCACAAATACATATAAGAAGAAATAACAGTGGGAGTAGGAAGGGAATTAAAAAAAAATTGGAGATCACTTTGCAGAAAACCTTTAGGCAAAAAATTTAGAAATATACGTAAAATGGATATCTTCATAGGAAAATACAGATTGCCAAATTTGACCCCAATTGAGGTAGAAAGCTTTGGTTCAATTTTTATGGAAGGTGCAAAGTTACTAATGCACTCCCCCACAGTAAGCACTAGCCCCACATGGTTTCACAGAGAAATATTAGAAAATCTTCAAAGACAGGGTAGTTGCGATGCTACAAAAACTTTTCCAAAACAAACTCCTACTGAATTTTTATGAAATACTAAAATATTGATACTTTAACCTGATAGATAGTACAATAAAACCTACATATAATTGCACTTATGGATATAGATGTACTAATTAAAATACTAACAAACGTAACCCAACACTGCATTTAGAATATAATAGACCATGACCGAAAGAACTTTATTCTATTAATGTAAAAAAAAACATTTAGTAGAATTAAGGGGAAAACATATGATATCTACAGTGATGCTAAATAAAACATCCAACACTATTTAAAATTATTCCTGTAAGACACTCGAGAACTTAGAAATTGATGGATATTTTCTTAACATTATATATATATATTTTATATATATCTTTAAGTATATTTTTATATATATTTATGTATCTTTATATATATTTACATATATATCTTTATATATGTATGCCTTTATATATATACATATATAAAGATACTTTAATCTTAAAGGCAAGATCTTACCTACTGCAGAAACACTGGAATCATTTCTGCAAAGATGATGAATAAATTAAAGATGCTCACTATATTCATTACTGTACTTTAGAAAATAAATGCACTTTATGTTTTAGGGAATCACTAGGTTCACAGCAAAATCGAGGAGAAAGTACAGTTACCACATAGCCCTCCACTACACACACAGTCTTCCCCACCATCAGCATCCTGAAGGAGTATGGCACATTTGCTCCGATCAATGAACCAGCACTGACATATCATTATCAATCAAAGTCTGTTGTTACATGAGGGCTTACTGCATACTACACATTCTATGAGTTTTGACATGTGTATAATGACATGTATCCATCATTATAGTATCATACAGAAGAGTTTCATTGCCCTAAAGCTCCCCATCCTCCACTAATTCACTCCCCCGACTCCTAAACCCCTGGTAGCCACTGATCCTTTTACTGTCGCCATAGTTATGCATTTTCCAGATGTCACATAGGTAGAGCCATGCAGTTTATAGCCTTTTCCTATTGGCTTCTTTAACTTAGTAATATACGTTTAAGTTTTTCCCACATCTTTTTATAACTTGATAGTTCTTTTATTAGCACTGAAAAATATTCCATTTTCTGGTTGTATTATAATTTTTAAAAATTCATTTAACTATTGAAGGACCTCTTATTTTTTAATTCCTTTCTTACCCCCATTGTTGTTTCTTATTACATACATCTGTGCTTTTTCCTTTTCTTGATCAACTTAATTAGTGGTTTATTTTATTATTTTTCTAAAAACAAAGTTTTGATTTTTAATTTGATCTAGTGTTTTTTGTTTGTGAGCTTGGTTGCTTCCAAGTTTTTGCAACCATAAATGAAGCTGCTATAAACAATTATGTGCAGATCTTTGAGAGAACATAGTTTTCAACTCATTTGGGTAAACACCAAGTTATGTGGATGCTGAATAATATGGTAACAATATGTTTAGTTTTGTAAGAAACTGCCAAACTGTCTTCCAAAGTTGTACCATTTTGTATTCTCACCACCTACGAATGACAGTTTCTGAGGTTCCACAACCTCACCAACATTTGATGTTGTCAGTCTTTTGGATTTTGACCACTCTGATAGTTGTCTAGTGTTATCTCATAATTTTAAATTGCAGTTCCCTAATGATATATGATGCTAAGTGTATATTCATATGCTTATTTGCCATCGGCCTATTTTTTGGTGAGGTGTCTGTTGATATCTTTGGACTATTTCTTAATCATTTTTTTTTTTCTTATTGTAGAACTTTTAGTATTCTTTGTCTATTTTAGATAACAGTCCTTTATGAGATATATCTTTTCAAATTATTTTATTCCAGTCTGTGGCTTGTCTTTTCATTCCCTTGAAAGTGTAATTTTGCAGAGCAGAAGGTTTAAGTCCAGTTTATAAATCATATTTTATGAATTATGTGTTTGATGTTAGACACAAAAAGTTGTTGTCCTACTCAGTAACATCTAGATTGTCTCCAATGTGATCTTCTAAGACTTATAATTCTGAGTTTTACATTTAGGTTTTCAATCAATTTTAGTTTATTTTTTAAAAGGTTTAATGTCTACATGTAGCCTTATTTCTCTGAATGTGTATTTCCAGTTGTCCCAGCACCATTTGTTGGAAAGATTATCTTTTCTCCATTAGATTGCCTCGCACCTTTGTCAAAGATCAGGTGACTATATTTGTGTACATCTATTTCTGGGCTCTCTATATTGTTCCATTGATCAATTTGTCTATTACTTTGCCAATTACACACTGTCTTGATTATTGTGGCTTTATAGAAAGTCTTTAAATCAGCAAGCGTCGGTTTTCTAACTTTGTTCTTCAACTTTAATATTGTGTTGGCTACTCTTGGTCTTTTTCTCTCCATTTAAACTTTACAATCAGTTTGTCGATGTACATAAAATAACTTGCTGGGATTTTTATTGCATTTATATTGAATCTATAGATCAATTTGGGGAGAGCTGACATCTTGACAATAGTATGCCTTCCTACCTATAAACCCCATAAATGTGGAATGTCTCTCCATTTATTTACTTCTATTATTTTTTCTTTTTTCATCAGTTTTGTAGTTTTTTCATATACCTTGTACATATTTTCTTAGATTTATACCTAAGTATTTCATAATCAGGAGTGCTAATTTTGTAAATGGTATTGCTTTCAAGTTCCACTTATTCATTGCTGATTTAGAGAAAAGCTATTGATGCTTATATGTTAACCTTGTATTCTGAAACCTTGTATTCTAAAGGTCCAGGAGTTTTCTTGTAAATTCTTTCATATTTTCTACATAGAATACTGTTTCATCCACCAACAAAGACAGTTTTACTTCTTCCTTTCTAATTTGCACACCTCTCATTTCATTTTCTAATTTTATTAGCTAGAACTTCCAGCATGATTTTGAAAAGAAATGATAGAAGGAGACATTCTTGCCTTGTTCTCAGTATTAGTGGTAAGGCTTCTAGTTTCTCACCATTAAGTAGAGTATTAGCTATAGATTTTGGTAGCTATTCGTTATCAGGTTGAGGAATTGCCCTCTATTTCCAGTTTACTGAGAGTTTTTATTATGAATGAGTTTTGGATTGTAATTATTATTTTGGACAAATGTATACAAGATTTTTAAGAATGCTTTGGAAAATAATAATTGATTCTTAGATAACACAAATCTTGCCTTCAATGCAAAGAACTGGACAACATTGTATCCATTATTAGTTGAACCATAATTTAACATTCAAAAACATATGCATTTTATTCATTGCAAAGCTGAAATGGAAGTTAGAATTAATGAAAACATAGTTTGCTGAACTCTTGATATGCTCCAGGCACTGTTTCAAGTGCTTTACATGCATTATCAATCCCCTTCCTACAAAATATTTTGCATGCTCCCCATTTTACTGTTGACTAATCTAATGCACAAAAAGTTTAAATGACATTCCCAAGGTCACAGGAATAAGAAGTTATTTTAATTAGAAAGGTGAGATGTGATCCTATATATTACGGCTCCAGAGCTCTTTATTTTTATTTCTGCTTTCTCCAAGTATAGAGGATGTAATACAAAACATAATAAAAATAAAAATATTTCCTGATCACTTACAGTGTGCTAGTAATCATGCTAATCACTTTATGTGTGTAGTTTAATTTAATCTTCATAACATAAGTGGGATATGTTTAACATCATTTCACAGAAAAGGAAAACTATGGTTCAGAAAGATTAAACAATTTGACGAAGGACACTGTCCAACAAGGTGGTAGGGCCAGTGTTGTAACTATGTTCTGTCAGACTCCAAGTATGCTGTACTACAATTATTAGTGAAATGTTTGTGAACATAATTGTAAAATTATTACACATTTGAAAAGAATAATGGCATTAAGTACATATAACTCTGTGATAAAGATGAAGGATACAATACATGCTGAGTGAAAATCATGAAAAATTACTTGGTTACTCTACAGTTCTTTGATGAGATGTTTGTTCAGATTATTCATTACTCCTTATTACTGTGGTATAAGTATTAGTTAATGAAACCATGAAAAGGATGATAAATTAGTAGTAGCCATAGTAACTGGTAAAGAATTGAAACCAGCTCTATTTTCAGATGCTATGATAATTCATCTAAATACCCTTAGAGATTTAATAATAAACCTAGTTGAAGCAATACAATCATTCAGTAAGATAGCAGGTTATAAAATAAATTATTAGGAGAATAATTTATTAAAGCTAACAGAAATTATTAGCTTTCATATATAAAAACAGTTATACTTTTCTCTTGAGTTGCTCCTAGACAAAGGCAACACATAATGGTTACTAGAACAAGACCATTTCTTCCTGCTCTCCATGAGAGTCCTCTAAGTTAACATTTGCTCTAAGAAATCAGATCAGCCTGGTTGAGACTTTTCCAGAACTGTGTTTTGATCTGAGGTTCTTGCTGTCCATTTTTTCTTCCTCTCTGATTGTTTCAAAGGTGTCAAAAGTGTTCATGGTCTTTCCCTATTTTGGCTCTCTCTCCCTTTATCTTTTACGGGCATTTCTCCCAATATATTCATTAAAAATTTAATCCTTGCTTGACTCTGCTTCTCAGAGGAACCAAGGTGACACAACTTGCCAACACAATTAATGAAGAACTTTTTCTGATACAAGTATCATACAAAAGACATTACAATAAAAAAGTCTACTGACATATTCTCCATAAACATAGACACAAATAACCACAATAAAATATTAGTAAACTTATTATTTGGACATATGAAAAGATAAAATATATCATGACCAAGTAAGATTTATGCCAGGATTACAAGTTTGTGTTAACATTCTGAAATCCATGAATGCAATTCACCTATAATAACATTTTATGAAGCCATATAATCATCTAAATTGATGCAGATGGATTATTTGAAAAACCACAACATCCATTCATGATAAAAACTTCCAGCAAACTACAATCGAAATTTGTTTCTATATGATAAAGGACATCTATATAAAATCTACAGTTAATATCATAGTTAATAGTGAATGATTGGATACTTTCTCCCAAAGAAATGGAAGGATACTTGCTCTAATAACTTCTGTTCAATATATTATATGTCCTAGCCAGTGCAATAAGCCATAAATAAATATATAAAAAACTTACAAATTTGAAAGGAAAACGTAATAGGGCCCCCATTTAGTAATATCTTGATCATGCACATATAAAATTCCTAGAAATCTACAAAAAGCCCAAAACTAATAGAACTAAGAAGTAAACCTAGTGAGGTGGAAGAATATAAGATAAATACGAGGTTTAGAAGATGGCCAAATAGGAACAGCTCCAGTCTCCAACTCCCAGCATGAGCAACACAGAAGACGGGTGATTTCTGCATTTTCAACTGAGGTACTGGGTTCATCTCACTAGGGAGTGCCAGACGATCGGTGCTGGTGAGCTGCTGCAGCCCAACCAGCGAGAGCTGAAGCAGGGCGAGGCATCGCCTCACCTGGGTGCTTTTGGGTGGGGAAGGGAATTTTCTTCCCAGCTTGCCAGGGAACTGAGATGACACAACACCTGGGAAAAATCGGGTAACTCCCAATCTCTCCCAATTAGCTGCTTTGGGCAACACAGGTACAAATTCTGTATTCATCCTGAACAATGGAGAGGGTCCCACTCACGGGAGCCTCCCCCCCACATTGCTAGCACAGCAGTCTGTGATTCACCGGGCAAAGGCAGCAGCGCAGGCTGGGGAGGGGTCAGCCATTGCTGAGGCTTGGCGCAGTAAACAAAGCCACTGGGAAGCTCTCAACCAGCGGAGCCCCAGCAGCCTCAAGGAAACCGCCCAGCCTCTGCAGACTCCACCCTGGGGACAGGGCACAGCAAACAAACCATGTGCTAAATAGAAACCTCTGTGATCGCAAACGACTCCTGTCTGACAGCTTTGAAGAGCAGTGGACCTCCCACAGAGGTTGAGATCTGAGAGACACTGCTCGGCCCCAAGCAATAACCTCAATCTCCCTGAGTGAAGCTCTTAACTCAGAGATGATCCCCCATCACCAGGGCAGTCTGACTCCACACTCCCACAGGCATGGCCACCCTGCAGGGAAGCCTCTGCAAAGCAAGAGAATCAGAGGTACACCACTGTTCAGCACATTCCCATTCCCAGCCTGCTGGGATAATCTAGTGCAACAGGTTCTGAGCGGTTCACAATTCCAACAGAACCTATGTTGATCCTGACTGTTGGAAGGAAAACTACCTGCCCAGGAAGGAGACCACCAAAACCCCATCAGCATCGTCGCCACCATCACCAAAGACCAGAGGTGACAAAACCACAAGAGTGTAAGCAGGGCAGCAAGTCAAAATCTAAAATAAGAGCCGCGATCACCTGCGGTATGGATGTTAGGCTCATCGCAGCAACGATCAGCTGACGGAGGAACACTTTTTGACGATAGGCGCGTCAGTCCATCAAAATCCTCTGATGGAAGAGAATTACGCACCCCAGCCGCGTGAAACTGTAAAATCCTGGCAATAACTGACGCTGGCATCACCACCGAATAATGCAACGAGATGAAACCGCGACATTGAGAAAGGCGACAAATGCATTGCCGGTAACCGGACTGACCACTGGAAGAGCGAGTACCGGCGCGATGACTGGAGCCGAGAGGAAACCAAAAGAAAGAAGAAGTGAAACAACAAAGCCTGCAAGAAGGGCGGGATTATGAAAAGATCCAAATCTATTGCCCCATTTAAGTGCCCTGATGAGGAATGAAACCAAGTTGGAAAACACTTCAGATATCATCCAGTAGAATCCCAACTTAGGTGAGGGCAGGTCATTTATCCAAACCAGGAAATGGAACTAAAGATACTCCCTGGAAGAGCAACTCCAGCATACATAATTGCCAGATTCTGCTCAGCTGAAATGGCTGAAAATCTGGTGGCAGCCAGGAAAGGCCTTGGTTACCCGCCAGCCCAATTACAGATTCTGCAGAAACTCCGCTGAAGAGATGGAAATAACATTCAATATTCCCAAAGAAAGAATTTTTAAACCTAGAATTCCGCTATCCACCAAACTAAGCCGCAGGAAGAAGAGCCAGTAACCTTTACAGATAAGCAAATGCTTAGATTTCGTCACCACTAGGCCCTGCCCTTCAAGAGACCAGAAATACCTTAACATGGAAAAGAACAGAACCGCACTAAAAGCCATTGCAAAAACCATGCCAGAAATCGTAGGCTGGCCATTTAGGTTAGGCAAGAACTGTAATTAACGAATTGTTGCAAAATAACCAGTTAACATCATAAATGGCAGGACTTCAAGTTCATACATACCAATCTATCCCGGAAAATTGTAAATGGACTAATTGCTCCAATTAAAAGACACACACTAAAAACTGGATAAAGAGTCATGAATCTAATTGTGCCTTGTATTCAGGAGACCTATCTCACATGCAGAGACACATAGGCCCAAATAAAGGGATGGAGGAAGATTTACCAAGCAAATGAGGAACAAAAAGTTGGGGTTGCAATACTAGTCTCTGAAAGCCGACCTTTAAACCATCAAAGATCAAAGATAAAAGCAAGCCATTAAGCATAATGGTAAAAGGACGAATCAACAGGAAGAGCTAACTATCCCAAATATAGCATGCACCAGAGCACCTAGATTCATAAAGCAAGTCCTTAGAGACTTACAAAGACTTAGGGACTTAAGCACAATAATAATGGGAGACTTCAACACTCAATTGTCAAATGAGACAGAAAGTTAACAAGGATATCCAGGAATTGAACTCATCCTGCAGCAAGCAGACCTAATAGATGTTCATATAGAACCTCCAATCTCAAACTGCATGGTGGAATATACACTTTTCTTGGCACCATACCCAGACTGAAGGTCTGGACTACATAATTGGAAGCAGCGCCCTCTCAGGCAATGCATGCAAGAAATGAAATTATAACAAACTGTCTCTGACCATTGAAAATTCAAACTGAATCAGATCAAGCAAATTAATCAAAACTGCTGCTCAACTTATGGAAACGAACAACCCCACCTGAATGATCATTGCTATACCCAAATGAAGGCAGAGATGTTCTTGAAACCAATGAGGAACAGATAATAAATATACCAGAATCTCTAAATAGCATTTTAAAGCAGGTGTAGAGGGGAAATTTATAGCACTAAATGCCTACAAGAGAAAGCAGGAAAGATCTAAAATCTGACACTTTAACATCGTGAATTAAAAAGAACTAGAGAAGCAAGAGCAAAATTACATTCCCAGCAGGAAGGCAGCCAAGTAAGATCAGAGCAGAACTAAGGAGATAGAGACACAAAAAAACCCTCCAAAAAATCACACACTGAATCCAGGAGTGAGCCAAGATCACTGTACTGGAGCAGACCGCCATATCTAATAAAGAAGAAAAAGAGAACCAAATCTAACAAAAAACAGATAAAGGGATACCACCGACCCCATAGAAAATACAAACTACCATCAGAGAATACTATAAACACTCTACTAAATAAACTAGAAAAATCTAGAAGAGCCTATAATTTGATACCATTCTTCAAGACTAAACCAGGAAGAAGTTAACCCTGAATATCCAATAATAGTAGGCTCAAAATTGAGGCACCCAATTAATAGCCTACCAACCAAAAAAAGTCCATATGGATTCTGAATTCCCACTGGGAGGCATAAGGGAGGAGCTGGCACTTATTCCTTCTGAAACTATTCAATCAATAGAAAAAAGAGGGAATCCCTAACCCATTTTATGAGGCCAACATCATCCTGATACCAAAGCCTGGCAGGAGACACAACAAAAGAGAATTTTAGACTAACATCCCATGAACACTCTGGCGTAAAAATCCTCTAATAAAAATACTGGCAAACCGGACTGCAAAACATATCAAAAAGCTTATCCACTATGATCATGGGCTTCTATCCCCTGGATGCAAGGCTATTCTAAATATCTAAATCAGACAAAATATAATCCAGTATATAAAACAGGTTCAAAGACAAGAACCATGATTATTCCTTAATTAGATGCAGAAAAGGCTTTTGACAAAATTCAACAGCCCTTCATATGCCAAAAAAACGCCACAACAGCATGATGGAACGTGACTTCAAAATAATACAAGAGCTTATTTATGACAAACTCCACAGCCATAATATCATACTGAATGTAAAACGTAGAAAAAAATTCCCTTTGAAAACTGGCATTAAGACAGGGATGCCCTCTCTCACCACTGTGATTCAACATAGTGTTGAAGCCTGGTTAGTAATCAGGCAAGAGAGAAAGAAATCAAGGGTATCTTGAAGTTAGAAAAAGAAGAAGTCACCTGTCTCATGTTTGCAGATGACATATGATTGTATATTTAGAAAACCCCATTGTCTCAGCCCAAATCTCCTTAAGCTGATAGTTAAATCCTACAAAAGTCCCAGGGGATACAAAATCACGCAAAAATCACAAGCATTCTTATACAGTAACTAGACAAACACAGAGCCAAATCTCAAGAAATGAATCTCCATTCAATTGCTTCAAAGAGAACAAAATACCTAGAATCCAACTTACAAGGGATGTAAAGGGACCTCTTCAAGGAGAACTACAAACCACCACTGCTCAGTGAAATAAAAGAGGCTATAAACAAATGCAGAACATCATGCCTTCATGGATAGGAAAATCAATATCGTGAAAATGGCCATACTGCCCAAGGTAATTTATAGATTCAATGCCATCCTCTATCAAGCTACCAATTTAGAGTTTCTTCACAGAATTGGGAAAAAACACTTTAAAGTTCATATGGAACCAAAAAGAGCCTTCCGCATCTCCAAGACAATCCTGTTAAAAGAACAAAGCTGAGTGTAATACGTGCCACTTGACTTTTAAACTATAATGCGCTACAGTAACCAAAACAAAGTAATGGTACTGGTACCAAAACAGAGAGATATAGTAGACCAATGAAATGAACAGAGTCCTCAGAAATAATAATACCACACATCTGCAGCCATCTGATCTCTTTGACAAAACTTAGAAATAACAAGAAATGGGGAAAGGATTCCTATTTGAATAAAATTGTGCTGGAAATTGGCTAGCCATGGTGCAGAAAGCTGAACTGGATCCTTTCCTTTACCCCTTATAATGAAATTAATTCGATATGATTTGAATACATCCAAAACCCTAGAGAAAACCCAGGAATTCATTCAGGACATATACAGGTAATGGGGCAAAGACTTCTGCCCAAAACACCAAAGTGCTAACGGCAGCAAAAGCCAAAATTGACAAACGGATTCCCATTAAATTTAAAAGAGCTTCTGCACAGCAAAAGAAATCATCACTAGAGGAACAGGCAACCAAGGTGAATGGGAGAAAAATTTCGTAATCTACTCATCCGACAAAGGGTTAATATCCAGAACCTATAAAGAACTCAAACAATCTCTCATAAGAAAACAAACAACCCCATCAAAAGTGGGCAAAGCGATATGAACAGACATTTCAAAAGAAGACATTCATACAGCCAACAGACACACAGAAAAAAATGCCTACTAACACTGGCCAATGAGAAAATGCAAATCAAAACTAATAATGAGATACCTCCATCTGCACTCTGTAGTTAGGAATGCATGCATCGCCAAAGTCAAACAACAGGTGCTGGAGAGGATGTGGAGAAATAGGAACACTTTTACAATTAAGTTGGTGGGATTGTAAACTAGTTCAATCCATTGGCGGAAAACAGTATGGCTGCATTCCTCAAGGATTCAGAACTAGGATGTACCCATATGACCCAGCCATCCCATTACTGGGTATATACTCCAAAGGATTAGTAAATCATGCCGCTATAAAGACACATGCACACGATGTTTTATTGCAGCACTATTCACAATAGCAAAGACTTGAATCAACCCAAATGTCCATCAGTGACAGATCTGGATTAAGAAAATGTGGCAATATACACCATGGAATACTATGCAGCCATAAAAAAAGGATGAGCTCTCAGGTCCTTTGTAGTGACATGGATGCAGCTGCTAAGTTCATCATTCCAGCAAAACTATCTAAGAACAGAAAACTAAACACCACATGTTCTTCCACTCATAGGTGGAACTGAACAATGAGATCACTTGACTGGGAAGGGAATACCGCAATGGGCCTACTATGGGAGGGGGGAGGGGGAGGGACTGTATTGGGAGTTATACCTGGATGTAAATGAGTTTAGATGGGTGCAGCCGGCCACCAACATGGCACAAGCATACATACATGTAACAAACCTTAAATGCTATGCACATGTACCCAGGAATCTAAAGTATAAAAAAAAAAAAAAAAAGAGGCTAAATACATTGTAAAATCACAGGAAGATTACACCTCATGACTGGATTGGACTCATTATTGTTAAATTGTCAATCATCTCCATATGTATAAATAGATTCAATAGAAATCCCATAAAATCCCAGTGTGTCTCTCTGTGGAGCTGCTGACAGCAAAATTTATTTTTGAAATGCAAATACTAATTTAACCAAAAGATAATCAAATTTAATATATCTTGTCTTGATTGCTGTACTATAAAGCTACAGTAATCAAGACAATGTGGTATTTGGAAAAGGCAAGATTAAAATAAAGACATAGATAGAGTGGAAGTGCAGAAATAGACCCATAGATATATGGCCAATTTATTTTTTTTTACAAAGGTCCTGAGGTCATTCAGTGGGAAAAAAGGTAGTCTTTTTAAATAAGTGGTGCTAGAACAACTATCATATGAAAAAAATCAACATTACTTATCATAAAACATTAACATAAAATAACTTGAAATAGATCATTCATCTGAAAGCATCAAAGATATATTATAAAATATGTAGATAAAATTTAAGAAAATAGCCAATAATTTCTTAAGACGAAGAAAGATAACACTGAAAAAAAATCCCTCAAACTGTAAATTACACTCCATCAAAATTAAAGCATCTCTTTAAAAAGCACAGTTAAGTAAATGAAAACACAAGTCACAGACTGAGAGAAAATTTTAGCAATATGTACATCTGAAAAAGGAATTGTATCTAGAATATAAAATAACTCTTAAATATCAATAATAAAAGCAGCTCAAAAATATGGCCAAAGATTTGAACAGAATCTATAGGAAAAAAAAACAAAACAAAACACATGAGTGACCAAACTGCCAACTACTAATCAAGGAAATGTGATTAAAATAACATTGATTAGCCACTATATATCCACTGGAATTAAAGAGTGAAAATAACAGATATCACCTGGGAGCAACTGGAACCCTCACATGCTACTGGTGGAAATGTAAATTGATACAATCACTTTAGAAAAGAGTTTGGCACTTTTTTACGAAATTAAAAAATATGCCCAACACATGATCTATCTATTCTACTATAAAGTATTTACTCAAGGAAAAAGGAAAGATATGTCCATAAAAGGCCTAAAATACATGTACATAGCAGCTTTATTCATAATAACTGAACTTCAAAGCAACCTATGTATCCATTAACACGATTAGATAAATTTTGTTGTATCTGTACAACTGAGCGTTACTAGCAAAAAAAAAAGGATGAAACTATTGATACATACAACTACATTGATGTGTGTCAAAAAAACGCTGAGTGAAAAAGTCACCTGTAAAAGAGTCCATATAATTTTATCTCATTTGTATGAAATTCTAGAGGAGACAAAATGTATCCATGGTATGATGAAGCTGATGAGTGGTTGCCTAAGGATGGGGATGGTTGAGATTGAATTCAGTGGGGCACAAGGGAACTTTCTGGAGTGACAGAAGTTTTTATACTTTGATCATGGTGTAACTTTATGGGCGTATAGTTAAGAAACCATTACAATGTATGGTTAAAGTGGGCCTGTTTATTATAAGCAAATGATTTTATAAAAAACTAAGAGTGGCACATAAAAGGAAAGAAAAAGTGTTTTTCCATTTCAGTATTCCCGTATTACCTGAAAAAAAAAAAAAAAATCCAGCTTATAAAGGAAACTGTTCACCCTTTCTTCACCTATTTTTCCTAAGAGCTGGTGCATTAAAAAAAAAAAAAAAAATGTTGGAACAGCCATGCCCTGAGAGAGTTTTGCTCATTGTGTAGAAGAATTGTTATAATATTAAATTAAATTGCATTGCACAATGAAGAACTACACTTGTGTGTAACTCAAAGAATATTTCCTCCAACCTGAAACCGTTTTCAATGGTTTTGTACAGTGAATTAGTTCTGTAGCCCGTATTCATAATAGGAGTTTTGCTTATGTTCTACAGCTGATGAAGCTGAAAATGGGCCTTGTGCTTTGGGGGTTTAGTTTCTCATTTGGAATTCATAGAAGAAAGCTTATTTTACCATTTTAAATTTTAAAAAAATTAAAAAACAAATATATGACAAGTTCCTGCTTAATGGAATGCTCAGAATGAGTCACATTTATTTGAAACTGTCTCAGCGGGCTCTTTTTATTATTTAAAGAATATACTTATGAAAAGATTCCTAGGAATCCTTTGGTTAAAAAAATGCACAATTCATAAAAAGCATGTGTATTAATAGTAAGGACACCATATTTCTCTTTTCAGACTCAGCTAGTAATCCTTTTTTCTTCCTGATTATAAATTTTCCAGGACGCAAATGACAGCGAATATGTTTGTTCCTTTCACCAGGATGCTAGCTATAATTTTTTTTTTTCATTCTGTCTAGTTCTTATCTCTCTCAATGCTAGAAGAATGACAGTGACTGTCAATTTCATTCATTGCTATATGTGTCCTTCTGGTTTTTATATTTGGAAAGCTTACTGAAGGAAATAAAATACATGTTGCATTCTAGGTAAGTATACCACAGAACAAAATGACTAGAACGTCTCTTGTAAATAACCTTCAGTTGTTAATATCCTTGTGTATTTAGAACCTTTTCAATATGGAAGCCTCACATATTCCTATAAGGCTATCAGAATGCTATTATCATAAAGCAGGAACATACTTAATAGGATATACTACTCTATATTTCTACGTGTTATAAAGGTTTCAAAATATATTGCAAAGTCTGCCCTTCTATGAAGGTGTACATGTTTCTGTGTGTATGTATACACATACACGCATATGCACAGATACGTCTTGGCAAAATGATATTCAAACTTAGTCTATTTGCTCTTTTATAATTCTTATTATTTAGTGTACTTTAGGTTTCTGTATTTAGGGATTACTGGGCATAAACGATTTAATAAGTTTTTAGTTGAAACAATGCAGTTTGTTGGAATCAACTCATCTTCAATCTGCATATACTACTTCAAATAGGAAATATGCTCTTTAAAGAGTAGAAATAATGTTATGCATAGAGTAGGGAATTGATACTTTCGTAGCCATTTATTTGGCATCTGTTATTATCAGGCCAAGATAAATATGACATGATATTCATTTTGAAAAGGCTAATAAATAAAAGATATGATTGGGATCATATAGAATTCAGGGTTATACACACACACACAGGTGTGCACACACATGTGACACTAATAAATTCATAGCATATCAGAATAAGAAGGGGTTTAGAGCACTTTTTGAACACGTGCAGTGAATGAGAACTTGTTAACTCTTAAAACAGCTCATTCCATCCTTGGCCAACTATCTGTTAGAAAGGATTTTTCTTACATTAAATCAAAATCTATTGCTCTGTCACTTCTATACTGTAGTCCTAGTTATTCCCTCAGGGACCATAGGAAATAAATCCCAGTATATTTTTTGAGAAGGTTATTCATTTTAAGCTTTCTCTGTATTGAAATGATAAGAGACTCAAACAAACCTTATTCATACAGTCTGTCATCACTGAGAGAAATGTTAATATTTATGCTAGGAAGGCACGCCATCTTATTTTTAAGTTTTATGAAAAAGTTCATGTTTTTAACTTGCAAATGTCAAATATTGGCTGAACTCAGGACTTAAAGTAGATTTAATGATGGTAAAAGGGGGAAATACATAGGAATATAGCATTTATCCACTATTTACTGAACACTGGAAACTATGATAAAAACTTACTCATATATCACTTAGTATCAACAAACAGTCCCATTAAGTGATATTTTATTCCCATTTTCCAGATGAGGAAAGTAAATTTCAAACAGCAGATACTGCTTTTCAATCCATTTGGGTTTGTCTTCTGGACTCTGCTTGAGATTTTGCTTGCTGCAGTACTGACCTTCATGATCCACCTTGCTTCTTTAGTCATCTGGTCTCCCAAATCCTGGCCTAGAAGTTTAGCTCCCCCAGTTCTCAGATGCCCTTTCTACCCTTTGCAGAATCATTAGGTTCCTGGATCTCACCAACAAGTAGTGCCTGAATACACTTGTTCTTTTACATGACCTCAGCCAACGTCTATAGTCACTCATATTCCCATCAAGCTGCAGCTTTCTCTGTGACCTTCATTATGCTGGACTAGTTTGAAAAACTGGGCTTCTGCTTATATCTCAGTTCTGAAATTTAACCTGCTTTGCTGGAGCCCTAGCTGGCACTTGTCAACCTCTTCTCCCTGGATAGCAGGGCTTATCCCTCATATCACTAATTGCTTCCTGGGGGTCCTCTTCCAAACAGGTTAATCACCCACAATCACAAAGCTGTCACCTACTTGACAATATTTACTTATTCATTTATTAAACAGACATGCATTCAAGTATCTAATATGGTAGGATCAGGAATGCTGACATATAGAAGAACTCATAGTCCATTGCGCTGAGAAGAATAGCAGTAGACTGTAATCTCACCTACGTGTCAGCATCCCTGGTCCTACCATACTTGTTTCAGTTTCTTATATGTGGTGGATATTAATCATTAGCAGATGCATAGTTTGCAAATATTATCTCTCAATACATGGATTGTCTTTTCACTCTGTTAGTTGTTTTTTTGCTGTATAGAAACTTGATGGAACCTTATTTGTCTATTTGTGTTTTTGCTGCCTGTGCTTACGAGGCCATGTCCAAGAAATCATTGCTGAGACCAATGTCATAATGCTTTTTATTTATGGTTTCTTAGTAATTTTAAATTTTCAGGGGTTGGGCGTGGTGGCTCATACCTGTAAGCCCCAGCACCTTTGGAGGCTGAAGCAGGAGGATTGCTTGAGCCCAGGAGTTCTAGACCCTGGGCAACATAGCAAGACCCCATCTCTATGCAAATATTAATTATTTCAAAACTTTTAAAGAAAATAGAGTTTCAGTTCCTCAGTTCAAATTTTTAATCCATTTTGAGTTGATTCTGTATATTGTGTGAGATAAGCACCTAATGTTATTCTTCTGCCTGTGAATATTCAGTTTTCTTCACATCATTTATTGAAGAGACTATGTGTTCTCTCTATTGTGTGCTGTTGGCAACTTCACAGAAAATCAAATGACTCTAAATACGTGGATTTATTTCTGGGATTTTTATCCTGTTCCATTTGTTGATGTGTCTGTTTTTATGCCATTACCATACTGTACCACTTTTATTTTTATTTTTATTGATATATAATGTTTGTATATATTTATGGTGTACATGTGCTGTTTTGTTACATTCATAGTATGTGCAATGACCAAGTCACAGTATTTATGGTATCCATCATCTTGAGTATTTATCATCTCTATGTGTTGGAAACATTACTCACCCTACTGTGATATTAAACTCACCCTACTCACTATACTCACCCTACGCACCATACTCTACTATTAAACATTAGAATTTATTACGTCTTGCCCTACTCTAATATTAACTATACTCACCCTACTCTAATAATATTCCTTCTTGTGTTGCCTTCTATCTCATTTCTTAGGTCTAGTAGAAATAGTTTTATAAACTTGGGAGCTCCAGTTTTAGTTGCATATATATTTAGAATTGTGATATTTTCCTGTCGAACTAGTCCTTGTATCATTATGTAATGTCCCTCTTTGTCTTTTTATTCTACCATTCTTTATCTTTTAAATGGACCATTTAGGGCATTTACAATTCAATGTTAGTATTGAGATGTGAGGTACTGTTTTATTCATTGTGCTATTTCTTGCCTGAATACTTTGTTTTTTTTTTTTTTTATTGTGTTATTGTTTTATAGGTCATTGGAGATTTATGCTTTAAAGAGGTTCTATTTTGATGTATTTTGAAAATTTGTTTCAAGATTTAGAGCTCCTTTTAGTAGTTCTTGTAGTGATGGCTTGGTGGAAGTGAATTTCCTCAGCATTTGTTTGTCTAGAAAAGACTCTATCTTTCCTTCATTTATGAAGCTTAGTTTTGCTGGATACGAAAATTTTGGCTTATAATTGTTTGGCTTAAGGAGGCTAAAAATAGGACCCTACTCCCTTCTAGCTTGTAGGGTTTCTGTTGAGAAATCTGTTGTTAATCTGACAGGTATTTCTTTATGGGTTACCTGATGCCTTTTCTTCACAGCTCTTAGATTATTTCCTTCATCTTGACTTTAGATGACCTGATGACTATATGCCTAGGCAATGATCTTTTCGCAATGAATATCCCAGGTGTTCTTTGAGCTTCTTGTATATGGATGTCTAGATCTGTAGCAAGACCGGGGATGTTTTCTTCAATTATTTCCTCAAATATGTTTTCTGAACTTTAAGATTTCTCTTCTTCCTTGGGAACACCAATTACTCTTAGGTTTAAATTTTAACATAATCCCAAACATTTGGAGGTTTCGTTCATTTCTTTTAAATTCTTTTTTCTTTGTCTTTGATGGACTGGGTTAATTCAAATGCCTCGTCTTCATGGTCTGAAGTTCTTTCTTCTGCTTGTTCAATTCTATTGCTGAGACTTTCCAGTGCATTTTGCATTTCTTTAAGTGTGTTCTTGATTTCCAGAAGTTGTGATTGTTTTTTATTTATGGTATCTATTTCACTGAAAAAATTTCCTTTCATATCCTGTATCATGCTTTTTGATTTCTTTACGGTGGACTTCACCATTCTCTGGTGTCTCCTTGATTAACTTAATAATTGACCTTCTGGATTCTTTTTCTGGCAATTCAGTGATTTTGTCTTGGTTTGGATCTATTGCTGGTGAGCTGGTATAATCTTTTGAAGGTGTTAAAGAACCTTGTTTAGTCATATTACCAGAATTATTTTACTGGTTCCTTCTCATTTTGGTAGACTACGTCAGAGGGAAGATCTGGGGCTCAGATGCTGCTGTTCAGATTCTTTTGTCCCACAGGTGCTCTCTTAATGTGGTTCTCTCCCCGTTACCCTAGGAATGGTGCTTCCTGAGAGCCAAAATGCAGTTATTGTTTTTGCATTTTTTTTTTTTTTTGGTGTAGCCACCCAGCGAAGCTACCGGGCTCCGGGCTGGTACTGGGGAGTGTCTGCAAAGAGTCCTGTGATGTGCCATCTTCAGGTCTTTTAGCCATGGATACCAGCACTTGCTCCTGTGGAGGCAGCAAGGAAGTGAAGTGGACTATGAGAGGGGTTTTGGTTGTGTTTTTGTTTAATACACTGATTTTGTGTTGGTTGGTCTCTAACCAGAAGGTGGCGCTTTAGAGCACATTAACTGTGGTTCTATAGGGAGGAGGCAAACTTGCCCTAGAAACTCCTTGTTAAGTGTTCAGGTTTCTCAGGCTATAGGCAGGGCCATAGAGCTTCCAATAGATTATGACCTTTGTTTTTGGCTACTAGGGCCCATAGAGAAAGACTACCAGGTGGGCGCAGGGATAGGCATGTCGGCGCTCAGCCTCTCCTTAGGCAGGGCTTGCTGTGGCTGCTGTGAGGAATGCGGTGTGGTTCCCAGTCCAATGGAGTTATATTCCCAGGGGGATTATGGCTGCCTCTGCTGAGTCATACAGGTCACCAGGGAAGTAGGGAAAAGCCAGCAGTCACAGACCTCACTTTGCTCCCACTAAGCCTGTAGTCCTAAAAGGCCAGCCTCACTCTCACCGTGTACCTCCAACAGCACTGAGTCTATTTCCAGGCAGCCAGTGACCAGGGCCAAGAACTTGGCTCAGACAATGAGCCTCCCGATTGAGAAAGCAAACAGATTCAGTTTTTCAGTGTCTCGGGGAACCTGCAGTGGTAATCCAGTTTCTTCAAAGGGTCTGTGCATTCTCTTGGCTTTCCTGGCATCTTCCTGTGATAGTTCTTGGAGCAAAAGTTCACGATGTGAGTCTCCATACACTGCTCTGTCCATCTGAGCGGTAGCTGCAAGCTAGACCTCCCTCCTATTCACCATCTTAATTCTCAGGTATTTCTTTATAGTAATGCAAGAAAAGCCTGATACAGAAAATTGGTATGGAGAGTGGGGCATTGCTATAAATATACCTGAAAATGTGAAAGAAACTTTGGAACTGGGTAATGAGAAGAGGCTAGAAAAATTTGGAGGGCTCAGAAAAATACAGTAAGGTGAGGAAGATGAGGGAATATTTGGAACTTCTTAGAAACTGGTTAAATGGTTGTGACTAAAATGCTTATAGTGATGTGGACGATGAAAGCCAGGCTCCTGAGGTCTCAGATGAAAATGACAAACATTGGGAATTAGAGGAAAGTTCATTAATATAATGTCTTAGCTAAATACTTGGCTGCATTCCGTTCATGTCCTAGGGATCTTTAGAAGTTTGAACTTGAGAATGATAATGTGGTGTATCTGGTGGAAGAAATTTCTAAGCAGCCAAGCTTCTTCAAGAGGCAGGAAAACTTGCTAGGACAATAGAAAGCAGCAGGGTTGTTGCAGAGATCCCTCCCTCTATTTTTTTTGTGTGTTTTTTATTTTGGTAAGAAAACGTAACATGATACCTACCTTTTAAACAAAATTTTAAGGGCATTATTCATTACTGTGAAGTATAGGCACAAAGTTGTATGATATATCTCTAGACCTTATTCATCATGCATAACTGAAACTTTACATTCATTGAATAGCAAACATTCACTTCTATTTTAATGCCTGGATTTTCCAGGTAATACAGTAACTAGGCAGAATTCTATTTGCATGCATTATATTTGAATAAGCTAATAATTTAAACATACCTACTTAGCAAAAATTGATTTATTTGGCCAAATAACTAGCTATTTTGAAAGTAAGTGGCTACCAATATATCCAAGACACACAAACTCAGGCATGTAAACATGTGACTTTATGATATAAAATGCAACACCATATCTCAAGCTCCACATCTTCACAGAGCAAACTGAAAGACTTATTCCTTTTTAGCAATTCAGCAGAATTCAATAATTTTTAAGTCAAACTCAAGTAATGTAAACTCTTTTACTGTCTAATTCAAAGTTTAATAATTTTGGACAAATACTCAGCCCTTAATAGTCTGTTTTCTCCCCTTTGTATGCACTTTTTCCTGATATGTGCAAAGTTTCTAGGTGGTGGTGGTGGGGGCGGTGCTTTTGCATCATTCTGGCATAATGAAAATGGTTTCCATCCTTGCTAGATGAAATTTGAGTTTTCTCCTGCCTCTCAATCTCTGGACATCACCTTCCATCCTTAGGCACAATGTTCAGCATACAGTAGGATTTTATTTTTTGAGATGAGGTCTCACTCTGCCACCAGGTTGGAGTGTAATGGTACCATCTCAGCTCGCTGCAACCTCCATCTCCCAGGGTCAAGTGATCCTCCCACCTCAGCCTCCCAAGTATCTCAGACCACAGGAACGTGCCACCATGCCCATCTAATTTTTTGTATATATGGTAGAGATGACATTTCACCATGTTGCCCAGTCTGGTCTCGAACTCCTGAACCCAAGTGGTCCACCCACCTCAGCCTCCCAAAGTGCTGGAATTACAGGGGTGACCCAGTGCATAGCCCCACAGTATAAATTTGGTAAGAGTGTATTTTTTGTTTAAATCAGAGGCAAGAGTTTTGAGACCTCACTTTTGTATTGTTTATGTGAATTTATTACAGACTGGACAATGTAAGACCATTCTGTAATATCTTCTAAAGTAATGCCTTACAAACAATAGATATATGACAAATATTTGATGAAAAGATTTGAATTATTATCTGAAATTCCACAAAGAAATGTGAGGTTGTTGCTTAATTTGGTGAAAGTTTAGGGAGTAAAATGTAGGAATGAGAAGGTTTCGATTCACACAGTATCTCAGTTTGCATTCATCAGATTTGTTTTATGTCTATAATTCGCATATCCAGGTGTATTAGTCCACTTTGATGCTGCTAATAAAGACATACCCCAGACTAGGCAATTTACAAAAGGAAGAGGTTTAATTGGACTTACAGTTCTGTGTAGCTGGGGAAGCCTAAAAATTAGGGCAGAAGGCAAAGAGAAGCAAGTCCCATGTTATATGAATGGCGGCAGGCAAAGAGAGAGAACTTGTGCAGAGGAACTCCTCTTTTTAAAATTATCAGATGCCATGAGACTTATTCACTATCACGAGAACAGCATGGGAAAGACTTGCCCCCATGATTCAATTACCTCTCACTGAATCCCTTATACAACATGTGGGAATTCAAAATGAGATTTGGGTGGGGACACAGCAAAACCATATCATTCCACCCCTGACCCCTCGCAAATCTCATGTCCTCACATTTCACATCCAATCATACCTTCCCAACAGTCCCCCAAAGTCTTAACTCATTTCAGCAATAACTCAAAAGTCCACAGTCCAAAGTCTCATCCAAAGCAAGGCAAGTCCCTTCCACCTATGAGCCTGTATAATCAAAAGCAAGTTAGTTACTTCCTAGATACAATGGGGTTACAGGCATTGGGTAAATACAGCCATTCCTAATGCAAAAATTGACCAAAATGAAGGGGCTCCAGGGCCCATGCGAGTCTGAAATCCAGTGGGGCAGTCAAATCTTAAAGCTCCAAAGTGATCTTCTTGAATCCATGTCTTGAATCCAGGTCATACTGATGGAAGATGTGGGTTTCCATGGTCTTGGGCAGCTCTGCCCCTTTGGCTTTGCAGGGTACAGCCTCCCTCCTGGCTGCTTTCACGGGCTGGCAATGAGTGTCTATGGCTTTTCCAGGTGCACGGTGCAAGCTGTCAATGAATCTATCATTCTGGGGTCTGGAGGATGGTGGACCTCTTCTCATGGCTCCACTAGGTGGTGCCCTAGTAGGGACTCTGTGTGGGGGCTCTGATTCCACATTTCCCTTCCACACTGTTCCTACAGAGGTTCTCCATGAGGACCTCACCCCTGCAGCAAACTTATTCCTGGGCATCCAGGCGTTTCCATACATCTTCTGAAATTTAGACAGAGTTTCACAAGCCTCTATTCTTGACTTCTGTGCACTTGCAGGCTCAACACCACATGGAAGCTGCCAAGGCTTGAGGCTTGCACCCTCTGAAGTCATTGCCTGAGCTCTACCTTGGCCCCTTTCAGCCATGGCTGAAGTAGCTGGGATGCAGGGCATCAAGTTTCTAGGCTGTACACGCATGGGGACCTTGGGCTCAGCCCATGAAACCACTTTTTCCTCCTAGGCCTCTGGGCCTGTGATAGGAGGAGCTGCCATAAAAGATCTCTGATATGCCCTGAAGACATTTTCCCTATTTTCTTGGTGATTAACAATTGGCTCCTCATTGCTTATGCAAATTTCTGCAGTCAGCTTGAATTGCTCCTGAGAAAATGGGATTTTCTTTTCTATTGCTTTGTTAAAAACATGCGGGAATTCAACATGACATTAGGGTGGAGACACAGCCAAACCATATGACCGGGTTTCACTACGCTGTAAGTATAAAATTAGGTCACACTGATTTTCTTTCCTTATTACCTTTTAAGGTCCAATTTACAAAAGCTCAAGCCTCTACCAGGTAGAATATAAGAATCCACAAAACAAATTAAACCCATTTGTTTCTGGTGAAGAACAGACTTGACAGCCATATATTTACAAATAATCTGTGGTGCTCTTTCTCTGCTGTTCCCATGCTTACTAGCCAGTGGCCACTATTCAGGCCACTCCCTAAAGAATGCTCACTATTAGTACTGTCAAGGTACTTTTTTAAGACTGCCATCATCTGCACTAAGAGCTTTTTATCCCAGTGTCTCCAGGAATTTCATGTAGCAATGATTTACCTACAAAGCTGGCATGATTAGCCCTTGCCTTGGTTTGCCATATAATTGTGTCAGCTAGGCCCTGAAATGACACTGCTTGCATCCAGAGTCTCACAGATTCTTTCAGGAACATTGTCCCTTCAAGTTCTTCAGTTATATTTATCACAAAAATTTTTTTTTGTAATTTATTTATTTTTATTGAGACGAGGTTTTACTCTTGTCGCCCAGGCTGGAGTGCAGTGGTGCAATCTCAGCTCACTGCAACCTTTACTTCCCAGGTTTTAGCAATTCTCCTGTCTCAGCCTCCCGAGTAACTGGGATTATAGGTGTGTGCCACCATGCCCAGCTAATTTTTGTATTTTTAGTAGAGACGGGGTTTCACCATGTTGGCCAAGATGTTCTCGATCTCCTGACCTTGTGATTCACCTGCCCCAGCCTCCCAAAGTGCTGAGATTACAGGCGTGAGCCACCGCATTCAGCCTGTCACAATTTTTACAACCAAACCAAGAACACTTAATATTTTCATTTCCTACCTACATCAACATATATATTTTTCAGTAAAAACCACAAAGGATATACTTGCCACAGGCATTTGCCAAATAAGTGTATGCTGTCTCAACATATATTAAGAATAAATTTGAAGGAGTATATTTCCAGAATTCCAGTGCATTTCTAGGTTAAATACAGTGAATTTTAGTTAAAATTCCTTTTTTCTTTGAATATTTTTGATAATTACTTCAACTTATCACTAAATTGGACAGAAATAGAGCATATATGTTTAATAATAATAATACATAAATAATTATGTCAAAGATATGCAACAAAAATAAGTGTTCTCAAAAAATAAGCCAAAAGAGAAAATATATTCATAATTTAGTGATATTTATACTCTTTTGAGAAAAACAAATGTAAAAGAGAATGATAATAAAATCCCATTTACTAACTGCCAAGTGGTGACATAAACAGTATATGAAAGACACCAGAAGGAGACACAACTGTATGGAGAATTATAAACTTCAGTAATTCTTTTGCAATTTTTTGTTAGAATTATTCTTCATTTTTCAGAGACTGTAGAAAAGTGTTGTCATAATGGAATATGTAATATAGTTCTTCATCAGAGGATTGTGTGTTAATTTAAAGATTGAAATAGGAAAATACGTTCATTAATAATAAGAACTTCTCTACAGTGAAATTCGTATCATAAACTTCCGATTTCTGTGAGGTGTGCTTAACTTTCTAACCATGTCCATTTTCCACTGGCATTTTGTAAAATCACTCAATAAACAATTTCTAGACCGCAGATTTTCATGCTTCATGGCATGTTGGAATCACCTGGGAAAGCTTTAAAGAAATAATTGATGCCAAAGATCCACACCTGAATATTCTGATACAATTGGTATATGGTGTGCCCTGGCATTTAAAAGGTCTAAAGCTCCCCCAGGCAAATTTAATGTACAGCCAAATTTGAAATGTTCTGTTGTTGAGTTAGAAGATTTCTTATATAAATTCCCAGCCATCATGATAAACATTGTTAAATATGTAGAGGCAATAATTTACAAGGTTTTAGAGTAGAAGCTCTGAATTTTAATTGCCTAGATTGGAGCTTCCAGCCTAACATGTCATATACGTGTCATTTTAAGCAAATTATTTAACCTCACTAAAATTTAGTTCTCTCGTATGTATAAAAAGAGGGATAATGTTACTTATCTCTGATTTGTGATGAAGATAAAATTAAATAAATTTTGTAAAATATTTAGCAGAATCTGGCACATGGAGTGTGCTCAATACCTATTAGCAATCCATAATCATGATTATTAATAAATTCGATAATACATGTAATTCATATATAAAAGCATCTGGCACACTAATTATTTGTTGATATTATGTTATTATTATTTAAATAACAGGTGATTGTTGCCTCCTATGGTCACAATACTGAATGTAAACCTTCTGCAGCAGCCAATTTTTAAAGAGTTTGATTAACTCTTGCACTTAAAATATGGATGGGAATGAAATACTTCCCTTTTATAAGATGAATTTGATAATGTCCCATGTTATCCATCTTCATATTCAGCATATAGCTCTGGTAGTCAAGATTAAAGGTAAATTAATTCTGAGATATTATATGTTATATAAGTAGATGAAATAATAATTTTCTTCTGTTTTAGATTAACAAATGGTTTATTGTGTTTGCTTTAATATTTTCTAAGAAGTGAAAAACTCTCATCATGTCTACTTCAAAAGTGCTGCAAAAACACGTAGTATCAAAGAGAAAGATAAATAACACAAAAATGAAATGAAGAGTGTCACTTAAAACTCTCATCTGAGCATTTCCCTTAAGAACTGGAACAATACAAGGATGTCTACTCTCATCACTCCTATTCAGCACAGTACTAAAAGTC
Source organism: Papio anubis (assembly GCF_008728515.1). Classification (NCBI taxonomy): domain Eukaryota; kingdom Metazoa; phylum Chordata; class Mammalia; order Primates; family Cercopithecidae; genus Papio; species Papio anubis. The sequence goes on along the minus strand of NC_044996.1, from coordinate 12,222,657 downwards.
CTACCTAATCAGGCAAGAGAAAGAAATAAAAGGAATCCATATAAGAAAGGAATAAAGGGCGGAGCAAGATGGCCGAATAGGAACAGCTCCAGTCTCCAACTCCCAGCGCCAGCGACACAGAAGACCGGTGATTTCTGCATTTTCAACTGAGGTACTGGGTTCATCTCACTGGGGAGTGCCGGACGATCGGTGCTGGTCAGCTGCTGCAGCCCGACCAGCGAGAGCTGAAGCAGGGCGAGGCATCGCCTCACCTGGGAAGCGCAAGGGGGAAGGGAATCCCTTTTCCTAGCCAGGGGAACTGAGACACACAACACCTGGAAAATCGGGTAACTCCCACCCCAATATTGCGCTTTAAGCAAACAGGCACACCAGGAGATCATATCCCACACCTGGCCGGGAGGGTCCCACGCCCACGGAGCCTCCCTCATTGCTAGCACAGCAGTCTGTGATCTACCGGCAAGGCAGCAGCGAGGCTGGGGGAGGGGCGCCCGCCATTGCTGAGGCTTAAGTAGGTAAACAAAGCCACTGGGAAGCTCGAACTGGGTGGAGCTCACAGCAGCTCAAGGAAACCTGCCTGTCTCTGTAGACTCCACCTCTGGGGACAGGGCACAGTAAACAACCACAAAAGCAACAGAAACCTCTGCAGACGCAAACGACTCTGTCTGACAGCTTTGAAGAGAGCAGTGGATCTCCCAACAGGGAGGTTGAGATCTGAGAAGGGACAGACTGCCTGCTCAAGTGGGTCCCTGACCCCTGAGTAGCCTAACTGGGAGACATCCCCCACTAGGGGCAGTCTGACACCCCACACCTCACAGGGTGGAGTACACCCCTGAGAGGAAGCTTCCAAAGCAAGAATCAGACAGGTACACTCGCTGTTCAGCAATATTCTATCTTCTGCAGCCTCTGCTGCTGACACCCAGGCAAACAGGGTCTGGAGTGGACCTCAAGCAATCTCCAACAGACCTACAGCTGAGGGTCCTGACTGTTAGAAGGAAAACTATCAAACAGGAAGGACACCTACACCAAAACCCCATCAGTACATCACCATCATCAAAGACCAGAGGCAGATAAAACCACAAAGATGGGGAAAAAGCAGGGCAGAAAAGCTGGAAATTCAAAAAATAAGAGCACATCTCCCCCGGCAAAGGAGCGCAGCTCATCGCCAGCAACGGATCAAAGCTGGACGGAGAATGACTTTGACGAGATGAGAGAAGGCGGCTTCAGTCCATCAAACTTCTCAGAGCTACAGGAGGAATTACGTACCCAGCGCAAAGAAACTAAAAATCTTGAAAAAAAGGTGGAAGAATTGACGGCTACACTAATTAATGCAGAGAAGGTCATAAACGAAATGAAAGAGATGAAAACCATGACACGAGAAATACGTGACAAATGCACAAGCTTCAGTAACCGACTCGATCAACTGGAAGAAAGAGTATCAGCGATTGAGGATCAAATGAATGAAATGAAGCGAGAAGAGAAACCAAAAGAAAAAAGAAGAAAAAGAAATGAACAAAGCCTGCAAGAAGTATGGGATTATGTAAAAAGACCAAATCTACGTCTGATTGGGGTGCCTGAAAGTGACAGGGAAAATGGAACCAAGTTGGAAAACACTCTTCAGGATATCATCCAGGAGAACTTCCCCAACCTAGTAGGGCAGGCCAACATTCAAATCCAGGAAATACAGAGAACACCACAAAGATACTCCTCGAGAAGAGCAACTCCAAGACACATAATTGCCAGATTCACCAAAGTTGAAATGAAGAAAAAAATCTTAAGGGCAGCCAGAGAGAAAGGTCGGGTTACCCACAAAGGGAAGCCCATCAGACTCACAGCAGATCTCTCGGCAGAAACTCTCCAAGCCAGAAGAGAGTGGGGGCCAATATTCAACATTCTTAAAGAAAAGAATTTTAAACCCAGAATTTCATATCCAGCCAAACTAAGTTTCATAAGTGAAGGAGAAATAAAATCCTTTACAGATAAGCAAATGCTTAGAGATTTTGTCACCACTAGGCCTGCCTTACAAGAGACCCTGAAGGAAGCACTAAACATGGAAAGGAACAACCAGTACCAGCCATTGCAAAACCATGCCAGAATGTAAAGGCCATTTAGGCTAGGAAGAAACTGCATCAATTAACGAGCAAAATAACCAGTTAATATCATAATGGCAGGATCAAGTTCACACATAACAATCTTAACCTTAAATGTAAATGGACTAATTGCTCCAATTAAAAGACACAGACTGGCAAACTGGATAAAGAGTCAAGACCCATCAGTCTGCTGTATTCAGGAGACCCATCTCACATGCAGAGACATACATAGGCTCAAAATAAAGGGATGGAGGAAGATTTACCAAGCAAATGGAGAACAAAAAAAGTTGGGGTTGCAATACTAGTCTCTGATAAAACAGACTTTAAACCATCAAAGATCAAAAGAGACAAAGAAGGCCATTACATAATGGTAAAGGGATCAATTCAACAGGAAGAGCTAACTATCCTAAATATATATGCACCCAATACAGGAGCACCCAGATTCATAAAGCAAGTCCTTAGAGACTTACAAAGAGACTTAGACTCCCATACAATAATAATGGGAGACTTCAACACTTCACTGTCAACATGAGACAGAAAGTTAACAAGGATATCCAGGAATTGAACTCATCTCTGCAGCAAGCAGACCTAATAGATATCTATAGAACTCTCCACCCGAAATCAACAGAATATACATTCTTCTCAGCACCACATCGCACTTATTCCAAAATTGACCACATAATTGGAAGTAAAGCACCCCTCAGCAAATGTACAAGAACAGAAATTATAACAAACTGTCTCTCAGACCACAGTGCAATCAAACTAGAACTCAGGACTAAGAAACTCAATCAAAACTGCTCAACTACATGGAAACTGAACAACCTGCTCCTGAATGACTACTGGGTACATAACGAAATGAAGGCAGAAATAAAGATGTTCTTTGAAACCAATGAGAACAAAGATACAACATACCAGAATCTCTGGGACACATTTAAAGCAGTGTGTAGAGGGAAATTTATAGCACTAAATGCCCACAAGAGAAAGCAGGAAAGATCTAAAATTGACACTTTAACATCGCAATTAAAAGAACTAGAGAAGCAAGAGCAAACACATTCAAAAGCTAGCAGAAGGCAAGAAATAAGTAAGATCAGAGCAGAACTGAAGGAGATAGAGACACAAAAAACCCTCCAAAAAATCAATGAATCCAGGAGTTGGTTTTTTGAAAAGATCAACAAAATTGACAGACCGCTAGCAAGACTAATAAAGAAGAAAAGAGAGAAGAATCAAATAGACGCAATAAAAAATGATAAAGGGGATATCACCACCGACCCCATAGAAATACAAACTACCATCAGAGAATACTATAAACACCTCTACGCAAATAAACTAGAAAATCTAGAAGAAATGGATAATTTCCTGGACACTTACACTCTTCGAAGACTAAACCAGGAAGAAGTTGAATCCCTGAATAGACCAATAGTAGGCTCTGAAATTGAGGCACTAATTAATAGCCTACCAACCAAAAAAAGTCCAGGACCAGATGGATTCACAGCTGAATTCTACCAGAGGTATAAGGAGGAGCTGGTACTATTCCTTCTGAAACTATTCCAATCAATAGAAAAAGAGGGAATCCTCCCTAACTCATTTTATGAGGCCAACCATCATCCTGATACCAAAGCCTGGCAGAGACACAACAAAAAAAGAGAATTTTAGACCAATATCCCTGATGAACATCGATGCAAAAATCCTCAATAAAATACTGGCAAACCGGATTCAGCAGCACATCAAAAAGCTTATCCACCATGATCAAGTGGGCTTCATCCCTGGGATGCAAGGCTGGTTCAACATTCGCAAATCAATAAACATAATCCAGCATATAAACAGAACCAAAGACAAGAACCACATGATTATCTCAATAGATGCAGAAAAGGCTTTTGACAAAATTCAACAGCCCTTCATGCTAAAAACGCTCAATAAATTCGGTATTGATGGAACGTACCTCAAAATAATAAGAGCTATTTATGACAAACCCACAGCCAATATCATACTGAATGGGCAAAAACTGGAAAAATTCCCTTTGAAAACTGGCACAAGACAGGGATGCCCTCTCTCACCACTCGTATTCAACATAGTGTTGGAAGTTCTGGCTAGGGCAATTAGGCAAGAGAAAGAAATCAGGGGTATTCAGTTAGGAAAAGTAGAAGTCAAATTGTCCCTGTTTGCAGATGACATGATTGTATATTTAGAAAACCCCATTGTCTCAGCCCAAAATCTCCTTAAGCTGATAAGCAACTTCAGCAAAGTCTCAGGATACAAAATTAATGTGCAAAAATCACAAGCATTCTTATACACCAGTAACAGACAAACACAGAGCCAAATCATGAATGAACTTCCATTCACAATTGCTTCAAAGAGAACAAAATACCTAGGAATCCAACTTACAAGGGATGTAAAGGACCTCTTCAAGGAGAACTACAAACCACTGCTCAGTGAAATAAAAGAGGACACAAACAAATGGAAGAACATACCATGCTCATGGATAGGAAGAATCAATATCGTGAAAATGGCCATACTGCCCAAGGTAATTTATAGATTCAATGCCATCCCCATCAAGCTACCAATGAGTTTCTTCACAGAATTGGAAAAAACTGCTTTAAAGTTCATATGGAACCAAAAAAGAGCCTGCATCTCCAAGACAATCCTAAGTCAAAAGAACAAAGCTGGAGGCATCACGCCACCTGACTTCAAACTATACTACAAGGCTACAGTAACCAAAACAGCATGGTACTGGTACCAAAACAGAGATATAGACCAATGGAACAGAACAGAGTCCTCAGAAATAATACCACACATCTACAGCCATCTGATCTTTGACAAACCTGAGAGAAACAAGAAATGGGGAAAGGATTCCCTATTTAATAAATTGTGCTGGGAAAATTGGCTAGCCATAAGTAGAAAGCTGAAACTGGATCCTTTCCTTACTCCTTATACGAAAATTAATTCAAGATGGATTAGAGACTTAAATGTTAGACCTAATACCATAAAAATCCTAGAGGAAAACCTAGGTAGTACCATTCAGGACATAGGCATGGGCAAAGACTTCATGTCTAAAACACCAAAAGCAACGGCAGCAAAAGCTAAAATTGACAAATGGGATCTAATTAAACTAAAGAGCTTCTGCACAGCAAAAGAAACTACCATCAGAGTGAACAGGCAACCTACAGAATGGGAGAAAATTTTTGCAATCTACTCATCTGACAAAGGGCTAATATCCAGAACCTACATAGAACTCAAACAAATTTACAAGAAAAAAACAAACAACCCCATCAAAAAGTGGGCAAAGGATATGAACAGACATTTCTCAAAAGAAGACATTCATACAGCCAACAGACATATGAAAAAATGCTCATCATCACTGGCCATCAGAGAAATGCAAATCAAAACCACAATGAGATACCATCTCACACCAGTTAGAATGGCGATCATTAAAAAGTCAGGAAACAACAGGTGCTGGAGAGGATGTGGAGAAATAGGAACACTTTTACACTGTTGGTGGGATTGTAAACTAGTTCAACCATTATGGAAAACAGTATGGCGATTCCTCAAGGATCTAGAACTAGATGTACCATATGACCCAGCCATCCCATTACTGGGGATATACCCAAAGGATTATAAATCATGCTGCTATAAAGACACATGCACACGTATGTTTATTGCAGCACTATTCACAATAGCAAAGACTTGGAATCAACCCAAATGTCCATCAGTGACAGATTGGATTAAGAAAATGTGGCACATATACACCATGGAATACTATGCAGCCATAAAAAAGGATGAGTTTGCGTCCTTTGTAGGGACATGGATGCAGCTGGAAACCATCATTCTTAGCAAACTATCACAAGAACAGAAAACCAAACACCGCATGTTCTCACTCATAGGTGGGAACTGAACAACGAGATCACTTGGACTCAGGAAGGGGAACATCACACACCGGGGCCTATCATGGGGAGGGGGGAGGGGGGAGGGATTGCATTGGGAGTTATACCTGATGTAAATGACGAGTTGATGGGTGCAGCAGACCAACATGGCACAAGTATACATATGTAACAAACCTGCATGTTATGCACATGTACCCTACAACTTAAAGTATAATAATAATAAATAAATTTAAAAAAAAAAAAAAAGAAAGGAATAAGTCAAATTATCTCTCTTCATTAATGATATGATTGCATATGTAGGAAATCCTAAAGATTTTGCCAAAAGGCTGCTAGAACTGATGCACATATTCAGTAAAGTTTCAGGACACAAAATCAATGTACAAAAATCAGTGGCATTTCTATACACCAATAGCATTCAAGCTAAGAGACAAATAAAAAATACAATCCCATTTACAATAGCCACAAAAAATAAAATACTTAGGTGTATATCTACCCAAGGAGGCTAAAGACCTCTACAAGGAGAACTAGAAAAAAATTACTGAAAGAAATCATAGATTGCAAAAACAAATGGAAAACTTTCCATGTTCATGGGTTGAAAGAATCTATATCATTAAAATGACCGTACTGCCCAAAGCAATCTATAGATTTAATGTTGTTTCCATTAAAAAACCAACATCATTCTTATCAGAATTAGAAAAAAAACTATTCTAAAATTCATATAGAACCAAAAAATAAAATAAAATAAAATGCCTGAATAGCCAAAGCAATCCTGTACAAAAAGAACAAAGCCAAAGGTGTCACATTATCTGACTTCAAACTGTACTTCAAAGCTATAGTATGTAAAAGAGCATGGTACTGGCATAAAAGCAGACATGTAGACCAATGGAACATAATAGAGAATGCATAAATAAGGCCACACAGCTACATTAAACTGATCTTCAACAAAGTCAACAAAAACAGGCAATGGGGAATGGTGGGCAATAAATGGTGCCAAGGTAACAGGGTAGCCATATGCAGGAGAATAAAACTTGACCCTTACCATTTACCATATACAAAAATTAACTCACAATAAATTAAACACTTATATGTAAGACCTCAAACTGTAAAAATTCTAGAAGAAAACCTAAGAAATGCCTTTCTGGAAATTGTCCTTCGCAAACAATTTATGATTAAGTCCTCACAAACAATTGCAACATGAACAAAATTTGACAAGTGGGACCTCATTAAGCTAAAGAGTTTCTGTACAGCAAAATAAAACTATCAGCTGAGTCACCAAACAACCTTCAGAATGGAAGACATATTCACAAAGTATGAATCCAACAAAGGTGTAATATCCAGAAACTCTAAGGAACTTAAACTATTTAACAAGCAAAAAAAAAAAAAAAAAAAAAAAAACCATTAAGCAAAGGAAATAGACATTTTTTTAAAAGAAGACATATGAGGGGCCAACGAACGTGAAAAAATGCTCAACATCACTAATCATCAGAGAAATGCAAATCAAAACCACAATGAGATACCATCTCATACCACCTGGAATAGCTATTATTTAAAAGCCAAAAAATAACAAATTATGACAAGGCTGCAGAGAAAAGGGGACACTTATACACAGTTGGTGAGAATGTAAATCAGTTCAGTCCCTGTGGAAAGAAGTTCGGAGATTCCTCGAAGAACTAAAAATAGAACTACCATTCAACCAAAAAATTCCATTACTCTGTATATACCCAAAGGAAAATAAATCATTCTATGAAAAAGACACATACACTTGTATGTTTATTGTAGTACTATTCACAATAGCAAAGACATGGAATCAACCTAGGTGTCCATCAGTGGTGGACTAGACAGAGGAAATGTGGTACATATACATGATAGACTACTATGCAATCATAGGAAGGAACAAAATCATCTCCTTTAGAGCAACATGGATGCAGGTGGAGGCCATTATTCTCAGCAAATTAACACAGAAATCAGTAAAGCAAATACCACATGTTCTCACTTATAAGTAGGAGCTAAACATTGAGTACACATGGACATAAACATGGGAATAGACACTGGAGGCTACTTGGAGGGAGGGGTCAATGTGTGAAGAACTACCTATTGTGTACTATGCCCACTACCTAGTTGACGGTATCATTCATAACCCACATCTCAGCATCATTCAATATACCCATGTAAGAAATCTGCACTTATACCCACTGAATCTAAAATAAAAGTTGAAACAATAAAATTCTCATTTGGAAAATATGAGACCAAAATGAAGGCCACGTTGGATCCATCATGTATACTGACTTTTAAAACTTTTTATTTAAAAATTATTTTAGAATTATAGAAAAGTTGCATAAATAGTACAAACTGATCCTGTTTCAGTTTCCCCAATATTAATATATTACATAACCACAGTGTATTAATCAAAATCAAGTCACTAACATTGGAGCGTTGATATTAACTGACCTTTAGAAATCATTTCCATTTCACTGGCTTTTTCCCTAATGTTATTTTTGTGTTCCAGGATCCAATGCAGAAAACCACATTTAGTTTAGTTGTCATGTGACCTTTGTCCCCTCTAATTGGTAACAATTCCTAAGTTATTCTTTATCTTTATGACCTTAATAGTTTTGAAAAGAGCTGGTCAGTTGTTTTGTAGGATTTTTTTCAGTTTAGGTGTGTTTGATGGTTTCTCATGATTAGGATTCAGTTATGGATTATTAGGATGAATACTAAAGAGCTGAGGTTCCCTTCTCAGTATAACATTTCAAGGTATTCATGAACTGGATATGCCTGATTTCTGTTCATGCTAACCTTGGACACTTCGTTAATATTGTATCTGACTGTTTTTTATATTAGCGAGTTACAATTATTCCATTTTTAATTAATAACTGTGTTGGTAGAGATACTTTGAGACTATTTATCCTATTTCTCCTCAAACTTCTTTTTCACTAACTTTAGTGATCACAAAGACTCATTGGTGGATCTTGCTTGCAACAATTGTCACTTAGTATTCTAATTGTGATTTTCTATTTCCCTCAATCGTTTTACATTTTTCAATTGGAATTCTTTACTAAGAAAAAGGTGTTCTGTCTCCTGCATTTACATATGTATTCGGTTACTTATTTCAGTATGGACATCTCTCAATCTGAAGCCAAAATGTATCTCTCCAGTTTTTATATATTAGATCTACGGGATTATAAATACCATATTCAAAGGTTACAGAAATTGACTTAGAAAAAAATCTTTGACTTCTTATGATTTAATTATTTATAGGCATGTACTGGGATCATTACAGATACTTATTTGTACATAATAATAATCTAGTAGAGAAAAGGAATAACTTTATTCCAGTTGTACCTGAAAGCTATGACTGATCTCATACTATGATTGTATTTATCTAATTATTAGTGAACTGTGGCTTTCCAAATAATAACATAAAAACATATACAATGATATTAATACACATATTTAGAAAGAAGTATGTGAATGCATCTTCTGTGTCATCTCTTTTGTGGAATAATTCTGGATGAATTATCTTCCCCATACGAAACTCCTTTGCTAAAACTGAGATTTTCTTAACAAAAGCAGTCATAATAAAGTGAAAGACATGTACCTTCTGTGGATAAGTGACGTCTGTGACCCGTAATTTGTTCAGTGTTAAAAAAATCAATCTTTTAAAATACAACTAATTTATGAATCAGAGGGAAAATAATATTTATCACGATTAACACCATTGTCTTCATTGTATATTTTCTAGGCTGCTTGTGAGATAGTTCATATTTATAGATTTTTCTTTCTGCATGATGGCATAGGGCCAAGGCAGCAGGCAGAGGAGAAAGGAGATGTGCCCGGAACCAGAAGTGTCTCTGATTCTGGGTGAGCAGTGACAGGGCGATGTGCAGATTTAGGAAGGCCATCAAATACTCAAGTTCTTGGTATTCACTGATGCCAAGTACACAGTGGATGTGGCTTATAATGGATGTGTGTTGTCTTTCTTAGTGTTATTTAGATACTTTTATACCTTATTATATTTTATCATTCTGTTCCTTAATACATAATGCATACTTAAAAAGTGTTTTTGAATTAATGAATGGCTTTTCAGATATTAACTGGTAGGAGCCATGGGAAACCGAGCCACAACTTGTAGCATAACAGTGAGTGACAGGCACACCCATGTTTTCCCAGCTGCCTTAAGGCCCAAATTCAGTGATAAGTGGGGCAGAGGTTTCTGAATAATCTTTCATCCGCAGTGTATGCAGAGTCCTCATAAGCTCAGAGGATAATGAAGTTGAAACAATTGATCAGTTTTCTGAGAATTTTGTCTTCAGTAATTGATCATTCCTTCAGCCTGTTGATTTTCCGCTTAAAGAAAAATTGTTTTTCCTTTCTTCTAGTTACTGTGAATGAACAGTGGCATTCATCACTATGAGCAATTCTAATTTCAGTTGAATTTAGCTGTCATTCATTAAATATTACAACTGTAGGAATAAAGTGGGATTACTGTTTGAAATAATGTTCTCATTTTTTTACCCCCAATTTTTTTTTTATCAAAACCAATATAAACTAAATGATTTTAGAGTTTCAGATGGGAAAATTACATTCTCATGGGGATATAACCTTGCTACTGCGCCCTTAATAATTATTTGACAACAACCAGTAAGTTGAAATAACAAATATTTATATACATATGTATACATATATGTGTGTGTATATATATACATATAGGGGTATATGTATATATATACACACGTGTGTGTGTGTGTACATATATGAATACCTCTTTAGTAGCAGCATTTATATGCCTTGACATTAAGAATTAGCACAATTACTTAGGAAATTTAAGTCAAAAGTATACCAGTGGAAAACATATTTGGATATTTCAATCATATTCAAGTAACAAATTCCTTTAAGCAAGTTAATGCACATACTTAACCAATTCAGATACAAGATAAAATAGTATCTCCAAATTTATCTGTGTTGTCACAAATGACAGATACCCCTTCCCCCTTAAGGCTGAATAGTGTTACATTGTGTATATATACCATATTTTCTTTATCCATTCATTTGTCGGCACTTAGGTTATTGTCATATCTTAGATGTTGTGAATAATGCAGCAATGAATGTGGGAGCACAGATATCTCCTTGAGGTACTATCTTCCATGCTTTTAACTATATATCCAGAGAAGGGATTGCGGGGTCATTGGGTAGTTCTAATTTTTTAAATTTCTGTGGAGCTTCTATACGTTTTTCCATAATGGTTATGCCAATCTACATTCCCAGAAAGAGCGTACAAGACTTCCCTTTTCTTCAGACACTCACCAACACGTTATCTCTTGTCTTTTTGATAATAATGTGAGATGATGTCTTGCAGTTTTGATTTCCATTATGCTAATTAGTGGTGCTGAACACCTTTTTATGTAACTGTTATCCATTTTAATGTTTTCCTTTGAAAAATAGCTATTCATGTATTTTGCTCATTTAAAAATTAGATTGTCTTTGGTTTTTATTTTTTCCTATTGATTCGTATAAATTTCTTATGTATTTTGAATATTTACCACTTATGAGATAAATGGTTTTCAAATATTTTTTCACATTCTGTAGCCTGATTTTTTATTTCATTGGCTGTGTCTTTGGCTGTGTTAAATAAAGTAAGCCAGGCACAGAAAGAAAAAGACTGCATAATCTTTACTTACTTACATGTAGAATCTGAGAAAAAGTAGAATACACAAAAGCCTAGAGGAGAATGGTGACATCTCCGGAGATGGAGAGGTGAGAAAAACAGGGAGATGTAGGCAAAAATGTACAAAGTTGCAGTGATGCAGGATGAGTAAGTCTAGAGACCTAATGCACAGCATGAAGACTATAGTTAATACTACAGTATTGTATACTGGAAATTTGCTGTAAGAGTTGATTTAAGTGTTCTTATCACACACAAAAAAGATGACTGTGTGACATGATGGATATGTTAATTTGTTTGACTGTAGTAATCATTTCACTATGTATTAAAATATACTGTAGACCTTACATATTTACAACAACACAATTTTAAACAGATATTAGAGTCTAAATATTGAAAAATAAAATAAGATAGAGCAACACGGGCAGAAATAACAGAAATAATAGAAATTGAAACAAGATATCAACTCTCAAAACAATTTTTTGTATATATCAAAACTGTTCCATTTGTCTTCTAGAAATCTAATCATATTAATTCAGCCTGAATCAATCAATCATTTTTGAGTACTGAGTTTGTGCAAAGTGTATCATACCTAAGGATAGGATGGGGTGCCATAAAGAACGGAGCATAATGTTGTGAAAAATAATACATTTTTTTCTTCTGTGCATTTTTGTTATTACCCTTCCTGAAATAAACTTGATGTGATTTAACCGTTAAAAAAAGGCTTTGTAACTACTATTTTCAGAATACCTCTTATGAGGTTCAAGCGTCTCTAATCTTCCATATCCTTTATATCTGATAATATCCTGGACATCTTTTTTTAATACCCTGTCTACATTGTTGGATAACTTTGCATGTAGTCAGAAATGTGCCGAAAATTATGACAATATTTATATTACAGTTGTCCATAGTGGCAAAAAAGAAAGTGGAAGCTACCCAATGGCCCACATTGGTTTAATTATGATATGACCGTATAATGGAATACCATGCTACAATAAAAAAGTATGCTTTAGCATCCTGGGGCACAAGATGGCTGACAAGATGCAGCCCGAAAGTGTCTTTCCCAACAAGACCAAATTGTTGAGTAAACCACAAAATTTGGGCAGATCTTTGGAGATAAAATGCTCAAAGTGAATAGAGAGGCTATTCTTAAGCCGAGGCTGAAAAGGGAGGAAGCTGGGAACCCTGTGCAGGGTACCCAAATGCCAGGGCTAGTTCCTGGCTCCGAATGGCTTCTGGGAAAGTGAAGAAACTGAGGGATGGCTCACTCTTGTCAAGGACCTCTGGGGTTGTAGTTATAGGGGACCCAGCATTCCCCATGGATGTGTGAGCTAGCAGGGAGAACTCCCTGGGCAGCAGGCAGAGACAGGGCTTCAGATGTCATGGAGCCTGGAAGGTTTTTGCACTGGGCAGCTCCAGTGGATAGCGGCCATAAATGCCCATCCCCCAGGTCTCCCCATCACCATCAAGGAGGCACAGGCCCCAGCTGACCACTGAGCTGGGAGAGAGCAGAGCCAACTTCTCTGTAAGACTGGGGCACATCTGCTCTGCAAGCCATGGTGCCTGCTGACCCTTCCCAGGGTCCATGCATGGCCACTTTGCAGGAGCAGGTGCACAGCACAGCCTCCACAGTCCAGCCTGAGACTGTTGCTGCACCTCGGATTTCCCAGTGAAGTCAGAAACCAAACCCTACTCATGGGGTGCTCCAGTGCTCCCAAGGTTGCAATGTGTAGCCAGAAGTATGGAGCCCAGACCAGTATTTGGCCAGCACTTGACTCTGGGAGGAGCCCCACCCTCACAACACTGAAAGGAGCAAGACACACGGATTCCTGGGCCAGAACAGGAGGGTGATGTGCCTCTCTCCACAGGGCAGGTCCAGAAAGACCGTGACACATATTTCTATTGCAGCACCTATCCATGGTGATCCTATGGCCCAGGACACATAGCAAAAGAAATGCCAGTGCAGTGCTGCTGATCTGAGGGGACTTCCCCAAGACCAAGGGCCTGACCTGGTTAGGAGGCGGCCTCTCTCCCCAACGCACCACAGAACACGCCTGCAAGACAAGGAACTACAAAAGGAACCCCCGGATGGATAGCCAGCTACTAGCCGTTACTCTTGCGCGCCATCTACTGGATTGTAATCCGAACTACAACACCAAAAAATCTATCCCGCTAACATATACACCTGTGAAACCAACTGCAGGAAGGTATCTGCATATAAAGACACTGTATAGAGCTCTGGCCCTCGGGAAGCGTCCAGAAATGAAGCCAACTGACGATATTCAACTTACACTACAGTTAAGGTATCACCAACTCTTATTAGTCCATTCTTACACTGTTATAAAGACATGCCCGAGACTGGGTAATTTATAAAAGAAAGAGGTTTAATTGACTTACAGTTCTGAAGGGCTGAGGAGGTCTCAGAAAACTTACAATCATGGTAGAAGGGGAAGTAAAAACTTCCTTCTTTACGTGGCGTCAGGAAGCAGAAGAATGAACGAAGGCAGGGAGAAGCCCCTTATAAAACCATCAGATCTCGTGAGAACTCAGTCATTATCACAAGAATAGCATGTGGGAAGCCGCCCTCATGATTCAACTACCGTCCACCAGGTCCCTCCCACGACACGTAGGGATTATGGGAACTACAATTCAAAATGAGATTTGGGTGGGGATAGAGACAAACCATATCATTCCGTCCAAAAAATCAAAAGGAAGTTAGTCAATTCCTGGACACAATGGGAGTACAAGCATTGGGCAAATACACCTACTTGAAACGGCAGAAATTAGCCAAAACGAAGGGGCCACAGGCCCCATGCAATTCCGAAATCCAATAAGGCAGTCATTAAACCTTAAAGTCCCTAAATGATCTCCTTTGACTCCATGTCCCACATCCAGGTCACGCTCATACAAGAGCTGTGCTCCCATGGCCTTGGGCAACTCCATGCCTTTGGCTATGCAGGGTACAGCCCCTCTTCCAGATGCTTTCATGGGTTGGCATTGAGAGCTGGTGGCTTTTCCAGGTGCACAGTGCAAGCTAACCAGCACCTGTTATTTTTTGACTTTTTAATCATAGCCATCATGACTCGTGTTAGATGTTATCTCATTGTGGTTTTAATGTGTGTTTCTCTAATGCTCAGTGATATTGAGCATTTTTTTTCATGTGCTTATCAGCTTCATGCATTTTTTAAAAAAGTATCTGTTTATGTTCTTTGCCCACTTTTTAATGGGATTCTTCATTACTTTCTTGTAAATTTGTTTGAGTTCCTTATAGATGCTGGATATTAGACCTATGTCAGATGCTTAGTTTGCAAACATTTTCTTCCATTCTGTAGGCTGTCTGTTTACTCTGTAGACAGCTTTTTTTTGCTGTGTAGCAGCTCTTAGGTTTAATTAGATCTCATTTGTCAATTTTTGATTTTGTTGTGATTGCTTTTGGCATCTTCATCATGAAATTTTTGTCCATTCTATGTCCAGGATGGTATTGTCTCAGTTACCTTTCAGAGTTTTTATAGTTTTGGGTTTTACATTGAAGTCTTTGATGTATCCTGAGTTTTTCATGCAGTTTAAGAAGGGAGTTCAGCTTCAATCTCCTGCATACGGCTAGCCAGTTATCCCAGCACCATTTATTGAATAGGGAGTCTTTTCCCCATTGCTTGTTTTTGTCAGCTTTGTCGAAGATCATATGGCCATAGGTGTGCAGCTTTATTTCTGGGCTCTCTATTCTGTTCCATTGGTCTATGTGTGTGTTTTTGTACCAGCACTATGCTGTTTTGGTTACTGTAGCCCTGTGGTATACTTTGAAGTCAGGTAATGTGATGCCTCCTGTTTTGTTCTTTTTACTTAAGATTGCATTGGCTATTTGTGCTCTTTTTTGTTCCATATGAATTTTAAAATAGTTCTTTTTTTTTTTCTGAGACAAAGTCTCACTCTGTCACCCAGGCTGGAGTGCAGTGGCCTGATCTCGGCTCACTGCAAGCTCTGCCTCCCGGGTTCAAGCAATTCTCCTGCCTCAGCCTCCCAAGTAGCTGGGACTACAGGCTCCCCCCACAACGCCTGGCTAATGTTTTGTATTTTTAGTAGAGACGGGGTTTCACCGTGTTAGCCAGGATGGTCTCGATCTCCTGACCTCGTGATCTGCCCACCTCGGTCTCCCAAAGCGCTGGGATTACAGGCGTGAGCCACCGCACCCAGCCAATAGTTCTTTTTTATAGTTTTGTGAAGAATGTTGTTGCTAGTTTGATACAAGTATCATTGAATCTGTAATTTGCTTTGGGTAAAATGGTCATTTTAATGATATTGATTTTTCCAATCCATGAGAGCGGAATGTTTTTCCTTTTGTGTCTTTTCTGACTTTTGTTGAGCAATGTTTTCTAATTGCCATTGCAGAGATCTTTTACCTCCCTGGTAAAACGTATTTTAGTCATTTCGTGGCAATTGTGAGTGTGATTGCATTTCTGATTTGGCTCTCAAAACGGCTGTTTTTGGTGTATTGGAATGTGAGTGATTTTTGCACATGGATTTTGTATCCTGAAAATTGTTGAAGTTGTTTATCAGCTGAAGGAGCTTTTGGGCTGAGACTACAGCATTTTCTTGATATAGAATTATATCATCTGCAAACAGGGATACTTTGGCCCCTCTCTTCCTATTTGGATGTCTTTTATTTTATTTTTTTATCTTGCCTGATTGCTCTAGCTGGAATATCCAAAACCATGTTGAATAGGAGTGATGAAAAGAGGGTGTCCTTGCCTTGTGCTGGTTTTCAAGGGGAATGCTCCCAGATATTTCCCATTCAGTATGATGTTTGCTATGGGTTTGTCATGGATGGCTCTTATTATTTTGAAGTATGTTCCTTCAATACCTATTTTATTGAGAGTTTTTAACATGAATGTCTTTTAAATTTTATTGAAAGCTTTTTCTGCATCTATTGAGATAATCATGTGGTTTTTACTTTTAGTTCTGTTTATGTGATGAATCACATTTATTGACTTGCGTATGTTGAACCAACCTTGAATCCCAGGGATGAAACCTACTTGATCGTGGTGGATTAGCTTTTTTATTGTGCTGATGGATTTGGTTTACAAGTATTTTGTTGAGGATTTTTACATCAATGTTCATCAAGGATATTGGCCTGAAGTTTTCTCTTTTTCATTGTCTCTCTGCCAAGTTTTGGTATCACAATGGTGCCAGATTTGTAGAATGAGTTGACCGAGAATCTCTGCTCTTCAATTGTTTGGTATAGTTTCAGTAAGAATAATACCAGCTTTTCTTTGTACATTTGGTAGAATTTGGCTGTGAATCCATTCTGTCCTGGGCTTTTTTTGGTTGATAGGCTATTTATTACTGGTTCAATTTTGGAGCTAGTCATTGTTCTGTTCAGGGAATCAATTTCTTCCTGGCTCAATTTTGTGAGGGTATATGGGTCCAGGAATTCATCCATATCTTCTCGGTTTTTCAGTTTGTGTGCATCAACATGTTCATAGTAGTTTCTGATGGTAATTTTTGTTTCTGTGGGGTCAGTGGTAACATCCCCTTTGTCATTTCTAATTTTTTTTCTATCTTCTCTCTTTCCTTCTTTAATAGTCTCACTAGCAGCCTATCAATCTTATTATTATTATTATTATTATTATTATTATTATTTTCAGAAAACCCACTCCTTGATTCGTTGATTTTTTGAATGGTTTTTCGTGTTAGGCTGTTAATTTGAGATCTTTCTAGCTTTCTTTATGTAGGCATATGGTGCTATGAACTTCCCTCTTAACACTGTTTTAGCTGTGTCCCAGAGGTTCTGGTATGTTGTATCTTTGGTTTTCTTCACTTCAAACAATTTCTTCATTTCTGACTTAATTTTATTATTTACCCAAAAGTAATTTAGCGTGTTTAATTTCCATGTAATTGCATGGTTTTGAGTGATTTTCTTAGTCTTGACTTCTATTTTTATTGTGCTGTGGTCTGAGAGTGTATTTGGTATGATTTTCGTTCTTCTGCATTTGCTGAGGGTTGTTCTATGGCCAATTATGTGGTCAGTTTTAGAGTATGTGTTATGTACATCTTAGAAGAATGTATATTCCATTGTTTGGGGTTGGAGAGTTCTGTAGAGGTCTACCAGATCCATCTCGTCCAATGTTGAATTCTGGTCCTAAATATCTTTGTTTAGTTTCTGCCTTCATGATCTGCCTAATACTTTCAGTGAAGTGTTGAAGTCTCCCACTATTATTGTGTGCAAGCCTATTCTATTTATAGTTCTCTAAAACTTGCTTTATGAATCTGGGTGCTCCTGTGTTAGGTGAATATATATTTATGACAGTTATGTCTTGTTGAATTGAAACATTTACTATTATGTAATGCTCTTCTTTGTCCTTTTTGATCTTGGTTGGTTTAAAGTCTGTTTTGTCTGAAATTAGAAGCGAAGCCCCTACTCTTTTGTTTTTCATTTGCCTGGTAGATTTTCATCCATCCCTTTATTTTGAGCATATGGGCATCATTACATGTGAAATGTATATATTCTTTGTAGAAATGTCTATTCAAGTTTTTGTTGCCCATTTCTTAATTTTATGTATGTATCCTTAATATTAACCCCTTATCAGTTATATGATTTACACATATTTTCCACACTTCTACATGTTGCCGTTTCACTCTGTTAATAGTGTTCTCTGATGCATAAGTTTTAAATTTTTATGCTGTCCAATTTACTGATTTTTTTCTTTTTTTTTTAACCTGTGCCTTTGGTGTTATATCCAAGAAATTATTGCCAGATCCGTCATGAACATTTTCATCTATGTTTTATTCTAAGGGTTAGCTTTTACATTGAGGTCTTTTATCCTTTTTGAGTTAATTTTTGTTTATAGTGTAAGGTAACAATCCAACTTCATTTTCTTGCATATGGATATCCAGTTTCCTCAGCATCATTTGTCGAAGAGATATTCTTTTTCCTATTGAATGCTCTTGCCTCTATTGTTGAAAATCTCTTTACTTTGGAATGAAGATTGAGTTCTTTTTTTTATTATCTGTGGAACGAAAAGAGTTGGTCTTTATCATATCTCAAATGAAATGTTTAATTTACCACTTCATACATTTAATATATGTTTCCCTTTTGGCTGACATAAAATATCATTCATTTCAATACACATTCACCATTTTGGAGGTATTCATTTAAAATGATGTCACAGTATATATCAGCCTCCTGGTTTATATATATGCCACTTTTACCACTACTAAAATAATTCAAAATTTTGGAGCTCTGAATAGATCAGAAGAAAACAAAGTATGATAACCTTTATCATTTGATGATATTAGTCAACAAACTAAAAAGAATATTGTTCATATTATAATTTATTTTCCTATTTTTCATTAAGAACCAATGGCCATTTTGCCAAGTTGACAAGGGAAAATAAATCATATCATCTTTTCTATTGAGCCATTTGAAACAGCTTATTAAACAGAAAAACCCAGGTGCATTTTGAACATTTACTCAAGAACAAAAGGAAAGGTCTGGGGAAAACATGTGTTTCTGTTTGCAGCCTCACTGTAGGAAAATCTGTCATGTTTGTTTACATTTACTGTAAGAAGACTTTAAAAATTAATCTTTATCCTAACATTCTCAATTAATCCATACATGTATGAACTATGGTAAGAATTGCAGCTACCAGTTTTGTAGAATTATTTCCCCATTGTCTCCTCTTCTAAAGAGAAAAAAGTCTGCTATTGTGAGAATATTTATGTGAATAATACATGAGAGCATGAAAAATCACATACTTTTGGGAACGATGGAAAATCTTACATTTTTTTCTTCAATTTTCTTATTTAGGCTGTATTTCTTACAGCATAGATGTTTATTTAGAAATAAATAATGTAGAATCTTGGAAACTTTAGCATCTCTACCAACAATATATTTAGAGGCTTTAACAAACTTTAGTTTTTGAACAAAATTCTCACTTGAAAATAAAGAAAATAAGTATGAGCGTATCTTCTACATTAGTTTAATGAATGGTTAAAGAAATAAATGAAAATTAGCTCAGTTTTCTAAACTACATCAAAACTAGTTAGAGAAGAAGAAAGCCTCCAGCTTTTTGAGAAATTGAAAGAAATGCAACTGTTTTGCATACAAATGTTATCTAGGATAACAAATTGGAGCTAAAGATAGGAAGAGTTTTATTGACTGATGATGAGCATTTCAATAGTTTCTATCAGAATGTGATTTTCAAATGCTCAAAAGCAATTTGCTAGTTCTATGAATTTTCTTAAAGTGTTGGAAAATATATAAAATCTAGAAGAGCTTAACAGGCCTGGTCACAATTGTTAAGTGTTCCTTAATTAGTGAAGTCCAAGTTAAAGTAGATTTTACGGCTTTTTGGAGCTTGAGACCAAGAATCTTCATCCGTAGTAAAGTTTTCAACATAGTATTTGTGATTTGGGGGCAATATTTTTCAAACATTTTTATTTCTTTAGGTAGACATTTTAAGAGGCTTTGTGTCGATTTTTCAAATCTACTTCTGTTAGCTTTATTACTTTGTCATTTCAATATCCTCATTTCAAAAGAAGGAGGAGGAGGAGGTGAAGAAGTAGAGAAAAAGAAAGAAAAAAGAAGAAAAATAGTTCTGTTGTCATGATAGTATCCCTCTGTTAATCTGGGTTTCAATTTGAACAGATAATTGACTGTATATATAATTCATGTAGATAAGGATTGATGCACATAAAAATTACTTCAGTTGAGGATGAAAAATGGCTGTCAATGAAACTAAGGTTAGTTAGCAGAAAATTACACACAGACATTAAAAGGGATATAACAAGAATGGTAATTTTTTCTCTTCTGGTATTTTTGATGAAAAAGAAGGTACTGAAATTCTTTCCAAGAACATCATTTTGGAACTATATGTCCAATCTCCAAACTTTTCAAGGTAACAATTTGACTCAGTAGGTTGTTGTGTGGTTTTTTTTTTTTTTTTTCATTTTGATTTCCTGAGCAGTTGTAAGTTACTTTATGTCCAGCATGGAATGAGCTGGTCTAATACTCCAAATCCTGGTGTATGGAATCTAGTCTAGCACTGGTGTACATTTGGCTGTCTGCCAAACTTGTTTCTTTTTGGGTCCTCTACACAATATGACCATTTTCATAGAACACACTGAACAAGCAATAAGTAGTTCTGGATTAAATATAGGAATATTTCTGCCATTAGTCACATAATCCATGAGGTGACACAACAGATAATCTCCACATAATCAAGTAGTATCCATTATCAATTTAATTCAACTATCAATTATTGAATACTTAATGTCCACCAAGCATGGTGCATATGAGCTGAGTTACCACAACAGTGAGTAAGGCAAAATAAGGCTGATATAGATTAATCTACCTCCCTGAAATCAAGATTAATAAGGGTCAATGTAAAGACTCAAGATAATGTCTCAACAATAAAGCAATGGATTTGCTCATTATATTCATATTTAGATATTATATATTAATGTATTTTTACATTAGAGAGGTCATCATTGAGATCGTTCAGTCACATTAGCCACAAGTGCATGGCATATACATAATATACATGGATATCAAATATATATGCATTTTATCAATATCCTATTAAATTTAATGTCATTGCTCAAACATATTTAAAATGATTAATATTCTCTACATAGCACAGTATAATGGTTGAGACCATAGACTTTCCAGCCAGAAGGCCAAGTTTTTAATCCTGGCTCTGCTACTTAGTAGCTATTCTACCTTGGGCAATTTATTTAACTTCTCTGTGCCTTGGTTTCTTCAAGTAAACAATTACTATACTTACTTTGATGGGTTTTCATGGGCATTAAATATATATATATATTTATATATACATATGTATGTGTAGATATGTATGTATGTGTATATATGTGTGTGTGTGTGTATATGTGTGTGTGTGTGTATATGTGTGTGTGTGTGTGTGTGTATATATATATGTGTATGTGTGTGTGTGTATATATATATATATTTGAGATGGGGTCTCATACTGTCACCCAAACTGTAGTGTAGTAGCTCAATCTCAGCTCACTAAAATCTCTGACACGCGGGTTCAAGCAATTCTCCCACTTCAGCCTCCCAAGTAGCTGGGACAACAGACATGCGCCACCACACCGGCTAATTGTTTTAGTTTTTATGTTTTGTGGAGACGGGGTTTTGCCATGTTGTTCAGCCCGGTCTTCAACTCCGAGCTCAAGTGTTCCACCTGCCCCAGTCTCCCAAAGTGCTGAGATTAAAGGTGTGAACCACTGTGCCCAGCACAAAGGTTTCTGATAAAGAAGTCAGAAGTACTTAAGTGTGCACCTTCTTCTTTCTTAGCTTTGTATTCAAATAAAGTTCCATTACCTAAATATTTTAGAGGAATCTGGACTTTTAAGGTGGTAAGGAAGAAAGTTTTAGCTGGATATGTTCTCTACATGATAGAATAGGTAAGGCACACTCACAGTCTATCTGTGTTTAATGCAAAATAACTGTATAAAGACATGCATATTCAGGTACAGAGTACACAAATTTTTGTGGCATTAGTAAGATGGTCATAGAGTCAACGTATAAATGTGAAGAAAGTAGAATATATTTTCATGACTGGGGATTTCAATTCTGTAGGTTTGATGAGAATAGGTGCCACCATGAATAGTTATTATATATGAGAAGAAAAATGTAATGAGGACCAAATGTTATGAACAATTTTATAGGTGAAAGCAATATTACATCATGCCTTTCCAAAAGACTACATAGGACAGGAATTGAATAAGTATGACAGTGTAAGAAGGTGAAAATGTTGGCCTAGTGTCTGAAGTTTTCCTATACTTCATCAGAAATTGTGGAAATTATTGCAGTCTATTTTGCTTCTGTCTTCATAAGAAAGCAGATTCAAGCACGTACAAAGTCAGATTGTACTCTTGTTATACTGTTACCTCAAATTACACTAAATTAACCTTTCTCATTTAGAATGCAATTCTTCATCTGTAGAAACTTGCATGCCAGATTTAAATAGCAAGTTTGGTTTTCTTCTTCTTTTCTAATATTGGCTTAAGATTTTTCCTAGTGGTAGTTAAGTGTAGTGAAGAAAATGAAGGTTGATATTTAAGACATGACTGTATAACCTTTGGTATATTACTTAGCATCTCTGAAGCTTTTGTTTCTGCAAGATGGGTATAATAGTAATGGTAGTGCAAGATGAAATTGTATTTTTGAAATACGAATCCATTTTCTCTCCTGATTTATAAGCCCCCAGTCAAGCATTTTGATACATTTTGCCTCAGTCGAAGGATGTGACAGGACATAAATCACATCACAAAATGAAGAATTCCTGGCTTTGGTTGCCAACCAAACACTTTAGGAAAAAAGAGAAACATTGAGAGGACAAACAAGGATTTTTGTTTATCCCTGTATTTGTTACATATCACTGCATAACAAACTATCCCCAAACATAGCAGGTTAGAGCAACAATTTATTGTTTTACAGTGTCTGTGAAACAGTAAACTGCTGAGTGAAGGTTTTTTATAAGACTGCAATCAAGATGTCAAGTATGATCTCATCTAAGTTTGGCTATGAAGGGAGGAGGTGCCAAGACACCGGAATGACAAACAGCAGACAAATTCTCAAAACACTTGAGTATGGCGCAGAAGTTGCGGCAAGAGTCACACTATTTAGAAGCCTACAAGGAGAAATGAGGAGTATCTCAGTAGCTTTGTGTACATATCAGACTGCCTAAGTGGATAGCTAGCACTGGGAAATGGACATACCAAACTTCACTCACCTACACCATTCTCAGTAAACTCTTTGGTGCTTTGTAAGCCCCGAGGGACTCAGATACAAGGTTGGGGAAATGGGAAGGAGGAAATCCTGCAATGACAGTGATTCAGTTTTGCCCTCCCTGGTAGGTGTGGGCCCACAAAAATAAGGTAGGTTAAATCATGGGGAAATAAGGAAGTTCTATTTCTTCCACATTTGGTTTTACAGATTAGCTTTACATCCCACATATACAAAGGGCCTAGTTTATATCTTGAGACTTTATAAATGTTTATTAAATGGTAGCTATTATTATTTTAATTATTTTCCTTACCAAATATCATTTAGAACACCTCAAAGAAATAATATTTCCTATGTAGACAACACAAGCTCTTTTAGAACCAGGAGTCTACATTTATGTTGGGAATATAAGGAGCAATTCATTGAGATTGAAATCTGGCCCACTGCTGGTCATCTTCTCATACCTGTTTCCATAATAGCAGCTGACCTGGGGATATCCTACTCTTCTCATCAAGAAAATGGAGACTTTAGTCCCCTCAGCAATATGCTATTTAGAAGTAGATGGTAGTGCAGAGATATTGCATTCACCAGTCCTCTTAATACGTAATATAGCTTTTTAAATTTTTTTCTTTCACTGAATTGTAGAACAAAGTAAAACATATAAACTGATAGATTAATTGTAATTGCTAAAAAGTACATTGGAAATGCTTAACCATTTACATCAGAAAATAATTGCAAATATTTACTGAGTAACTAGTATGTGCCAGGCACTATTCTAAGTGCTTGGTGTATATTCTCTCATTTAATCCTCGTCACATCCTTACAAAGTGAATACCATTATTATCATCATTTTATAGATGAGAAAACTGAATCCTAAGTTCATACAGCTGGTAAGTAAATAAGGCAATATCTCGACTCATACATTCTGACTCTGAAGCCTGTATGCTCAGTCACTTTCTCAAGAATAAGATAAATACGCACAGGATCAAAGTTGAAAAAAACTCTTTGGTTCAGATAGGGAGAGAACTCAAAGTACCTTTGGTTCAGAGCTTTGCGACTGACTATCCAAATAGGTTTGTGCAAGTTATTTAATATTTGTTGACCTCATTTTTCTCATCTGTACCCTAGTACCTATGTGCCATGTCTGTGTTAAGAATTAGATGATCAATTGAGATAATTTCAGTGACAACATTTTGAAAATTATGTCATAGATAAATGGAAAAAAACTATATTGGTTACCACTATTAGTATAATTAGCTAAAATTTTTAATGTACCAGGCACTGAGCCAGACAATTTTATACATGAGCTAAAAAAAAAACTCAAGAATTTTTAAAAACTGTGAAGTAAGTACAGTTCTATAGATAAGAAAAGTAAGCCCACAGAAGAGATAAGCAACATACCCATGGTTCCAACCAGGAAGTGCTAGATTATGGAGACATCCTCAGATACAGTTATTTCTGAAACGATGCACTTCATACTATAAAACACTATTGAAAATATACTACTTCAAGCAATTTAGAGTCATTGCACTTGTGCCCAAAATAGCTCTACTTTTTAAGCAAAAAGCCAGTTACTTTAGCTGGTAAAATGATATTTAATGCTAGTGATTTCTATTTCAATGATCACTACATTTTAGGTAGGGCTTGATGAACTTAGAGGAGGGGAAGGGAGTTACTACAACCCCTGAAAGAAATAAAATTCTTTACTCTTAAAAGATGTTGTACAATGATCATGTTATTTCATCCATCTATTCTTTGATCAATCCATTCATACATTGCTTCACTAAATATCTGTAAATCAGACTGTCTGCCCTGATAATCTGCATTGCTGAAAGATGGCTCTAACTATGTAGCACCAGAACAAGATAGATCTGAGTTCTAATGGCAGCCTCAAAGCTTCCCATTTGTGTGAAATATAAAAGTCATATAACTTCGACATTTAGATAATAAAGTATTTGTCATATAGAGTTATGACTACTAAATGTGATATTTTATGTAGAACTCAGCACGGTGCCTGGCAAATGACAAGCACATAATAGTGCTTACTAATTTTCATCCTGTCACAAACATTCTCCAATTTATATTAAAAACACTTTTATTATAAAAGTTCACTGTGTCTTAATTGGTTCTCTGGAAATAGAAAACCTATTTCCTCAGACATAGTTGGTTATCTGGAAACAGAAGGACTTTTCCTTAGAAGCAAATTATAAACATTTCTCAGATTCCTACGTTACACTGCCCAATTCCATTAAGGCCATCATGGAATTGTATACATGTTATTTATCATGTTTTAGCCAAGATACAGGTCAGGGGTGTTCAGAGCCCCGGGTAAAAGGCTGTGAGAAACAGTGGTGGGGATAATAGTTGAAGGGAAGATTTGTAGCTATGTAGCTACATAAGGAGGGGAATGAAATCATTAAAAATTAAAGTCTAGGATGAATAAATTGATTTATTTGATATTAATAATTTATTGAAGAAGCAGAAGTAGAACTACAAAAAAAAAAAAAAAAAAAAGCCAAAATGAAGGTTGAGTTGAAAGTGGAGGCCGGGCACGGTGGCTCAAGCCTGTAATCCCAGCACTTTGGGAGGCCGAGACGGGCGGATCACGAGGTCAGGAGATCGAGACCATCCTGGCTAACACGGTGAAACCCCGTCTCTACTAAAAATACAAAAAACTAGCCGGGCGAGGTGGCGGGCGCCTGTAGTCCCAGCTGCTCGGGAGGCTGAGGCAGGAGAATTGCGCAAACCCGGGAGGCGGAGCTTGCAGTGAGCGGAGATCTGGCCACTGCACTCCAGCCTGGGCGACAGAGCGAGACTCCGTCTCAAAAAAAAAAAAAAAAAAAAAAAAAAAAGTGGAAAGTCAGTCCAGATGAAGGATACTGGGTTCTAGGAATAAGGCCAGGGGAAACAAGGATGGGAGAGGCTGGGCTGGGAAAGAAACCAATGAGAAAACAAGAAGACCTGCTCTTTTCTGTGGTCAGACAGGAGAGAAGTCCTACAGCTCATTGGACTTTTTCAACTACATTTGGACTTTGATGTTTTACCCCTGCTTTTGAGGTTGGACAGCTATGCAATAATTAGGCCAAGGAAGACTGTGTATGTCCTGCTAAGACATTTGGACTGGATTCTGAAGACCATGAAGAGTCAGTAAAGGAATATAACTTAGGGAGTCAACAATAAAATATTAGTCTCGATTGTCGCAGACTACTTTCAATGCAGACTTAATGTCGCATCCTGCTTCCAGGCAACTTGACAAAATACTCTAACTCGAAGCTTTCGCTTGGAATCATTTAGTATTTTTCACTTGTAATGAAGCAGTCACAAAAAGATAAACATGTAGTGTATTAACATAAAAAATCTTTTGGGTGATGTTATAAAACAAAAGTATTTATTAACAACATAGCTATATTATTTTTAACCAGTTGGGATGCATCATTCATTCATTCTTTTTGCCATTTTTAGAGGTCACCAGACATAGACGCCCATGGCAGCATTTCTAGTGGGCTAAACACTTTAATATATAATGTAAAAGCTTTTTATAGTGGAATGTAGGTTTAGCTAGAGTGTCCACTCAGCACTAAGATATGCGAGGGTTTCTTTCTCCTATATTAAATCAAATTTGTTGACATGTTGCTCCACAGAGTTTTTAAAGCCTGATGTCTTCCTAGATGTATTATAAACTTTGCAGAGGATCTTGAAACTCAGCGATCACTACTTGCTATGGTGCTCTATTTCTAAAGTGGATGTTCAAGAACTTCATCTCCCCGCAAGGAGTTGGCACTATGGGAATTAGACTACTTTGCTTGACGAGTTACGGGACAATGGAAAGATGTTTACAGAGTCTAAAATGCAATAATTGCTTGTTTAAATATTTTCTTTTCCCACCTATCAGGAGAATGTAAAAGTTAGAAATGAGGCCGGAGTCGTTCAATCCACAGTGCGCTCTCTGTACTGACAGGTGTTCTTCCCTCAGAAAGCCAAAGAGGATAACATTTCTGAATATTTGAATTTTGAAAAGATCAGAATTTTGTCATACTCTAAGATATATTTAAGTTTAAGTGTTTCCCAAACATTCCAGCCTTCTATAAAAAAGTACGCTTAAAATAATTAAAGTGCCTTCTGATTCTTTACAGCCATAATCAATGACAGCAAATACTGCCTGTACCAGTTTGCTCTTCCTGTTATAATGCATTATCACACACCTGTGATAAGTGGCTTATCCAATACAAATGTATGAGCTTAAAGTTCTGTGTATCAGAAACCTAACAGATTTCACTAGGCTAAAGTCAAAGTATCGGCAGGACCGCCTTCCTTTCTTGAAAATCTAGAAGAGATTCTGTTTCCCTGACATTTCCAACTTCTAGGGGCCACCCCCACCTCTTGGCTCATGGTCCTCTCGCTCCATCCTGAAAGACAGCAGTGTAGCATATACAAATATCCCTCTCTCTGCCCTGCTTCTCTCACATCTCTTTCCCCAACTGACCCTTTTACCTCTCTCTGATAAAGACCCTGGGTTTACATTGGGCCTTCCTGGATAATCCAGGATAGTCTCCTAACTCAGCCTCCTTAACTGTATCTGTTCTCATCACTTGCTTTAACTTCTCCCTCAGTGACCAGCTGTTGCCTGCACAGGTTTCCCCTGACTAGCGTTCTCCTTCTGTTTCTATGAAGAATGAGCAAGTAGTTAAATTTGATAGATGTAGAGTGAGAAAGAGAGAAAAGGAAAGAGGAGAGAGACTGAAGCAGGATTCTGGGCAAAGTCTGAGGTGGCCTGTGTGGTGAGTGAGTGATATCCATGTTGCCCATTTAAGGGACTGTATTGCTTGCCTCTGTTTTTCAGATATGTTCAGGAGCGTTTCTTCCGCTCTTCTAACCCCACCCAACTGTTCATAACCTCTTCCTTGAATTTCATCCTCATTATTTGTTCTGTTCTTACATGCATGCTGTCCCCCTGCTCCATGGAATGCCCTTCCCTCACTTTCCTCCTTCCTAGAATCCCTTTCAAACATCTATTCTTAATGAATACCTTCCTACCTTTTCACTCCAAACTAATGACTCCTTCCTTTATGGTCTGATGAAACTGTGTTCATGTTAAAACACTTTCAGCTCCATCAGAATTAGTTGCTTGTGTTTACGTCTTTCCCTGTTAAACTGTGCATTCCTCAAGTTTTCCATCCCAGCCCATATCACAGTCCCTTGTATAGAGTATATTGCTGGGGAAACAAACACGTAGTTTGTTTACTAGCCGACATGGAGAGTCAAGAGGCTGTGCTGGTCAGATGCAATGAACACTCCTGGTTCTGGGCCCTGACTATCACAACTTTGTTGCTTTTCATTTGTGAAAAGTCTGCAGGAAATATCTCATATAGATGAATACATGAAGGTAGAAAATGATTGGGTATTATCATTTTAGTGCTTATTTTCCTCATCATCTATAAAGGGAACCTCAACAATATTCACAGCCACTATTTAGTGGTGGCTGTAAGAACCACATTTTTGTGTACTCTGTATGAAACTACTTGATCAGTGCTAAACTTGCTTTATCTTATTTACAATTCCAAATGGCTCCATGAACTAGGCATTCTTCTTACCGACATTTGACTGTGAGGAAACCAATACTGAAAAGTTGTTTTGCCCAAGATCATCATGCTATCATCAAATGTCAGAACTGAGATCTGAACGCCTACCTAACTGACCTCCTTAGCCTCTGTGCAGTACACTTCCCAAGTTCACTGCTTTTGCTGTCAATGTGGTTTATAAAACCTTGTCCCATGCCTGATCTTGAAGGCACAGATTAATATAATGGTTCATAACACAGGCTTGAAGTCAGAAAGGAGGGTTAAAATATCGGACTCCTTTACTTAGAATGTGAACTCTTTGCAAAAGTTACTTACCTTGCCTGAACCTCAGCTTCATTATTTTTAAGAATAAGAATTTAAAAAATAATTGGAATGATATTTTCTAACTCAAAAGTTTATTCTGACAAATAAATGAGATGATACACATAAAATATTTATGAAACTACCATGCTATATTCCCCCTAGTGTTGCTGTGAGGAGTAACTTAGGTAATATATCTAGGAAATAGGAGGAATTTACAATGACAGTAGAAATTAAATAGTAATATATATGCTAAATATGTGATAATAATGTATAATATATGATATTAAACAATATACAGAGATAAACGTGGTCTTTCTCATTGGGGAAAAAACTATTTACTTATCAAACATACTTTATTTGAGAGGGAAGCTTTCACTTCGTTTATTCATTGCAAATTTCAAAACAGCATAATCTAAAAGAATAGCATTTTGTTGTATTTGAAAATTAGCATCATTGTTTTTGCCGTATGGGGGACATGAACATAAGGCATAAATTCTTACCCAAGTCTCATTATACAGAAGACCCTAAAAAATCCCAAGTTAAAGAAATCATATATGTAATAGACAGATAGGACTCTCATCATAAAGCAGCATACATATTGCAGAAGAGGTGAAAACAGTTGACACACCATATCTAAGATATTTGCTATCAAGAACAACTTGGATGGGGAACTCACACAGTGGACTCCAAGGCATGGATCACCTCAATATGTCCTAGAGAATCAACCTTTTTTCATTTACTCTAAGCTTTCTTTATACCACAGTGTGGTGAGACAGCTAATTAAAATGTATAAACTTACACAATATAAAAAGATAGGTCAAGACAAAGGGATAATAACTATAGCAAAGAAAATGTAGTTAGGGCTAAAGTTAGAGATAAGAAAATAAGGTGGCCTACCATAAAGTTATATGCAATTACTAAAGATAAGTTATAATTTTTTCTTTGAACATCTCAGTATTCATATTAAGAGAAAAAATAAGATTTACATGATCAAAAAATAAAATCATATAAAGCAGTTGCTCAGGTGAACTATAACTCCTCCTGGCACTGAGGGGTCTGAGAGAAACCTGTGTGGATCCACTTGATAAGGTCACTATATGTTGTTGTGGATATAATCCTTTACAGTATCCATACAGTAAATGTCCTGGTGAATTTCATATTACCACTTTGGATGCCCAATTTCAAAGTATTACAAGTACATGACACCAGTGCATGGTTCAATAAAACAATCTGATAGAGCCCAAATAAGTGTGTTCAACTTCTTCACCCTCTGATGGCTGGCTTGATTTGGGAATGGCTCAAGAATAGCTGGAGTACATTAAAACTCCAAACTGGACTCTGCTGAATCTCATGGTTCCTTTCAAGATAACAGAGCAGGAGGGTGGCCAGGTGCATGGATCTCTACTCCTGCTTTAAAAAGAGTAATTCTGCTTTTGTTTGTGTTAATACTGGGGTCCCACATAATATTTAATTTGAAAACAGAATGTGGTTTTCTTTTTTCTTGAAAAAACTGTAAATAACTAGTTTAGAGGAATGTAGAAGTTTTCAGAAAATCTTCCAGTAGTGAATGGCATTTGTTACAGCTTAGTTTTTTAAAACTATTTATTCCTATCTTTTGTTTTCCTAAGCTGTCTTATACTTTTGTTTATTTTTATATTCTTAATTTCAATATTATTTTTATTCAAAATCAAATTAAATTGAAAAATTATTTCAATAATTCTGTTTATAAAATATGTGGTTATTGCAATGATTCAAATATCATAGACAATTCAGTAGTCTCTTGCCACTTAATTTTACCAACTTAATGAAACTTCTTTGTTATGGTACATAAACTTACATATGTTTCATTTTGCTTATAAAAACTTGAAAAATGTATACATATTTTTATGTGTTTATATAAATATATGGAGACATACACACACCCACTCACTATGCACACACTCACAAAAACACAATTCTTAACATGCTCTTTCTGATTAACATAAGAATCATTTTGAATACATATGTGTAGTTGTATGCATATATATACATAATCTTATATATTCTTTTTTATAGCTGCATAGTAAATCAAATGATAGAAGTAACATACTTTTTTCAGACATAACACTGTTGATATGCATTGAGGATATCTCCAGGTTATATTATTTTTTTTTTTTTTTGGTATTACAAAACCATGCTGCTATAAACATCTTATTTATTCTTTACCCACTGAATAGTCATTTCTTTTTTTTTTTTTTTTTTTGAGATAGAGTCATGCTCTGTCGCCCAGGCTGGAGTACAGTGGCGCAATCTCGGCTCACTGCAAGCTCTGCCTCCCAGGTTCACACCATTCTCCTGCCTCAGCCTCCGGATTAGCTGAGACTCCAGGTGCCTGCCACCATGCCCGGCTAATTTTTTGTATTTTTAGTAGAGACGGGGTTTCACTGTGTTAGCCAGGATGGTCTCAATCTCCTGACCTCATGATCCATCTGCCTCGGCCTCCCAAAGTGCTGGGATTACAGGTGTGAGCCACCGCACCCGGCCTGAATCTTCATTTCTAAGGGTGAAATTATCAGACCAAAATGGCATGAACATTTATTTTAATAAATACTTCTTGAATATTTTCTAACAATACTGCCATTAATGCATGGTCCTTGTAAGATGAAAGAAACACAAAACGTGGCTAGCTGTTAAAGACAGATTTACTTTAAACAAAACCTGAGAGGCACTCCTGGCTAATTTCGGTCAGGAGCGTTTTCCCTTACAGACTAAGAGAATATATTGGTTTTAGGATGAGGGGGCTTATTACAAGCTTGGAATGTTTATGTGTGTGTAGAAGGTTATGGCTGGGTTGGAATCTCTCTGGGCGAAGGGGAGGTTATCTTGGGGCAGACATCTTCCTGGCCGGGAGTGGGGTTTATCTTGGGACTAGCATGTCTCTTGTCAGGGAAGAATTTGGAATGTTTCTGGTTGGACATGTTATTTGTGGTTTATGGTCATGCTGACTTAGCCATTAGGCTGACACGCTATGGATTTAGGCAGTTTTTTATTAAGGTGAACTTTAGAACGAGGGGCTTCTCCAAGATGGCGATGCTTCTGCTCAGTCAGTCCTAACAGCAGTGTATAGATGTCTTGATTTTCTCATCATCCACCCCCATCAATAAATATCATCTGTCTCATTTAAAAAAATTTCTTAGTCAAATTATTTTAATTTTTATTGTTTACTCCTAGTAAAGATGTACATATTTCATGTTTTCTTCTCTTAAATGTGACACAATAATAAAATACATAATACAAAAACTACCAGAAATACAAGAAGAATCACACATTATTGCAATTACTGTGGAAGACTTTAATAAATCTCTTTAAAACCTTATCAGGTTAAGTAGATTTTAAAGGATTTGTATTATCAATAATCACCTGTATGTGTGTGTGCATACTTTGTACCTTACAAATAGAGACTACACCTTCTCATATGCTAATGTCGCCTTTACAGTAACCATCACCATTTGATAACAATAGAATGCTTGTATTTAAATTGTCTGCTAGGAATCTGAAAAGTAGATATTGCACTCTGCGTATTTTTTATCTTAAACACCACAGAGATCAACACATTCGAGCCAGTTGAGTTTCTTCTGAGAAGGATATGCTGAGGAGGTGGACTCAGCTATAAAATACTATAGCAATAGGCATGTCTATTTGTTTTCTATTGCTGTGTGACAGATTAACACAACTTTAGCAGCTTAAAACAATAAACATTGAAATAAGTGTCTCACAGTTCTGTAGGCAGCATTCAGACTGGTTCTTTGTGGTAGGTCTCATAAGGCCAGATTCAAAGACTTTCTTTCATGAAGATGAAACAGAAAATTCATACTAAGTTATATTGTATATAACCAAGTATAAAAATTACTTAGTTTTTATTATTTAGCTAGGGTTAGCCAAGGCCTAAGAGTAAATGTGACTTCTCTTCCTTGCATTTGCATTATACATATGTGATTCTCTCAAGAATTCTTACTCTCCTACTTGAATCATGTTCATTTGCTCTAGAGAATTTGGAATAGTACTCAGCTACCATGATGGGAAAGAGAAAATAAACACCAAGAGAAGGGATTCTTATTTTAATTTAATTTTTTACCAAGCTCAGAATATGTAAAGTTCCAGAAGGTATCTTTCTTCCTCTCTCTCTGTCTCTCTCTTTCTCCTTCTCTCTCTCTCACATACATACACACACATATACACACATACACACACATAAACACACACACAGAGTGCTCACCTTTCCCACTCCATCTTATTAAAATTATCTAAAAAAACACTTGAACCACGTTTATCTTTCTTTTCCTCCTAGCATTTAACTCTACATTGCTATGCTTTTTATTTTTTCTTATTTAGATATCTTCCACTGACTTGCTACCCTGGAAGATAAGTTTTATAGTCTCTTTCACTGCATTTCTGGCCTGATCCCACACAAGCATATTTTTCTCTCCATAACTTCACAGTAAAATAATTTTACAATGTGTTTTCATTAATATTCAACCTTTTTATTATTATGCATATGTCATATTACTCACAGATTAACCATGAAATAATATACAATAATTACATTGAGTTTATTGCATAACTTTTCTTT
Organism: Papio anubis; assembly: GCF_008728515.1. NCBI lineage: Eukaryota > Metazoa > Chordata > Mammalia > Primates > Cercopithecidae > Papio > Papio anubis. The sequence continues at coordinate 12,188,793 of NC_044996.1, read as the reverse complement.
CACCTACTAGCTAATAATTGTCTCGTTGTTGTTTGTCTAGTACCTGCCATTAACTCACCCCCAAACTCTCTAGTAGAATGATACCTCTCCTTACAATAAATTTAAACATATTCAGTAATGTATTATTTTATTTCTTTTTTTTAGGAAGAAAACATATAATTCAATAATAAATGGACAAAATGCCTGAATAGATATTTCTCCAAAGATGACATAAAAATGGCCAACAAGTATAGGACAAGGTGCTCAACGTCACTATTCATGAGGACAGAATAATGCAAATCAAAACTACTGTGAGGTATCACCTTATATTCCTTAAAATGGCTATTATTTATTTATTTATTTTCTTATTTATTTATTTTTTATTATACTTTAAGTTCTAGGGTACATGTGCACAACATGCAGGTTTGTTACATATGGATACGTGTGCCACGTTGCTGTGCTGCACCCATTAACTCATCATTTACATTAGGTATATCTCCTAATGCTATCCCTCCCCAATCCCCCCACCCCACAACAGGCCCCGGTGTGCGATGAGATATCCTTCTTGGAGCCCTTGGTTGTTCAGACCTAATCTGAAATAGTTGTCCTATACGTCAGCTGCAGAGCTTTCATCCTGATAACTCCCTCTATTACCATTCCAGGCATTATCTTTATCTCTTTTTAAATATGTTTTTAACTTTTAATTTTTGTGGGTACATAGTACATGTATATATTTTGGGGGCACATGTGAAATTTTGATACAGACATGCAGTGTGAAATAAGCACATCATACAGAATGGGGTATTTATCCCCTCAAGCGTTTATCCTGAGTGACAAATAATCAAATTATGCTCCTTGTTTTAAAATATACAATTAAGTTATTCTTGACTATAGTCATCCTGTTGTGCTATCAAATAGTAGGTCTGATTCATTCTTTCTAACTATTTTTTGTACCCGTTAACCATTCCACTTCCCTCTCATCACCCCACTGCCCTCCGTAGCCTCTGCTAACCACCAGTCTACTCTACATTCAAGAGTTCCATTGTTTTGATTTTTAGATCCCACAAAAAAGTGAGAACATGTGATGTTTGTCTTTCTGTGCCTGGCCCATTTCACTTAACATAATGATCTCCAGTTCTACCCATGTTGTCAAAAATGACTGGATCTCATTCTTTTTTTTTGGCTGAGTAGTACTCCATTGTGTATATGTACCACATTTTCTTTATCCGTGTATCTGTCAATGGATACTCAGGCTGCTTCCAAATCTTGGCTATTGTGAATAGTGCTGCAACAAACGCAGTAGTGCAGATATCTCTTTAACATACTCATTTCCCTTCTTTTGGGTATATATCCAGCAGTGGGATTGTTGGGTCATATGGTAGCTCAGTTTTTAGGTTTTTAGGAAACCTCCAAACTGTTCACTATAATGGTTGTACTACCTTACATTCCCGCCAACAGTGTATGAGAGTTTCTCCACCTCCTTGCCAGCATTTTTTCTTTATTGCCTGTCTTTCGGATATAAGCCATTTTAATGAGGGTGAGATTATATCTCACTGTAGTTTTGATTTGCATTTCTCTGATAATCAGTGATGTTGATTACCTTTCCATATGACCATTTGCCATTTGTACGTCCTTTTTTGAAAAATGTCTACTCAAATATTTCGCCCATTTTTTGATCAGATTATTCGGTTTTTCCCTACAGAGTCTTGTAGCTCCTTTCATGTTCTGGTCACTAATCCCTTGTTAGATGGGTAGTTTGCAAACACTTTCTCCATTCTGTGGGTTGTCTTTTCACTTTGTTGGTTGTATCCATTGCTGTGCAGAAGTTTTTTTAACTTGATGTGATCCCATTTGTTATTTTTGCTTTGGTTGCCTGTGCTTGTGGGGTATCACTCAAAAAATGTTTGCCCAGACCAACGTCTTGGAGAGTTTTCCCAATGATTTTTTGTAGTAAATTCATAGTTTGAGGTCTTTAATTCACTGTGATTAGATTTTCCTATGAGGTAGGAGACATGGATCGTTTTATTTTTCTGTATGTGAATAGATACCCAGTTTTCCCAGCACCGTTTATTAAAGAGATTGTCTTTTTCCCAGTGTAGCTCTTGGCAACTTTGTCAAAACTGACTTTACTGTAGGTTCGTGGATTTGTTTCTGGGCTCTCTATTCTATTCCGTTGGTTATCTGTTCTCTGTTATTATCCCCTGGAATAAATGTTCTACCCCATCTCTTTCTCCACCTACTCTTTAAGGCCAATAACTCTTAGATTTGCCTTTTTGAGGCTATTTTCTAGATTCTGTAGGATGCTTTGTTGTCTTTCCTTTCAGAGTGGTAAGGTCCCCAGGCCCCGGATGATTCCAGAAACACTGTCCGGGAATCAGGAGCTCACCCCCTCAACTAAATACTTCCTTTACGATCCAAAGTCCTTCAACACCCAATTTCCTATGTTGGAGGTTTTCAGGCACCTAAGCACTCATTGTTGCAGAGGAATAGTTATATTTGTAAATTTCAGTATTATTTAATGGGAAAAAGTATTCAATTGTAGATGACATATTTGTAAAATTTGTGTAGGTGGAGCAATGTGAATCATGCAATTGTTGAATGTTAGAAGACAAGAAGAGTGCTTTTGATCTCTTGTCCGGAGATGTCTCTGTCTTAAACTACCTCAGAATGTCATGATGAAAAGTTAGCTGTATATGAAACAGTTTATTTGGAATAAAATTTTTATACAAGGACAGAGCTTTGTGTTAGAAAATTGTGTTTTAGATTTTTATTCTCTTTGCTCAATTTTGGAATTAAAAAGCTGCATCTCTTGTCTCAGTTCCCAATCTTTAAAACGTTCCTAATTCTGATTCTCACTCTTCTGAGATTATTGTTAGTGGATGTCAAGAATGACATGAGACAAATGAAAACATTCACAATCCTTGAGGTATTGCTATAAAGAATTGATATTTAATTAATTTAGAAAACAGCTTGGATGCATTTCTGGCTTTTGATGGTTTATTAGGTAGGGCAAAATGCTATGCCTCTGTGACAGGGAGACCCAGTTTTAAAGACCAAAGGTTTTATTTCTCTTAGTAAACAGTCCAGAGTAAGACACACTTCTCTGTTCCATTTAGTTACACAGGAAGTTAGGCTACCTTTTATTTATTTGCCATTCTCCCTGGGTATTGTATATATTGGCATAGTTGAAATTGCTTTGCAGGTATGTCTGTGTTCTAGCCCATAAGAAGATGAATGAGCATAAAGAAATTAATTTCCAATGCTTTAAGATCCAGTCATAGAAGTAGCATGCTTCCATTTATATGAAACCCTAATATTATGGATGAAGGGCAGAATGGCTAATCTGGTAAAGCTGGGCATGGGTAGTTGAGTGGGGTTGAGAAAAGACCATCAGAGTAGTGAGAATGATCTAGTACTTTTCAGAACACTGATTAGGGTTCAGCTCAGAGTTGGTTTGTCTCCCCAAGGAAAGTCCTTGGTTACTGTCTTCCTTCTCTAAAGTGAAAATAGATCACTTTTCTCCAGAAGCAGACATTTGAATTTTCTTCTCAGAGGTTTAACTGCTTTCAATATATCAGCAATGTATTTTTAAAATTTAGAGGAAAACATTTTTCTTTCACCTCACCTTCTTGCAAGTTTGCTCAGCTCTCCTGCACATTTTCTGAGGAAACATTTACAAAATGTTCAAATCTCTCATTGCATCAATTGGTCATCCTACAATGAAATCAGGAAATAAGAGGTGTTGTTTGTATCATATTTCCAATCTTTGGTGACAGTCACATTTCTCAATTATCATCCTGATTTGTGGACCATAATGGAAATACACAGTGTTTACATGCATTATACATTTTAAATTTTGGAGGTCGCTTTAATTTTTGGAAGCTCATATAATTCTTTTAAAATACTTGATTTTAAAAAGTATTTATGCTTTTCAAAAAATGACTGACTTACAATACTAACAGCTTTAATTATTCAAGTGCCTCAGTTTCAATGCAACCCCATGTTGTGATGTTAGTACAGCTTGACATGATCATGTGAAATCGATAATAATGTGTTGCTGACCTAGAAATATGGTGGAACATCCGAGAGAACATTGACAGTTTTCCAAAATCTTCCTGATTACACATTCATTCCCCTTTTTAACATGCTTCTGCTTAGACAGCTTGAAAAAGGTTTATTTTTAATTTTTGGTTTTCTCTTTTGCAAGCTGGGCCAATAGTTTATGAAGGTTTTCCAAATAATATTTCTTTCTGCATTTCTTTCAGCACCTAGGATTACACAGACTGTTAGTTTACAATGCTCTATGATGTTTTTAGCATTTGTATGTCTATTCATCGTATCAATTGTAAATTACAAGCTCTTGAAAATCAAGGATTTATTATTTATTTGTATTTTTCCTCTAGTAGCGTTAAATATATTTCTGAGCATACAGAAATTATTAGATAAACACTTTTTATGTATGTGTGAATGAATGAATAACCATAACCAGTGAGTATGCCTGGATATAGCACACTGAATCTGTGAATTCAGGCTTCCCTTGGTTTCCAAAATTATTGAGATGCTAAAAAGATATAATCAAAATGAAGTTTATATACATAACTGAGGCCAGACGTGGTGGCTCAAGCCTGTAATCCCAGCACTTTGGGAGGACGAGGTGGGTAGATCACATACTCAGGAGATGGAGACCATCCTGGCCACATGGTGAAACCCCATCTCAACTAAAAATACAAAAATTAGCTGGGCGTGGTGGCGTGTGCCTGTAATCCCAGCTACTCTGGAGACTGAGGCATGAGAATCCCTCGAACCCAGGTGGCAGAGGTTGCAGTGAGCCGAGATCATACCACTGCACACTGCACTCCAGCTTGGCAACAGAGCGAGACTCTGCATTATATGTATCTGAGTGTCAAAGAAATAGAAATTCAAAAATAAGAGAGAAAGCCAGCAAGAGAGAATGAGAGCAAAATAAAGAGGAAGATATTAAGAGGGAAAAAGAGGGTCGGGCGCAGTGGCTCAAGCCTGTAATCCCAGCACTTTGGGAGGCCCAGACGGGCGGATCGCGAGGTCGGGAGATCGAGACCATCCTGGCTAACATGGTGAAACCCCGTCTCTACTAAAAAATACAAAAAAACCAAAAAAAAACAACTAGCCAGGCAAGGTGGCAGGCCCCTGTAGTCCCAGCTACTAGGGAGGCTGAGGCAGGAGAATGGCGTAAACCTGGGAGGCGGAGCTTGCAGTGAGCCGAGATCATGCCACTGCACCCCAGCCTGGGCGACAGAGTGAGACTCCGTCTCAAAAAAAAAATAAAAATAAAAATAAAGAAGGAAAAAGAGATAGAGGAAGAAAGGGAGAGAGGGAGAGAAGAAAAGAAGGATACAAAGAGAGAACGAGAGAGAGAGAAAAAAAAATGAGAGCAAAATCAGAGCAGAGTAGGAGATGGGTGATGATGCTGTAGTGGCTCCAGTGGCCTGTAAACTGACTTTAGGCTTTATTGTGTGGAGCCGGAGACTCAAATGAGCAATATATGTCAGCTATTCCTCTGAGAGGAATGGTTCTTGTGAGTTACACCTTGGGGAGGAGGTTTTCCCTTTCTGGTTCCATTTCTACCCAAGGTATCACAGACCTCTACCTTCTATTCGGGGGTGGGGGGATATACATACATGGAGAGCTATTGGAAGGTATGTGTTTATATGTGATGAGTTAGTGGGATACCCACACTCAAGCTTACTGCTTAGTCCATTACACAATATTAAATCATATAGTCCACATATGTATGTGATTATTTGTTTAATGGTCATCTCTGCCACTGTATTATGAGATCCTTGATGCAATCCACACAAAATCTTGCGTATCATTACAGGGCATTGAGATACACTCTGGAGACAGTCTGTTCATTGAACAGATATTAACTAAGCACTTACTATGTGGCAAGCACTATACTTTGCAATGGGTTATAGGAGTAAGCTGCTCCAACCTGGCTCTTGACCTTATGTCGTTTTCCTTATTCTTACCTTATTATAATCATTTGTGGGCCATCATATTTCCACCTGTGAGATGCTTGAGAGTTTACATCTGGACCTAGCAGAGTTTTAGCACATGGCTACAGAAGAAGAAAGCTGCACTTTTTAAATGAATTAGCACACTAATAAAATACTGACATTTCAAGTAAATTAGCTATTTTTTATTTTTGGTAAATGTCACATAACCTACCCACCCCAACCAGATGATAAGTGGGTGGCGCAAATTGCTGCCCAAATAAGTTAATAAATGAGTAATATTTAATGAATAATCATTCTAGGAAGCTGGAAACCTAATTTCATATCAACCTAGAAAAGAGAGACTTTACAATCACACAACCTTAGTGAATTTCATGGCAACACAAACAACGATAGATTTTTTTTTATTTTAAATTTTTATTTTTTGTGGGTACATAGTATATATTTTTGGGGTATATGAGATACTTTGATACAGGCAAGCAGTGTAAAATAAGTGCATCATAGTACACAGTGTATCCTTTATAGTGTATCCATCATAGTATACAGTGTATCCCTAATAAAAAGCATTTATACTTTGTATTACACACAATCCAATTATACTTTTAGTTATTTTAAAATATGCAATTAAATTATTATTGAGTATAGTCTCCCTGTTGTGTTATCCAATACTAAGTCTTAATCATTCTTCCTATTTTCTTGTACCCATGAACCATCCCCACTACCCTCTCGCCATTCTCTATCTATCTCCCCCAGGCTGGTAAACATCCATCTACTTCCTATCTCCATGAGGTTATTTTATTTTATTTTTTTAGATCCCCCAAATAAGTGAGAACACGTGATGTTTGTTTTTCTGTGCCTGTCTTATTTCACTTAACATAACGATCTCCAGTTCCATCCATGTTGTTGTAAATGACTAGATTTCATTCTTTTTATGGCTGAAGAGTACTCCATTGTTTCTCCAGGATTGGTCCCTGGTACCTTCTTCAGTTCATTTAGTGAGGTCATTTTTTCCTGGATTGTCTTGATACTCGTAGTGGTTCATCTGTGTGTGAGCATTAAAGAGTTAGATATTTATTCTAATTTTCACAGTCTAGGCTCATTTGCACCTGTCTTTGTTAGGATGGATTTCCATGTATTTGAAGAGACTTGGGCTCCAAGCCCAAGAACACTGTGATTTTTGCAGATGCATAGAAGTACCACCTTGGTCATCTTGGATAAGACCTGGAAGAATTCTCTGGATTACCAGGCAGAGACTCCTGTTCTCATCCCTTACTTTTCCCCAAACAAACAGAATCTCTCTCTCTCTCTCTTTGTGCTGAGTCCCCTAAATCTAGGTGTGGGGTGACACAAATAGCCCTGTGGCCACTACCACTATACTGCACTTGGTCAGACCTGAAGCCTACACAGCATTGGGTTTTGCCCAAGGCACTCTATAACCACTATCTGGCTACTGCCTCTGTTCACTCAAGGCCCCAGGTCTCTACTGTCAGCAGACGCGGAAGCCAGCCAGGTTTGTGTCCTTCCATTCAGGGTAGCGCATTCTCCTAGCTCCTGGCAGGTCCAGAGATACTGTCTGGGAGCCACTCATTGGAGTAAAAAGACTTAAATGTCTACCTGGTGTTTTATTATACTGCAGCTAAGCTGGCCTTCAAACCACAAGACAAAATCCTTTCTGCTCTTCTCTCCCCTTTCCACACAGTCAGAGGTCCCTCTTCCAGTGGCCACTACCACCGCTGGTCCGCAGGATGTTCTGCCAGGCCACCACTGATGTTCTCTTAAGGCCTGGGGGCTCTTTGGTCAGCTTCTGGTGAATACTGCCAGGCCTGGGACTCACCCTCTAGGGCAGTGCCTCGCTTCGGGCCCAAGGCAGTTTTCGAAATGCTGTTGAAGAGCCTAGGTCTGGATTTGGGGACCCCAAGAACCCGCTTTTTGCTGTACCCCACTGTGGCTACGTTGGTATCTAAGGTGCAAAACAAAGTCCCCTTTACTTTTCCCCTGTTTTTCTCAAACAGGAGTCTGTCAGCATAGCCACCATCGTTGGGAACATGCTAGGTCTCACCTGAAGCCAACACATCGCAGAGTCTTACTCAAGGCCAGGTGGCATACTACCTAGATATCGCTGTTAGTTATTCAGGGTCCAAGGAATCTTGAGTCAGCAGACGATGAATCCTGTCAAGACAGGGTCCTTCACTTCAAGAGAGCAGTTCTCCTTCTGGCCCAGGGTGTGTCGAGAAACCGTATCTGGGAGTTGGCGCCCGGAATCGGGGCCTCACGATTCTGCCCGGTGCCCTATCCTATTGTGTCTGAGCTCTTCATTAAGATGCAAGACAAAGTACTCTCCTCAAGCAGATGGAAGGAACCACTTTCATTGCTGCCAGCTGCACTACCTGAGGTTCGGAGAGATATGGTGCAAGCCCTCTTTTAGCTGTGCCATCTGGTGTCTCTCTCTGTCACGTGCCAACCTAGTTCACTGGCTCTCAGAACTAGGACTTGCCTAGGAACTTCAGTCTTTGTGTCCTAGACTGCCGTTCAAGTATACCTAGGACCTCAGAGTACTTTTGCCTGTAGTGATGAGGCTTGTCGGAACTCACGTTCTGAGTGCTGGGATGGGCGATTCTCCTCTGGCCAGGGCTGGTCCGAACGCTCCCTTGGTGTGTGGGCATAGACTGAGCCAGCATCCCTTTGCCCTCCACTGCAACAGGGCAGCACTGAGTTTAACGCTAATGGTATAGGAGTTATTAAGAAATTATTTTAGGTAGCTAGAGAGGAAAAGGGGTCCTTGGGAAGTTTTTGTCTCTTTTAAAGCAACTCCAAAAACGTTTCTTGTCTAGCAGGAAAAGCCCTGGCTCTTAGAGTCAGGCAGACAACCTTTAATATGCAAATGCAGGCCATTAGAAACTGGGTCTACCCAAACATGGCAATTCCCACTGTTATCCTCTTGCCCTTGCCCCTACATGTGCTTGGCAGCATGGCTGCCCCAACATATCCCCACGTGTGTAAAACATCCTGGCGCCCTGTATTTGCATATTAAAAGCCTAGGATGGGAGGGCCAATTTTTTTACAGGCTGCGTGAATAACGTGCCTGGTCAAACCAATCCCCTGTGCCTTATGCAAATCAGACACCGCCTCCTCCAGCCTCCTCATATAACTGGCTGGTTTCCACTGCACTCAGGGTTTCCTCTCTTGGCTTTAGGGTCCCCCTCTCTCTGTCTCCGTATAGAGAAGCTTCTTCCTTCTTTCTCCTCCCTTCTTTCTTGCCTATTCAACTCTCCTCTCCTTAAAACCACTCCACTCATTGGAGCCGTATCACTAAGTCCCCCAGTTGCTGTGTGCTCTGTCTCCCACATGCACAGACTCTTTCTTCATGCCACACAGCTGCTGGTGGGGGGCGGGGGAGGGTTGGCTTCAGCGATTCAAGGCTGTCTTTCCTACCCTCTTCTGTGCCTCTTTCAGTGATATAAGTTAAAACCATGTACTGTTATTGCTCACTTGATTTTTGTTTCTTATTACAGTGCTTTTTTGTGTGTAGTTAGTTGTTAAAATTTGGTGTTCTTATGAGGAGGGTGATTCGGTGGAGGATTTTATCGGGCTGCCTTGATTCACAATGATAGTTTTATGACTAGTACTTCCTTCACTTCAGAATTACAGATTATAACAAGTTTGTGAAAAAGGAAAAAAAGTAAAACAGCAGAAGAAAAATTAACTTTTATCAACTAGTGATTAGTTGCACAATTTCTTAATGATGATAGCAAGTGAGCCAAATCAATATTTGTTTCTACTCATGTCCTAATGTTTGTTTTTACATTTTTTTGTTCTAGAAAAATATTCCCAGACGTTTTCTGCTTTTATTATTCTTTTAAATATTAAGCTTTGATTTTTATTGAATGCTGTCTATTGTTTATAATTAAATAACTATATATAATTCAATAACTATCATATATTTAATCTGTACTAAAAATACTCCACCAACCTGTTTCACGCCTCCTTGCAAACTAAGGACAAGCCCCAAGGAATTTTATAGATCTGATTCTACAAACGTTCATGTAACAGACAATTGTTATGTAATACACACTTTTTTAGCAAAACCAAAAAAGGAAAACTGCCTTATTCATTTTATAAGATTGAAATAACTTTGACACTGACACGTTACAGGGACAGTACAATAAAGAAAAATTACAGGCCTATCTCATTAATTAGAATATATCTATATATATAAAACAACCCTCAATAAAATATTAATATTTAACCTAACAATTCATGAAAAATATGATGCATCATAAGAAATTAATGTCTAACCAGGCAATGTGAGGATGATTTTATATTAGAAAACCAGTTTCTAAAATTCAGAATTTAGTGCCCATTCATAATAAAGCTAGAGAACATAAGAAGCATAATAATTAATATATCCCACATAATAAATCATAGAGAATTAGGATTATAGGAATTTCTGTAATTCATAATGTGTGTCCATTAGAAATCTACAATGAACAGTGCGTTTAGTGTTATTTCTTTAAAAGCTGTCATTTACAGGTCAGGATCAAGTCAAGGATAGCTTCTATCATCACTTCAGTTCAGGATAGTAATGGATTTCCTAGTTTGTGTAATAAGATATGAAAGAGAAATAAGTGCTACAGGGGGTTTGTAAAGGACATAAAAATCATTAATTTATACATGGCTTGACTGTCTACATAAGAAAATCCTAGACTACAGAAACAAACAATTAGAGTTAATAAAAACTCATTAAATTTGTTATATGCAAGCAGACCATCACATAATTAATATTCCCATATATCTTAACTACCAATTAGAAATAGACATTATAAAATTGCCATTAAAAATAGCAGCCAATAAATTACACTTCTTAGGATTAAATCTTTTTAAAAACATGCAATAACTTGATAGAGACCATGAAATTTTACCTTAAAAATAAATATTTTAGCATGTTCTCCTACAAAAGAATGTTAATATTATACTGATGTTAATGCCCTAAAAGTTGATCTAGTAGCACAATTTTCTTGCAACAAAACTCCAGGGGGGATTTAATGAAACTTAAGAAGCTGAGTTTACAATAAGCAAATTGCTAACAATCATTTATATATATTTTTAAGAAAATACACAAGATAGGGAAGTTTGCCCTACCAAATATCAAAACATTAGAAAGCGAAAGTCCTTAAAAGTATGTGATTTGCATGACCAAGAACCCAAAAGCAAATGCAACACAAACAAAGATAAATAGATGGGAATTAATTAAACTAAAAAGCTTCTGCACAGAAAAAGAAATAATCAGCAGAGTAAACAGACAACCCACAAAGTAGGAGAACATCTTTGCAAACTATGCATCTGACAAAGGACTAATAGCCAGAATCTACAAAGACGTCAAGTCAGCAAGAAAAAAGACACCAACAATCCTATCAAAAAATGGGCTAAGGACATGAATAGATGATTCTCGAAAGAGGATATACAAATGGCCAACATATAAAAAATGCTCAACATCACTGTGTATCAGGGAAATGCAAATCAAAACCACAATGTGATACCACCTTACTCCTGCAAGAATGACCGTAATAAAAAAAATAATAGATGTTGGCATGGATGTGGTGAAAGGGAAGCACTTCTACACTGGCGGTGGGAATGTAAACTAGTACAACCACTATGGAAAACAGTGTGAAGATTCCTTAAAGAACTAAAAGTGGAGCTACCATTTGATCCAGCAACCCCACTACTGGATATCTATCCAGAGAAAAAGCAGTCATTATATGCAAAAGATCACTTGCATGTGCATGTTTATAGAAGCACAACTTGCAATTGCAAAAATATGGAACCAGCCTGAATGCCCATCAATCAGCAGTTGGATGAAGAAAATGATACATATATATATACCATGGAATGCTACTTAGTCATAAAAAGAAACGAAATATTGGCATTCCCAGGAACCTGGATCAAATTGGAGACAATTCTTCTAAATGAAGCAACTCAGGAATGGAATACCAAAAATCATATGTGCTCACTTCTAAGTTGGAGCTAAGCTATGAGGACGCAAAAGCATAAACATGACATATTTTACCTGGAAGACTCGGTGGTAAGGTAGGAGGTAGGTGAGGGAACAAACAAAGTACATATTGAGTACAGTGTACACTGCTCAGGTGATGGGTGCACCAAAATCTCAGAAATCACTGCTAAATAACTTATCCATGTAACCGAACACCACCTGTTTCCCCCAAACCTATTGAAATAAACAATAAATACAAAATATTAAAAATTTTTAAAAATTATATAATTTTTCCCAATGATAATCAAGTGAATCAATGGGTACGATATAAACTTCAGAAACTGTGTTATGCATTTATAAAAGAAGGTCATTGAATAATTGTAAAGAGTATAATCTCTATAATCCAGAACTGCTAGGGTTCAAATACTTCCTCTTCTATTTATTGGTTGTGTGGCTGACACTGGGGAAAATATTTGAACTTTCTTTACATCAGTCTGTTTAATCATGGAAGAGAAAAACTCTTCCATATCTACTTCATAAAGGTATAATGAGGATTAAGTGATATAACCACAATTACTAACATGTAGCATATGCAAAATGGTTGTTAGCTGTCATATGGGCATCTGGTATCTAGTAGAAGTGGCATTAGAAATTAGCTGTGAAAGCATGGACTATAAATAACATATGTTGATACCGTCTACAATCAGTATGGAGTCATAAAGGTAAAATTTGAAAATCACACCATAACCTCTCTACTCTAGATCAATTTGAAAATTAAAAAATACACAGTTTTAAAAATGTAGAATAAAAATATAATGTAAAATTTTTAAATCACACCATAACCTCTCCACTCTAGGTAAATTTGAAAAGTAACAAATACACAGTTTTAAAAATGTAGAATAAAATATTAGTATAACTGAACAGGGAAATGTTTGTAAATAAGACCCCAAGTCAAAAAAGAAAAATTGTTAATTTGCCATCAAAATAGAAATTGTCCTTAGGGCAAAAGGCATGATATACTAAGCTAAATTATAAGCACTGACTTGAAGAAGATATTTGCAATGTATGTAACTGAAAATAATTAGCATACATAATATACACAGAATTCATATGAAGTGATTAAAAAATTTAAATAAGCTAATAAAAGTATAGCCAAAGAATAAGAAGAGGTAATTCACAAGAGAAGAAACATGGTAGGCTACTAACCCAGGAAACGTGCACAATTTTGTTAATATACAGAGAACTGCAAAATTAAGAATTGAGATATCTTATACTCGTCAGTGTGGCAAAAATTAAAGGTATGACTGGCCGGGAGCGGTGGCTCACGCCTGTAATCTCGGCACTTTGGGAGGTTGAGGCGAGTGGATCACGAGGTCAGGAGATTGAGACCATCCTGGCCAACATGGTGAAACCCTGTCTCTACTAAAAATACAAAAATTAGCTGGGCGTGGTGGCACGTGCCTGTAGTCCCAGCTACTCAGGAGGCTGAAGCAAGAGAATCACTTGAACCTGGGAGGTGGAGGTTGCAGTGAGCCGAGATCGCACCACTGCACTCCAGCCTGGGCAACAGAGCAAGATTCTGTCTCAAAAAGAAAAAAAAAAAAAAAGAGGTATGACCATGCCACATTTGGGGGCAGATATAGACAAAAAAGACCCTGTTATACTGCTAGTGGGCTAGTGGGCATGCACATTTGTAGAACCAATCTGAGGAGCAATTTGTCAACACCTAATAAAAATGGGTATGTGTATTCCCTAAGCATTCCCTAAGGTTCATCAATTTCCTTCCTTGGTACATTTCCTAAAAAAATTAAAAAAAAAACAAAACAAAAACTGTATCACAACTTTTGTGAGCTGAATTGTACCCTAAATGCGTGTTTGAAGCTGTAATCCCCATAACCTCAGAATGTGGCTATATGTGGAGACAGGGCCTTTTAAGAGGCAATTGAGTTAAAATGAGGCCCTCGGAGAGGGCTCCAATCTAATCTGACCGGTATCCTTGTAGGAAGTGGAAATTTGGACACAGAGAGACACAGCAGGGATATATGAGCCCAGGAAAAAAGACCCTGTGAGGCCATGGTGAGAAGGTGGTTATTTATAAGCTAAGGAGAGAAGCCTCAGGAGAAAACAAAACTGCCAGCACCTTGCTCTGTACTTCTAGCCTTCAGAACCGTGAGAAAATACATTTCTGTTGTTTAGGCCACCCAGTGTGTGGTATTTTATCATAGAAAACCAATATAACATCTATCACATGTGCACATAAATATATACAAGAGTTTTAAAATATGTGTTGAAACAATGCAACCAACGTTAACCATTCAATAGATGACTAGAGAAAAAAATAAATAAATTAATTCTGAGAGGCATTCTGTGATGCATACTGGTTAAGAAATCAGTATGTAGAAACTGGTAAACCCCTAACTCTGTCACTTACTAACTATATAAACCTCGTTAGAGTAACTTGTTTTTCTCTATGTCTCAGATGCCATATTTATATAACAGGATAATAGTGCCTTCCTCATGGGGGAACTTGAGTATTAAATGAGTCAATACATGTAAAGCACTTAGCATAGTGCCTAATATATTGTAAGACACTAATGTAAACGTTCATATTATGAGTAAACTATTATTGTATTAATAAGAATACAATAAATTACTTAATGTATAAAGGTCATTATGAGTATAATTAGAATTAATGTCTATCTGCAATGTTTTATTAGGAAAAGTTCTCAAATATTTCAAAATCTTTATATTTGAGTGATAAATAGGTGGTGGTAATATCTGTACTTTTCTGCATATTTCACATGCATTATAACTCACAAAAACGATGAAGTCAATTCAAATGTTTAGAATACCTAAATGATAATAACTTTAGGGTTGAATTGAAAGGTTAAAACGACCAGAATAATCAAATGCCCAGCTTTCAATCTGGATCTGATTTCAGTTCTCCAAAGCTCTACCAAAATTTGTGAAAGCCACAGGAGTAGTTTGAAGCAGGCTTAGAAAAAGGACTGAGTGAATAATTTTCTATTGGGCTGGAAATCGACACTGGATTCAGAGTTAATGACCCAACAATTTACTATCGATAAGGCAGATGGAAAAGAAAAAAAAAAATCATTTTAGCTCCATGAAGAGCCCTGAAGTAAAATTTATTTCAATTCTCAATGGGGAGTAACAGTTCCATTGTCTCTGTTTCTTTAAAAAGTCAACAAGGGTTGGGAAAATGTCAGAATCCAGATATGTATGTGTGGTCCTGGTAATTCAGTAGGAAAATATATTCCTGTGGAAAAAAAATGCTTGTGACATGAAGAGAAAGAAAGTAGGTAGTTGGCTCTATTGGTTTCATTTTCTAATTGATTAAATATTTTTGCAACCTCAGCACCTTTTTGCATTACTCGATTTTAAAATAACCTGCATTATTTTGAATGTCACTATCAAAATAATCTTATTTCTTAGATGCATGACCTCAATTTTGCAATCATTCTGAAGACTGTACAGTTTATCACCATTACTAAATATGTAATGTGATATATCTTGCCCTTCTATGGACCTTGAAGCTAATAGCTTAACTAGTGCCTTCTGATAGAATGTTGTATTCAAAAAGCTAATGAATTTATTCAAGAACATGCACATCCCATTTTAATGAGGAAAACTCAGGAGGAAGAATAGTGAAAACAAATGAATCATATTATGGTCACTCTGAAGTAACTATTTGAACCAACCTCTTTTACGTTGGCAAGGCCTGGGGGCCAAGTACATTTTATTCTTCAAAGAAATAATTACATTAACCATAAAATACCCTTTAAAGAGTTCTCAAGATTAGAGGGGTGAAATTCAGATAACTTCCACTTTAGCACTGATACTTGAAGATACAATTATTTAATCGTAATTCCAGAATACATTTAAAGGCAAAAAATGGCATCAGTGATTCATGTTTGATAGCATATATTTTTTTTTCTAAAGTAGAGGAGAGCAAATTCTGGTTAATAATTCCCTTTGCTGTAATCTCAGGTCCTGGAAAGTATGGAGCCGCTCTTTATGATGAGGACTGTAGAAATGGAGTTCTTTGTTTTAAGTAACTGACTCTGCTCTCCTGAGTTTCTAAACTTAAAGGGGAACAGAAATAATTTTCAGCACACTTCTTTTCACAAATATGTGCAGAAAAAAATTTGCCAGTGCAAATGTATTTGGTTTTCTTTCATAAAGATAAAATTCACACTGATTCATGGGATACAAATTCGACACCAGATCTACTTAAATCCATTGCACTATGTTGCCTTATTATGATTATCTTCTGCTTTATTTGCAATGCTTTGCAAAAAAAAAAAAAAAAAAAGGTGTTCAACTCTTTTTTGTTTTTGCTGACTATATGTATACATGTCACAGAGCAAGATGAAAGAATATATTACTTTCAGGATTAAAAAACATATTGAACTGAAAAAAGCCATATCACATATGACTATTTGGAGGTAATAGTAATAATAACAGCCTTTCCAGTTTCCAAAAATATTCCACATGATGCAAAAGACATTAAAAGTTCAAAAGGTAGCATATGATTGTTATGATTAGCATAACAATAGCTAGAAAGTACACACATTATATTTAAAAATGATTTGTTAAAATATTTTGCTTTAATATAGAAAAAATACATTCTCTGTGTTAGGCTTGTAGATACTCCAATTGACATTAAGAGCTGTCTAAAACACTTAAATTCTTTAAGCTGCGCAAAGTAAGCATATTGAAAAGGTTAGGTATTGGCATTAATAATATCCCCAAATCATGTTATTATTATTAAATATTAAGAAAGCATGCTAAGGCAGAATGGATGTGTGTCAGATAGAAAGTCACCGTTTTCATTCTCTAGGACAGAATTTTCAGGTTGTACTAAATTTAAATAGTTGGTTCTTTTACTTTCTTGCCCAATTTTTACTGTTGAAGGTAAAAACAGCTCTTTGGTATATGCTTAGAAAAATAAAACAAAAAATGCTATTGCTGTGGTAGCTGTTGTTGATGCTAATTTCATAACTAAGCATCTTCTTGGCAGATGCAAAACTGACCAGATTTGTTGAAAAAATGTGAAATATCTTAAGTTGTTAATTTATTGAACACTGTTATTTAATACCTGTGAAACTTCCTTATATTATGATGAGTTTCTAAAATAATTGCAAATGGATAAATTAAGTGTAATGTTAAATAATACCAATATTTTAATTGCTAACCTGAAAGAATCACTCCTGAAATGTTATGCAAAATTCCACTTTTTCAAATGATTAAATAACAAAAGAATGCAATACTGGAGAAATGAGAAAAATGCTTGGCACACAATAGCACCATTTAAGATGACAATATCAGCAAAGGAAATTTAGATAAGAGCTACTGAAATGGGATAGGATTCCAGGAACATTTTTAAGAGCTACTACAAAGACTTTCGCTGGGGATTTTGAAACAAGGGAACAGATGGGGGAAATAATTGTCTAATGTTTATGTTAATGTACCATAAAACTCCAATTATCCAGGCTGCTTGGGGAATCAGGTGTTTGATTTAATTTTTTTTTTTGGTTAGTTGAGGGTTACTCTAAAACCCAATAGTATCTCAGTCATTGTTGAAAATCATTCCAAATTGGTTTAATAGTGCCTAGGAATTAGAATTGTGTTTCCCTTGGTGTGTAAGACAATGTTTCAAGGTCAATGTTCTGAACATAAATTCTGATTGGGCAAAACTATGACGGTAGACAGAATGTTGAGTGAATCTAGGATATCCAGGAAGTAATTTTTAGAAAATAAATATATAATGTAAATATATATATATATATATACAGCATTGATTTGCCCTTTCTTCTAAAGCACTGTCCTCCTATGCAAGCAGTAAGCTGATTGTCTTCTGGGTATGGTTTAGGGATTTTTAGGGAGTCTCTTGATGCAAAAAATGTTCCTAGCCACACCTGTAACCGATGTAGTAATTTGAAAGAATAAATTTATCATTTTAAAAACACAATTATCTCTGGAAAAGCTGACAATTGATTTGTCTATGCCATAGTTCAAATTAATCTGATTAAATTGCTTTCTATCAAATAGCTACCTAAGGTATGTAAACAGATGGAATGGGACTTTTAATTGGGAAAGGGAGTTTAGAGCATATAAGATTTCCAAGGGATCATGCAGTGCCTACATATTAATTAATGCAGGAAAAAAATCACCTTCATTAGGAAGGTATTTTTAAACCTTTCGTTACTAAAGTAGCTAATGTTAAATTATCTCACTGTTTTGTAATTGCCCTTTTTATTCAACATTATCCATTAAAACACTACATATTTTGTGAAAACACAGACTGTCTTATTCATAGTATTTATCATACATGATTATTTTAAAAATATGTTAGACATCACCATTGTATTCATTGTGATCAACATACTTCCTGGTATATAGTAGACATTCCATAAATAGTTTTGAAATAGTAAATTGTACTAATGATGTAAAATTATTTTCAAAGAATAAATAGATAAAAGAGATTTTTATAAATAGCAATTGCTATTATCACTATTGTCATTATTATGTCAAAATTACTCTGGAATATTTATAAGTGAGGAGATCAATGTTCAGGGAGGTTACATGTATTTATAACACCCTGGACATCTTCTTTATAAAAATGTTCATAATTTATAATTGAATAATTTTTGTTTGCTCTTAGTCTACAGTACAGACTACAAGTTCTAATATGTCAGGGGCCAATGTTGTGGTATTTATGCTATATCATTAAATGTAGGTGAGTATCTGCTAAATAGTAATTGTTTAGAAAACAATGGTTGACTAAATCAATGATTAAAATTGTATTGATTACATTTATTATTTTCTCCATGTTTCAAGAGAAAAGAGGCAGAAATGTTTTAGGATATGTCATGTGTTTATGATTAAAATGTTCACTTATAAATGAAACTTTTATTCCATCTAATATAATTCTGCAATTATGTAACTATTTTTATGAGATGGTAGATTGTCTACAAGATATGATATGAAACAGAGAGGACAGTTCACACAAAATCAATAAAAAACATAAATTTTGAGCCACATTGAATGATTTATCCTACACTTTGAAATATTTCAGTATTAATTTCACATTATGTACAAAAAGATGGCTTCTTTATATGAGTTTTTAAGTGCACATACACACACACAGACATATATCTTGTAACCTCATCTTGTTATAATATATGTTGCCAATATGGACCCACATAATATGTAACAGTGATTATCAATTGTGTTCTAGACATCACACCTGGCTTTCAAGAACAAAAATAGGTAATCTGTAGCCCTTATTCTCAAGTAGATTATACTCTATTGGCAAATACAGATGCATATACAAAAATGGATGATGTATAATATGTTATAATAGTGGTGTTTGTAAAGTGTTATGGGAATAATTTATTCTTCCTAAGTGATGTGAACAGAGATAGTAAGAGAAAGTGAGAGAAGTTACATCTGCACTGGGTCTTGAAGGAAGAGTAAGCTTTTATTGGTGGAGTTAATAGTGACAGATATTTCAGGAAAATGGAGCTTCATGGATACTAGTCAGAGGTATAAAAACTATTGTATATTTGGGGAAATTATAGGAGATTAGAGAATATATACTCTGGCAATGTTTTGAAAAGCCTTTTAGATTAAGGTAAGAAGTTTGAACTTCAGTGGCTAATGGGGAGCTAAGTGGGTGAAAGCTGAAGACTCACATGATCAGTAAATGGTTTGATAATGTCACTCTCATACTGTGAATGGCGGATTGGGGGAGGAGGGCAGAAATTGAATGCAGAAAGTTAGCGTCAAGGTTACTTCAATAACCCAAGTGGAAGGTGATGAAAAATTAAATTTTAAAATGCAAGTGATGATAAAGAAAAAAAGAGAAACAGATGATGTAAAAGAATTTCTGTAGTTTTTAGAGATGGTTTTATTGGTTTCACGAAGACCAGCTCACATTTTATTACAAATTTTGTGTTATGGTACTATTTCATTTAAATTGAATAAAGATTACTAATGGTTAATTAATATCCAAGGCTGTGTGTTTGGTATAGTAGAACAGGCTGGTAATATACATCCTGCCTTCAAGGAATTCACAATTCCCTAGAGATAAAGATATTTTAGTAAAGTAAATAGTATTTAGTATAGTGTTTAATAATTTAACTATAAAGTATGGAGAGACAATACAGCAAGTGGTCAATACAACTTGAGGAGATCAGAAAACAGTTCACAGTGAAAGAAGATGCTTAAACTCTATGAGTCTGTCAGGAAGAAAGGTTCAGAATGGGATACCATACAGTGGATACGAGGAAGAAATGAAATAGGTGAAGGTTCTTGGACATATTTAAAGAGTCTTTCTTCTATGTCAGGGATCTGGATATATTTTTAAATTAATTATGATAATGTTATGTATTTTAAGCAAAAGACAGAATAGATTAGTTCTGGTGTTCTGATTGCCTTCAGGTTACAGGGTGAAGACCAGATTGGAGGGGTGCAAGTTGGGAAACCAGGAGGCCATTTAGACAGCTGTTTTGGCCATTCAAGGGACAAACAATGAAGCTCAAGCTGGGATCTATAGCAGTCAGAATGCAGAGGAGACAATGAATTGGAGAGGTAATTTGAAAGTAAAAGCTACTGGAATTGACATGATAGATGAAGGAGAAGAAAACTTTTAAAGATGCCCAATACCACAATCATTTTTATTACATGGGTGATTTTTTAAGCTTTATTTTTAAATTCACAAAATAAATAATTGCATATGTTTCTGGGGTGCAATGTGATGTTTTGGTATATGTTTATATTATGGAATTATTAAGACGAGCTAATTAACAAATTTATCACCTCACATACTTATTTTTTGTGATGACAATATTTAAAATCTACCAGTTTAGTAACTTTGAAATATACAATAATATTTTGTTATTCATTATAGTCACAATATTTCACAATAGATTACTAAATCTTATTCCTCCTATCTAGCTGCAACTTTGTACCCTTTGATCAACATCTCCCCTTTTTCCATTCATGCTGTTCCCGCATCCTCTGATAACCACCATTCTATTCTGTACTTGTTTGAGCTCAACTTTTTTATTGCACATATAAATTAGATTATGCAGTTTATATCTTTCTGTGCCTGGATTATTTCACTTAAAATAATGTCTTCCAGGTTCATCTATGTTATCACAATGAACAGAACTTTTTATAAGGCTGAATAGTATACTATTGTGCATATTAGCACATATTCTTTATCCATTTATCTGCTGATGGATACTAGGTTTGTTTCCATATCTTACCTATTATGAATAGGTAAAATACCTGTAATGGACATGAGATTATAGATGTCTCTTTGGAATACGAATTTATCAGTTTATTTTGTTATATGGCTAAAAGTGGAATTTCTGAATCATACGGAAATTCTGTTTTTAGTTTTCTGAGAAAACTCTACACCATTTTCCACAATGGCCACATTAATTTACAAGTCCTCTAACTGTGCACAAGTGTTCTCTATTTGCCACACCCTTACCAACACTTGTTTATCTTTTGTGTTTTTGATGTTTTCATTCTAACAGATGTGATATAATACCTAGTTGTTGTGGTTTTAATTTTTTATTCCATGATGAACTAGTAATAATGAGCATTTTTTCATATGTCAGTTGGCCGTTTCTATGCCTTCTTTTGAGAACTGTCTTTGTCTTTTTTTTTTTTTTTTTTTTGAGACGGAGTTTCACTCTTGTCGCTCAGCCTGGAGTGCAATAGCACGATCTCGGCTCACTGCAACCCCAGTCTCCCAGGTTCAAGTGATTCTCCTGCCTCAGCCTCCTGAGTAGCTGGAATTACAGGCACCTGCCACCACGCCCGTCTAATTTTTCATATTTTTTTAAAATAGAGACAGAGTTTCACTATGCTGGCCACGCTGGTCTCAAACTCATGACCTTGTGATCCTCCTGCCTCAGCCTTCCAAAGTGCTGAGATTACAGGCATGAGCCACTGTGCCTGGCCTTGAGAAATGTCTTCTTAGACTTTTTGCCCATTTTTAAATTGAGTTGTTTTCTTGCTATTGTGCTGAGTACACTATATATTTTGGAAGTTAGATTTTTATCAGATTTATGGTTTGCAAATATTTTCTCCCATTCCATAAACTGGCTGTTTTCTCTCTTGATTGTTTTCTTTACTGTGCACAAGTTTTTAAGTTTTATGCAATCACATTTGTTTATTTTTGCTTTTGTTGCCTGTGCCTTTGTGGGCATGTCCATGAAAACTTTACCCAGACCAATGTTGTGGACATTTTCTCTATGCTTTCTTCTAATAGTTTTATAGCTTCAGAACTTACATTTAAGTCTTTACTCCATTTTTATTTTTTATGATGACAGATGGAGTCTAATTTAATTCTTCTGCATGGGGATATTAAGTTTTCCAAAAACTGTATTGGAGAGACTGTCCTGTATCCACCTGTATTATTAGCACCTTTGTAGAAAATAAATTGGCCATGAATGTGTAGGCTTATTCCTGGGTTCTCTGTCCTGTCCTCTTGGTCAATGTGTCTGCTTTTATGCCTTTCTGATACTGTTTTGATTACTATAGCTTTGCAATACATTTTGAAGTCAGTTAATATGATGCCTCCACCTTTGTTATTTTATCTCAAGACTGCATTGAATAGTTGGGGTCTTTTGTCTTTCCATTTGAATTTTGGGATTTGTGTTTGCTTGTTTGTTTTTTGTGAAAAATAGAATTCGAATTTTGACAAGGACTGTGTTGAACCTGCAGCTCACATTGGGTAGACTGGACATTTTAACAATATTAAGTCTTCCAATCTATGAACATGGGACATCTTTCTATTTATGTGTGTCATCTACATTTTTTAAATCAATGTGTTATAGTTTTTAATACACAGATCTTTCACCTCTTAGGTTAAATTTACTCCTAAGTAATTTTTAATGCTATCATGAATGAAGTCGACTTCCTATTTTTTACATAATTTGTTGTTAGTATAAAGAAATGCTATTGATATTTGTGTTGATTTTGTATCCTGCAACTTTACTAATTTTATGATTTTACTAGTTTTTTTGTGGAGTTTTAGGGTTTACTATATGTAATATCATGTCATCAGCAGAGATTATTTCACATTTTCCTTTCCTATTTGAATGCCACTTATTTATTTAGTCATTTATTTATTTATTTAACTTAATGCCCTGTCTAGAACTTTTAGTATTATTTTGAACATAAGTGATGAAAGTGGACATTTTTGTCTTGCTACTCAGAGAAATGGCTTTCAACTTTTACTATTGAGTATGATGTTAGCTGTGAGTTTTTCATATATAATCTTAACTGTGTTAAGGTATATTCTTTCTATACCTAATTCCAAATACTAAATATAAAATGTAGTTAACATACTGGCATTAAAAATGTCTACCATCAATTGGCTCTTAAAGTGCTATGTGTATGCCAGAATAGCATATTGTAAATGAGATATTCAGAGATCAGGAGTAGATATCACCATTGAGAGCAAGAACTTTGCAGTTGCAAATACCTGAGTCTGGTGACTAGCCTATGCCTTTCAAAACACTTAGCCTCTCTGAGCTTGATTTTTCACATTCGGAAGTTAGAATTAATGATGATATTTTCTTCCTAGTGTTAACAAGTAATACCTCCTATGTGAAGTGTATTACTATGGTGGCTAACACACCAAAAAGCTATAAATGCTAATATTGCATTATTTGTTATTATGAAAATGTTAATATGCAGAACAATAAAGGAAACACAGGCAAAGGGAAAGAAAAGAAAAAAGTAGAAAGAGTGTGTGAGAGAATTAATAAATACATGAAAGAAAGAAAGGAAGAAGAGGCACAGTAAGCATATAATTATAAAGTGAGACAAAAGCATCTGATGTTTTCTAACACAGCAGCATTATAAGGTTACCCATACAAATGTAAAATGTCCATTTTTTTCAAGAGTATAAGGAAAAAAATGTGGTGATGCTTGTCCTTCTGCTGCCACATAGAAGGGAACACTGAGTCCCAAGGTAAATGAGAGAGATTATTTCTCTGAATATGCAGAACAGAGGAAAAACAGAGGAAGAACAATGGTAATGACACTCAAATGCCCATCAGGAAGGGACTTGATCTATTGGCAAGTCTCTTCCTGCTGACCTGCAAAGAATGTGAGTCTTCCTTCAGACCATGTGTAGTTCTGCGTTGAACAAAGAATCCTGGAGGTAAGGGGGGTGGGGGTGGGAATCAATCCCTCAAAGCTCAGAAAGCACTTTTTGTAGCCTAATATGACTTATTTATCTTAATCTTTCCATAGCATGAATACAAGACAAATATTATGGATTCTCCTTTAAAAACTACAGAAAACTCAGGGAGAGGAGAGGAGAGGGGAGGGGGAGAGAGAGAGAGAGAGAGAGAGAGAGAGAGAGAGAGAGGGAATGGATGAATCATGTCCTTGAATTTCCATCCAGATTTCTGAGTATTCAGTAAGTGATTTTTCCCAATTTTCTTTTAGTTCCTACTGAGTTCTTCTCATGGGGATCTTTAATATTCTCAACTGATACTGTTTACTCTTTTCAGAAAGTTTTGAAGTACTATTCAGCTGGATTTCATTACATGAACAAAGCATAGTGATAAAATTTCCCCAGAAAGTGTTTTTTTCCCCGCTCTTTGCCTGTGTCTGTAATCACAATGTTCTTGTCTTTTGGGGCTTTTTTTTTTTTTTTTTTTTTTTTTACCATTTGATATTCAGTTTAGTATACTCAAAATGGTGACAAGTCGTGCCATGTGGATAGGGCCATTGAATACAGGTTACATTGAATGTCTTTGGAAGACAGGATCAATAAGATTCCTTAACTGGGTTGTAAAGATACTAGAATTCTTAATAAGTATTTGAAAATTTCACTTTTTGTTGTGCTGTTTTATTCCAAATTTTACTGAGTTAATTCACCAAGCACTTATTCAGATCCTATCAGAGATATTGCACAAATACTATTTCTACCACTTAAACATGATTCCAACAAACACTGAACCTTTCTTATGTGCATGACATTTTGTTATGTGCTTGGATTAGAGAAAAGAGAAAGAAAAACAAATTGTCATAGGAAAATATAGCTATTGATAAGGTTAAGGAACTTACAGGAAAAATAAAGCATTCATCGTAATGAGTTGGAGCAACTGTTAACATTTTGAAAGTGAATCTACAGTTTTCAAACTAGCAAAATGAACATTTAGTATTTCCAATGGAAAGTAGAGAAGGAGGAAAGAGATTGAAGTAGAAAGACTATTTAAAACAATAATTATAATGTTTAATTTGAGGAATTAAGATATAGAATAAAGGCTAAAAAATAAAACAGAAAGAAAAATAAGCATCAGAAAACCAAATAAAACAAAAAGACAGAAAAGGAAGCTTATGATTAAAGTATTCTGAAAAACTTATATCTTCAGAGAAAAGTGGTAAGTCGATCAGCTTTAGAGAATTAAAGAATGAACATGATGATACTTAAGGCATTTGTTGAACACACATAAGTAGATTGTGCAACTTGCAAAAGTTCCAACACTAGAGAAAAAAATAAATTTAAGAAATTCTTAAGCCATAAAAATATAAACAGGCAAGAGAAATAATTTAAAAATTAAAAACAACAAATCATAAACCAAGATGATAGAAATGATTCTAATAAGCCAGCAATCAAAAGAAATGCTAACGGACTAATTTTCTAGTTAGAAAACAAACATTTTGTGGTTGCATTTACAAACTAAACTATATACTGCTTATAAAATATATGTCCAAAATATAAGATTAACAGCAGAATAAATTATCTATATCTACATGCATACATACACACACGTGTGTGTCCATGTGTAGCAAACACTAAATAAAACAACAGAAAAAAGACCCGGTATAGCGCTATTAATAATAGACAAACTATATTTTAACGCTGAATTATTGCAAAGGATGAAGCCATATACCTATAGACTTTTCATTATGTGAGATAAATGAACCACTATTTGGTTTCTGTTACTTGCAGCAGAATGTAATCCCAATAGGCATATTAGAAATTGTATTGTTTGTGGTAGCTGAGAGTTAGAGACAATCTAGGTATCCATCACAAATAGATAATGGATTAATAGTCTAAAGCAGTCAAACTAATAAACTAGATATGCTTACACTATTATATGTGAATTTTACAAATACAGTGTTAAGTGAAAAATTAAGAAATACAATGACATTGGACTATCATTCATGTAATTTATAAATGTGTACACATAAGAATAGCCAGCATTTCCTGAGGGCTTACTATGTGCCTGATGTTTTTCTAAATACATAGTTTTCTTTTTTTATCCTTTTTTTTTTTTTTTTTTGAGAAGGAGTCTCGCTCTGTTGCTCAGGCTGGAGTGCAATGGCACGATTTCGGCTCACTGCAACTTCTGCCTCCCAGGTTCACGCGATTCTCCTGCTTCAGCCTCCTGAGTAGCTGGAATTACAGGTGCACGCCACCATGCCCAGCTAACTTTTGTTTTTTAGTAGAGACTGGGTTTCACCATGTTGGTCAGGCTGGTCTCAAACTCCTGACTTCATGATCTGCCTGCCTCAGCCTCCCAAAATGCTGGGATTACAGGCATGAGCCACCACTCCGGGCCTAATTAACTTATTAACTCTTCACAATAATGCTAGGAAATGGAATAACAGAGATGTTAAGCAATTTTTCCAAAACTGCATAGCTATTTAGCCCGAGAGCAAGGATTTAAACTGAGGCAATCTATCTTCAGAATCTTCACTCTTAACCACTATGCTATATATTGTATAATTTTGCAAAGACACATACATATCCAAAGACATATATTAATAAGAGCTTGAAGATGGGGCAGTTATTTGATTTGGATATTTGTGTCCTCCAAATCCAATGTTGAAATATGATTTCTGGTGTTGGAGATGGACCTAGTGAGAGGTGTTCTGGTCATGGAGTACATCCTTCATGAATGGTTTGCTGCTGTCCTTGCAGTAGTGAGTGAGTCTCACTCTTAGTTCGTGCAACAGTTGTTTGTTTGAAAGAGCCTGGCATCTCTCTCTCTTGCTCCTTCTCTTACCATATAACATGCCTGTTCTCTCTCTACCTTCCACCGTGGATAAAAACTGCCTGAGGATTCACTAGAAACCAAGAAGTTGTGGGTGCCATGCCTGTACAACTTGCAAAACCATGAACCAAATAAATCATTTTCCTTTATAAATTGCCCAGTCTCAGGTATTCCTTTAAAGCAATGCAAAATGGACAAATACAAAAGGAAGTCAGGACAAAACAATGGATTAAGGTAAGACAGGAAACTTGTGTAGATCAATAATGAAAGAGTACCATATCTGAAGGATGTGATTAGCACACTGCTCTGCATCTGAGGTCAAGAAATGTGTGTGTGTGTGTGTGTGTGTGTGTGTGTGTGTGTAAGAGATAACAGTCCTGATCTAGCTCAGTGTAACTTCAACCATAATTTAGAAGCTATGAGATAATCTTATTTCCTGTCTTTTAGCTGACAGATCAAAGGGTTCAATAACAATTTTGTAATTATTACAGTTGTTTCCCTTCTTTCATACACGTGTATTATAGGTAATTATATCCAGACATTCCCTGAAATCCTCTGTTTGTTGCCCATACTGTCAGTATTCAATTGACAGATAATAATAGAAATACAGCAACAAGCTCAGTACTGCAGGCGCTGCATCACTCTTCCTCTAATGTTATACTTATACCTTTTAAGTTATCTCTTTAAAAACTGCAGTTGAAAACAAGTACAAAGTCAGGACATATACTAAATACTTTCAGACAAGTTTTGTACAAATATAAAGTAAGTTTACAATTTTTGATAATACCACTTTATTCAATTATAAATATTATTTTCTCAGCTCCTCCTTGTTTAAAAGTAAGTATGAGTGAGTTATTAGTCACTAGTCATAGGTCCATATAAAACAGGAGATTTCCCTGATCTCCTTCACAGGACATGCAACAGGGATGTGGCTTGCCTGCTCGGTCACTGCCACTGCTCAAAACCCTGAGGGGAGGGGGAGCATGCAGATGGACAGGTGCAGCAGCTCAAGTGGGCATGTGTTAAAATGTGCCCTTTTAGCCCTACCATCCATAGACGGTTTTAGTGTTAACCAGCTCCATGGGCCCTCTGCCTTTTCACAAGGGCACGGGGCTAGTGTGACAGTTTTCTGCATCCCAAGCTCTTGTCCAGCATCCAGGGAAGAACTGGGTCACACACGGGCTTGAAGCATGAATGTAGGGTTTTATTGAGTGGTGAAGGTGGCTCTCAGCAAGATGGATGGGGAGTCAGCAAGGGTGATGGAATGGGAAGATGATCTTTCCCTAGAGTTTGGTCATCCAGTGACTGAATTCCTTTCCAACTGCCCCCAGCTGAACTCCTCTCAGAGTTCAGGCATTCCTCTTCTTCTCTCTTTCTCTGTCGCATTGTTCTGCCATCAGTCTGCTTGTCTTCTCATCTTCTCACCTGCCGGTCTGCTTCTGGAGCCTGCAGTTTGAGGTTTACATGGGTACAGCGTAGGGAGTGTGTCAGGCCAAAAGACAACTTTTTGGCATGAAAACAGGAATGCCTGTCCCCATTTAGGGCTGTGGGTCTCCAGGCTTGAGGGTGGGGCCTTTGATAGTGAACTGCCCTCTTCTACCCAGTGTTTCCCTCTCTCCTGTTCAAATGACTTATATGACCTTTGTTACACATAGATAATCAATAACTCCAGAAGCTCCCAGGTTCAAACATAAGAATAAATTGAGGGGAAAAAAAGAAGATCTGAGTTGAGGATTATGTAAGATTAAGGACTTTGAATAGCCAGAGTGTAGCACAAAGGCATCTGGTATTTAGGAGAAAAAAATGCACCATTATTTGACTCATTAATTCATTTAAATCTAATGTCGCTGGGCACGGTGGCTCACATCTATAATCCTAGCACTTTGGGAGGGCAAGGCAGGTGAATCACTTGAGGTCAGGAGTTCCAGACCAGCCTGGCCAACATGGTAAAATACCATCTCTACTAAAATATGAAAATCAGTTGGGCATGGTGGCACATGCCTGTAATTCCAGCTGCTCAGGAGGCTGAGACATGAGAATCGCTTGAACCCAGGAGATGGAGGTTGCAGTGAGCCAAGATTGTGCCACTGCACTCCAGTCAGGGTGACAGAGTGAGACTCTGGAAACAAAACAAAACAAACAAACAAACAAACAAACAAACAAGTAATGTATTATTCAAGTTCCCCCATAAAGCCTACACTAAGCATGGTGATGTGTGATATGATTTGGCTGTGTCCCCACCCAAATCTCATCTTGAATTCCCGCATGTTGTGGGAAGGGCCTGGTGAGAGTTAATCGAATCATGGGGGCAAATCTTTCCCATGCTGTTCTCGTGATAGTGAAAAATCTCACAAAATCTGATGGCTCTATAAGAGGAAGTTTCCCTGCCCAAGCTCTCTCTCTTTGCCTGCCACCATCCATGTAAGATGTGACTTGCTCCTCCTTGCTTTCCACCATGTGAGGCCTTCTGAGCCATGTGGAACTGTAAGTCCATTAAACCTTTTTTTTTTTTTGTAATTTTCTCTGTCTCAGGTATGTTTATCAGCAGTGTGAAAATGGACTAATACAGTAAATTGATACCAGTAGAGGGGAGCACTGCTGTAGATACCCAAAAATGTGGAAGTGACTTTGGAACTGGGTAACAGGCAGGGGTTGAAAAACTTTGGGAAGCTCAGAGAAAGACAGGAAAATGTAGGAAAGTTTGGAATTCCATAAAGACTTTTGAATGGCTTTGGCCAAATTGCTAATAATTAAATTGACAATGAAATCCAGGCTAAGGTGGCCTCAGATGGAGATGAGGGACTTGTTGGGAACTGGAGCAAAGGTGACTGTTATGTTTTAGAAAAGAGACTGGCATCATTTTGCCCATGTCCTAGAGAGTTATGGAACTTTTAACTTGAGAGAGATGATTTAGGGTATCTGGAGGAAGACATTTTTAAGGAGCAAAGCATTCAAGAGGTGACTTAGGTGCTGTTAAAGGCATTCGGTTTTAAAAGGGAAACAGAGCATGAAAGTTTGGAAAATTTGCAGCCTGATAAACGTTAGAAAATAAAATCCATTTTTCTGAGGAGAAATTCAAGCTGGCTGCAGAAATTTGCATACAAAATAAGAAGCCATTTGTTAATCACTAAGACAATGGGGAAAATGTAGCCAGGGCATGTCAGGGGCATTTGTGGCAGCCCCTCCCATCATAGGCCTGGATGTTTAGGAGGAAAAAAATGGTTTCATGGGCCCGGCCCAGGGTCCCTCTGCTGTGTGCAGTCTAGGGCTTGGTGCCCTCCATCCCAGCACTCTAGCTGTGACTAAAAGGGGCAAAGGTACAGCGAAGGCAATGGCTTCAGAAGGTGGAAGCCCTAAGCCTTGACAGCTTCCACATGGTGTTGAGCCTGTGGGTGCACAGACGTCAAGAACTGAGGTTTGGGAACCTCTGCCTGGATTTCAGAGGATGTATGGAAATACCTGGATGCCCAGGCAGAAGTTTACTGCAGGGGTGGGACCCTCGTGGAGATCCTCTGCTAGGGCAGTGTGGAAGGGAAACGTGGGGTCAGAGCCCCCACACAGAGTCCCTACTGGGGCACCACATACTGGAGCTGTGAGAATAGGGCCACCGTCCTCCAGACCCCTAAATGGTATATCCACCGACAGCTTGCACCTTGAACCTGGAAAAGCTACAGACACTCAATGCCAGCACATGAAAGCAGCCAGGAGAGGGGCTATGTCCTGCAAAGCCAGAGGGGGAGAGCTGCCCAAGACCATGGAAACCCACCTTTTGCATCAGCATGACCTGGATGTGAGACATCGAGTCAAAGGAGATTATTTTGGAGCTTTGAGATCTGACTAACCTGCTAGATTTCAGACTTGCATGGAGCCTGTAACCCCTTTTGTTTTGGCCAATTTCTCCCATGTGGAACAGCTGTATTTACCCAATGCCCGTACCCCCATTGTATCTAGAAAGTAACTAACTTGCTTTTGATTGTACAAGCTCATAGGCGGAAGGGACTTGCCTTGTCTCGTGTTAAACTTTGGACTGCGGACTTTTGAGTTAATGCTGAAATGAATTAAGACTTTGGGGAACTGTTGGGAAGGCATGATTAATTTTGAAATGTGAGGACATGAGATTTGGGAGGGTCAGGAGCACAATGATATGATTTTGCTATGTCCCCACCCAACTCTCTTCTTGAATTCCCATGTATTGTGGGAGGGACCCAGTGGGAGGGACCCAGTGGGAGGTAATTGAATCATGGGGGCAAGTCTTTCCCGTGCTGTTCTTGTGATACTGAATACGTCTCACGAGATCTGATGGTTCCGTAAGGGGGAGTTTTCCTGCACAAGATCTCTCTCTTTGCCTGTCACTATCCACTTAGGATGTGACTTGCTCCTCGTTGCCTTCCACCGTGATTATGAGGCCTTCCCAGGCATGTGGAACTGTAAGGCCATTCAACCTCTTTTTTTTTTTTTTTTTTAATTGCCCAGTCTTGGGTATGTCTTTATCAGCAGTGTAAGAACGGACAAACACAAGTGGATTTACCATACAAGAGATTTTTTTAGGGGCACTGCTTGTGAGGGAAAATGGGGAAAAAAGGCCAGAAGAACCATTACACTGTAATACAGGGTGGACACTTGTGAAGGAAAGAGAGAAGGAAGAAAGGTTATATGATGTGTCTTAGACTACAGAACAGTTACCCTAACCCTAGGCTTAAGAGAGTTCAGCAAGGCCAAAGGAAAATCATAAAGCAAAAGTCAGCCAGCCATCAAAGGTGTCTTTTATTTATTTATTTTTTTTGAGACAGAGTCTCACTCTGTGCCCAGGCTGCAGTGCAGTGGTGTGATCTTGGCTCACTGCAACCTCTGCCTCCCGGGTTCAAGTGATTCTTCTGCCTTAGCCTCCTGAGTAGCTGGGACTACAGGCACATGACACCATGCCTGGCTAATTTTTTTTTTTTTTTGGTTGAGATGGGGTTTTACCATATTGGCCAGGCTGGTCTCGAGCTCCTGACCTTGTGATCCATCTGCCTTGGCCTCCTGAAGTGTTGGGATTACAGGCATGAGCCACCACGCCCAGGAAGTTTTAAATCTCCCAGAGGCTTGTCTGCTTTAGCATTCCCACTGTGTTTCATCACAGGCTGAGAGCAGGCTGGAGGTTAGGAGGGCCTCCACAGGAATACAATGGTAGATCAGAGTATAGCAGCAGGACTGCCTGTCAACTGCAGTCAGAGACCTCAGAGCAATTGAATGTATGAAAGGTTGGTTTTCATGCCTCCAAGCCTATAATACACTCAACATTATACTAAACACTAAGTGGGAGAGGGGCAAATTGGTAGGTATTATGCACTAGATGTTTGTGTCCCCCACAAATTCAATGTGTTGAAGCTGTAACCCTTAATGTGATGTTATTAGGAGGTGGGGCTTGGCAGAGGTAATTAGATTTAGATAAGTTCAAGAGGGTAGTGCTCCCAGGATGTAATTTAGTGTCCTTATAAGAAGAGGAACAGATAGTAGAGCACTTGTGCTCTCTCTCTGCCATGCAAGGATACAGCTAGACAGCCATCATCTGCAAGCCAGGAAACAGGCCCTCACTAGGAAGGAAATCTATTGGTGCCTCTAGAACTGTGAGAAATAAATGTCTGTTGTTTAAACCAGCAGCCTTAATAAATTGAGATAGATATGAAATGAGGAAGATGCTGTCATGCCCTTAAGGTGCTAAGAATATATGGATGGAAGGAGATAAACCCCAAAAATACAAGATAAAAAATAGAAACGTGCGAAATAGTATCATTAAACATGTATTGTGGAATTAGAGAGAGAGAATGAATCAGTTTATGTAGAATGGTCAGGGAAGTTTCAAAGACAAGGTTGCATTTGACTTTGGTCTCAATGGAAAAGTACATTCATAGGCAAAGTGTGGAAAGACATTTCAGGAGGCAGGAACAGCATAAGCTGATAAAAGGAGGACTTAGTATGTTTTAGATGTAGCAAGTGTCAAGGCAAGCACTGTGGTAGCTTAGGTTATTTGGGGACTGTTTTTAGGAGAAGAAGATGAAAGTATAGATTGAGGTTGATTATACCCTAGAACTTAAAGTATCATAAATAAAATAAAGAACTTGATTGGTTATCTTGCTTAAGTGTGTGTGTGTGTGTGTGTGTGTGCGAATGTGCATGTGTTTGTGTTTTTTCCTAGAATGTTGTGAAAAGTCATTGATGGTTTTACACAAAAAGTCTTGTGTGGCATATGATCAGACTTGATTGCTGGAGAGATTCTTTAGGCCATGGTGTGGAAGATGAATTTGAAAAGAATGAGACTGAACATAGGAAAAAGTGTAAAAATGGAGAAGGCAGTTAGAATGGCATTGCTAGAGTTCCAGGGAAAATATGATGACCTAGGTAAGTGAAATCAGAAAAGAAATGTGGAAAAGCATCTAAGATACATTTCAGAGGTGGAATTGACAGTAGCTACTGAGTAACTACATGGAAGATAGAAACAAACTAGAGAATATTATCACTATAGCAAATTCATCCTATATTCACAAGCCATTTTGTGATCATATCTACAAATTTATCTCCTGTGTATTAGCAGAGAAGCCTCTGTGCAGATAACTGGACCCAGTTCTTGAGACAAGTACATACAGTCATGTGTTGTTGAACCGTGGGGATACATTCAGAGAAATGCATTCTTAGGCAATTTCATCATTGTGCAAATATCGTAGACTGTACTTACACAAACCTAGATGGTATAGCCCGTGGTAGACCTAGGCTATAAGGGATAGACTATTGCTTCTAGGTACAAACCTATAGTGCATGGTACTGTACTGAATACTGTAGACAATTGTAACACAATGGTAAGTATTTGTGTATCTTAATATATTGAAAACTAGAAAATGTACAGTACAAATATGTTGTGAAAGACACAAAAAATATGGCTCAGCTGTATAGGAGGCTTACTGTGACTCGAACTTGAAGGGCTGGAAGCTGCTTGAATGAGTCAGTGAGTGAGGGGTAAGTGAATGTGAAAGCTTAGGACATTACTGTACACTACCATAGGCTTAATACACACTATACACTTAGGGTACTCTAAATTTATTACATAAATTCTTCTGTACTAATACCCTTAGCTTACTGTGACATTTTTACTTTATAACTTTTAATTTTTGAAACACTTTGACTTTTATAATGACACTTAGCTTCAAACACAAACACATTGTACAACTGTAAAATTGTTTTTTTCTTTTTTTTCCATGTAAGATGGGTTATGCACCAACATCTTAACAAGGTGGGAGGGTGGCATATCTCATGCATGTGTGTGAATACCCAATGATCATGCTTATGAACTACGAAAGTATTATTCTTTCTTTATATCCTTATTCTACAGCCCTTTTATTGTTATTTTACTTTTGAAACATTTTTGTTAAAAGCTAAGACTCAATGCAGCCCGCATTGCCAAGACAATCCTAAGCCAAAAGAACAAAGCTGGAGGCATCACACTACCTGACTTCAAACTATACTATAAGGCTACAGTAACCAAAACAGCATGGTACTGGTACCAAAACAGAGATATAGACCAATGGAACAGAACAGAGCCCTCAGAAATAATACCACACATCTACAGCCATCTGATCTTTGACAAACCTGACAAAAACAAGAAATGGGGAAAGGATTCCCTATTTAATAAATGGTGCTGGGAAAATTGGCTAGCCATAAGTAGAAAGTCGAAACTGGATCCTTTCCTTACTCCTTATATGAAAATTAATTCAAGATATATTAGAGAGTTAAATGTTAGACCTAAGACCATAAAAACCCTAGAAGAAAACCTAGGTAATACCATTCAGGACATAGGCATGGGCAAGGACTTCATGTCTAAAACACCAAAAGCAACAGCAACAAAAGCCAAAATTGACAAACGGGATCTCATTAAACTAAAGAGCTTCTGCACAGCAAAAGAAACTACCATCATAGTGAACAGAATGGGAGAAAATTTTTGCAATCTACTCATCTGACAAAGGGCTAATATCCAGAACCTACAAAGAACTCAAATTTACAAGAAAAAAGAAGCAACCCCATCAAAAAGTGGGCAAAGGATATGAACAGACACTTCTCAAAAGAAGGCATTCATACAGCCAACAGATACATGAAAAAATGCTCATCATCACTCACTATCAGAGAAATGCAAATCAAAACCACGATGAGATACCATCTCACACCAGTTAGAATGGCAATCATTAAAAAATCAGGAAACAACAGGTGCTGGAGAGGATGTGGAGAAATAGGAACACTTTTACACTGTTGGTGGGACTGTAAACTTGTTCAACCATTGTGGAAAACAGTGTGGCGATTCCTCAAGGATCTACAACTAGAAATACCATTTGACCCAGCCATCCCATTACTTGGGATATACCCAAAGGATTACAAATCATGCTGCTATAAAGACACATGCACACGTATGTTTATTGCAGCACTATTCACAATAGCAAAGACTTGGCATCAGCCCAAATGTCCATCAGTGACAGACTGGATTAAGAAAAGGTGGCACATATACAGCATGGAATACTATGCAACCATAAAAAAGGATGAGTTCATGTCCTTTGTAGGGACATGGATGCAGCTGGAAACCATCATTCTCAGCAAACTATCGCCAGAACAGAAAACCAAACACCACATGTTCTCACTCACAGGTGGGAATTGAACAATGAGATCACTTGGACACAGGAAGGGGAACATCACACACCGAGGCCTATTGTGGGGAGTGGGGAGGGGTGAGGGATAGCATTAGGAGATATACCTAATGTAAATGACAAGTTAATGGGTGCAGCACACCAACATGGCACATGTATCCATATGTAACAAACCTGCACATTGTGCACATGTACCCTAGAACTTAAAGTATAATAATAATAATAACAGAAAAAAGAAAAAGGACATTACTGGAAACCTGGCAAAATCTGAATAAATTCTGTAGTTTGTTGATATTAAAAAAAAATAAAAATAAATAAATAAAAGCTAAGACGCAAACAAACAAATTAGCCTAAGCCTACACAGTGTCAGAATTATCAGCATCACTGTCTTCAACCTCCACAGCTTTTCCCACTGGAAGGTCTTCAGAAGCTCTAACACGTATGAAGCTGTCATCTCCTACGAAAACAATGCCTTCTTCTGGAATACCCCCTGAAGGAACTGCCTGAGGCTGTTTTGTAAGTAGAAAGAGTACATTCTAAAATACTGATAAAAAGTATAATATAGTAAATACATAAACCAGTAACATAGTCATTGTCATTTTCAGGTATTATATACTGTACATAATTGTACATGCTGTCCTTTTATATGACTGGCAGTGCAGTAGGTTTGTTTACACCAACATCACCACAAACACATGAATAACTTGTTGTGCTAGGATCTTATGGCAGCTACAGCTTCAATAGGCAATAGGAATTTTTCAGCTCCATTATAATCTTAAGGAACTGCCATCATAGATGTGGTCTCTCATTTACCTCAATGTTGTTACATGGTACCTGACTATACCCGTCTTGTAAGTTACTAACCTGGCAGTGACTTTTATTATCACCGTCTTGTAAGTTTGAGGAAGATTTTCAGTCCCATATAAGTTGACAATTCTGTGTAAACTAGTACCACTGATATCCTGGAATCATTTCTCTGATTTACTGCTCTCTTTTTTGAGACTCTGTCTGAAACTAACATCTGACATTTTTCTTTGACGTTTCTTCTTAATGGAAATGGAAACTGAATAACCAACATGTGACAATGTTTGTGAGCTTTTGCTTTGTCTGTGAGGTGCAGCCTATGTCCAAATAATTGATACCTATCACTTAGGAAAGAGAATATATGAATAGCTCCTCTCAGTGTTCATGCTGATATACCAATCACTGTGTATCTTCCTTAGAAATTTGGGTAGTGCTGGAAAGTTTGTTTTTGCTCTGGAGACATCTCAGAAAAATAAGAGGAACAGCAAATCTAAACATGAGAAACCATTCTTTGACAATTATTTTGGTGCCTATCATATGATAGGAACTATTACTAACAACAACAAATACTACTACTTCTACTACTAATGAAACAATATATAAATATAATCATAACAAATAAATTATACCTCATTTTATTTAAATTTTCTCATAAAGCTGGAATGTATCAATCCCATGAAGTCACCATCTATGCTTTAAATACCCCTCAAATCTATAAATAAATTTATCCCCAAACCAAGATTTATCAGCATCCTCCAGAAATTTTCAATCCTTACATATATTCAGTATTCATAAGTAGGTTCCAGCTTATTATAGAAAGTAATTTCCATAACCAGGCCTCATGTACAAAATAGATGCAAATGCCCTTCTAAAGGGTCTGTCTCAGCACTCAAAAACTTGGATTTTTTAACCTTACATATTACCAGCTTGTGCTTTATAGATGTACCAAAGCCCATATTAAATTGATTATATATATATATGTGTGTGTGTGTGTGTGTGTATGTACACATATGTACACACACACACACATATATACATGATACCTACTATGATTTGAGGTACTTAGGACATAGCTTTTTAGAAGACCAATATGGTACCTTCCTCCATGGAATTTATAATCTAGTGAAAGAAAGAGATAACATACAGATGAATAAATAAGATGATGATTTACAGTGATATAACCTATAGAAATGATAAAACAGGGTTCAGCATGCAATGCAGTGTTACAGATAC
The DNA here is from genome assembly GCF_008728515.1 of Papio anubis. Taxonomy (NCBI): domain Eukaryota; kingdom Metazoa; phylum Chordata; class Mammalia; order Primates; family Cercopithecidae; genus Papio; species Papio anubis. The sequence continues at coordinate 12,151,064 of NC_044996.1, read as the reverse complement.
AAATGTTAGACTCACAGACCAACTCCTTCATAAAGTACTTTCTTTCCTTCTTTGTAGCCTTATGTAACTCATGACAAGTGTCACAAATTCATTTACTTAATTATTTATTGAATATCTACTCTATTGCATTTTTCTAGGCAATGTGGATAAACAAAACCAGCAATGATTCCTGACGTTATAAAAATTATTCTAGTGGAAGCAGCATTCCTTGTCATAGGTGTCACTAATACTTATGGTCAGAATGTCCAAAGTGTTTCCCAAATTAGGCATTGTCTATGTCATATCAATCAACTGGTACAAAGAAATTTGGAGTTGAGAACCCTCAGAGCAGTAAATGTACTGAGAAAAAAATCTAAATTAATTTTAATATCAAAAATCATTAGAATGCTGAAGTTGCATATTTATACTTTGTAAGCTGTATATTTTTGTGCTCACTGTGGCTTTGTACTATTTACAGTGTAAAAGAAGGAACACAGAAATTTTTTTCTTCCAATTTGTAGTGAGTATAAAGCAGATCATTTAGGTAATATTTTAATTAGAGAGTTACATAAGAGGTTAATAAAGCCATCCCAGTCACATTTTTGAATATTAATTTTTTCAAAATTGTAAAGATCTGCACAGAAAAGAAGTCATAAACATCAAATTAGAGTAATGTTCTAACAGTCAAATAAACCATTTATTGAATTTAATGAAGATCATTTAAAGCAGTATCACAGAAGCTTCTATACTGAGAAATATGATGTTGCTCTTTTTTAAAAAGGAAGTTAACCATCCTTTTTTTCTAGAAGCAGTGACAACTCAGAACATTACACCATTTCCTTGGCAGCTTGCTGAGCCTCTACTGTATGCAGAACACTGTGTTACTGAGGAAAACAAAGAAAACATGGAGTGTATGCCATAATTTCTTTTTTAAAAAAATCAACTTGAATTTTAGATTAAGGAGTAAATGTGCATATTTTTTACCTGGTGCATGACACTGAGGGTTGGGGTAAAAATGATCCTATCACCCATATAGTAAGCATAGTGCCCAACAGATGGTTTTTCAGTTCACGTGCCTCTCCCTTTCTCTTCTAGTAGTAAATAATTGCTACTACTAATGATAGTATGATACTATACTATATTAATAGTAACATTAATAATAATGTTATTAATGATTGTTTTCATCTTTATGTCTATGTGTATCCAGTGTTGAGCTACCACTTATAAGTGAGAACATGTGGTATCTGGTTTTCTCTTTGTCCATTAATTCACTTAGGATAGTGGCCTCCAGCGCCATCTATGTTACTGCAAAGGACATAGTTCTGTTCTTCTGTATTCTGTCCTAATTTCTGAATGACCAACAAGAGCACAGAAGTCTTCGTTAATGTGACAGTGAACTAGTTATCCACAAGGATATCCAGAAGAAATACATTAATTTTGAAAGTTAACAAGAGTAAGACAATGATTCTTTGTAATCATAGCTCCAATAAGTATCAGTAATTATAAGTTTTCACAATCTTAGCATTTTCTATAGTAAATTTCTCTAGAACTTCTCACAGAATTCAAATTTTCCAGATTGCACACAAAATTAATTTTTATCGGAAATTGCTTCCTTTTTTAAACTTTGCTTTCAACCATACTAATATGTTTTACTTACTTTTATAGTTTTTTATTTAAAACTTTTAAAAAATACTGTGTACACCATGATGTTTTGAAACATTATACTTTGTGGAATGGCTCAGTTGACTGCATTAATATATGCATTATCTCATATATTTATCATTTTTACGTGGTGAGCAAACATCAAATCTATTCTCTTCATAATTTTAAAGAATATAATACATTGTTATTAACTACAGTCACCGTGTTGTACAAGAGATGATACTATGTTTCATTAATGTGATATAAAATTACTTGTTTAATGACATTTAAAGGTTTAGCTAATTATTTTACTGGCATTATGCACACATAGTAAAGTCAATGCTTATTTCCTAAGGTTTGTCTCATGTTGCTTTCTTTATATGTGGAAGCCCAAGGAGTTTACTACCTAATAATATACCAAAAGTCTATATTATACATATAATTTACACTTATTTGTGTATTTCTCAAGAACCGTGTGCCTAAACTTTATTGTTTAGTAAGATACAAGGGCTTGATAATGAGTCTACCACTAATAAGACTGTTCTTGGAGACATCTAAGCTGTTGCTAATGTTTTGACTGACTCTTCAGCCACAGCTATCTTGGTCTTGAGTGCACGGAATTTTGATTTGTGATATCCTACAGTTACTAGAACCTTGGCATGAGTTGCTTCATTAATTATGGTATCAAGAACTCTAAAGTGTCTGAGATTTTATTATGCTTGCAAGCTAAACACTTAGCATGCCACAATTTCATGAATGATGGCAGAAGACATACAACTTGTGGACCAGAGCCAAAATAATTTGTTATATACAGCAGAGGAGTCAGCATGAGCTTCATATTTACATTAGTTCTTCTTGCCCCTAAGTTCAAAGGGGGGTAACACAGAGTGGGCCAAGTGAATAGTGTACAAACATGTCTGGTTACAACTAAAAAAAATTGTTCTTAGAAAAACCCCAATTTTATAAGAAGGCTTATATGGTTTGGCTGTGTCTCCACACAAATCTCATCTTAAATTGTAGCTCCCATAACGTCCATGTATTGTGGGAGGGACCCAGTGGGAGATAATTGAATTACGGGACCAGTTTTCCCCATATTGTTCTCGTGGTAGTGAATAAGTCTCATGAGAGCTGATTGTTTTATAAGGGGAAACCCTGTTTTGCTTGGCTCTCATTTTCTCTCTTGTCTGCTGCCATGTAAGATGTGTTTCTTGCTTTTCATCATGATTCTGAGGCCTCCTCTGTCACATGGAACTGTGAGTCCATTAAACCTCTTTTCCTTTAAAAATCACCCAGTCATGGGCATATCTTTATCAGCATCGTGAAAATGGACTAACAGAGGGGCTGTTGACAACTCTGCCTAACATTTGCTTCAGAGAAATACATTATTTTTAGATTTGGGTAAAGAAACAAATCTGTTCCGTGCTCTGAAGGGAGACATTATCTCTATATTCCAAGGCAGCTTGCTATACAAACATCCTTCAAAAGACTGTCTTGAAAAAGGCTGTCAATGCCACTAAACAAGACTTGCAACCATGTGGGAGACCCATGGAAACATGTCTCCCAACATTTTCTTGTAGATTTTGCTAATTTCTCTACCCTTAGTTTATTTGAGGTCAACAAGTATCCTTGTGAACTGCTTGATAACAAATTACTAGCCATCTGAGCTTCATCTTGAGGTAAATGACCACAGGACCTGCATTTACTTTCTATAGGTTGAGTATTCCTTACTAAAATGATTGGGACCAGAAGTGTTTCAGACTTGATTTTTTGGATTTTGAAAGATTTGCATTATACTTAACCGGTTGAGCATCCCAAATCTGAAAATCCAAAATCTGATATTTTCCAATGGGTATTTCCTTTGAGACTTATGTTGGCACTCAAAAAGTTTATATTTTGGAACATTATGATTTCAGATTTTTGAATTTGGGATGCCCAACCTATATTCCATGTTTTAATGGGGCTTCCACATGTATTTTGTTAGGGTCCAGGGTTCAATGTATTCCTGAACTCATCTTGCAGCTAGTTCCAGAATGCACAATTAGGATAGACATACCTAACAGCTGGTGAAATCTCCACCTTGGTTTTCTGACCTGGGGTATGAGGGCTATTAATTATATTGGAAAACGCCAAATGGAAGGCATTAGAACTTTCTCAGCCTAGGAAAATGGTAGATACTGAATTTAAAGCAATTCACATTCTCAGAAGGAATACTAGATTAGTGCCACCATCAGGGACTTTAAAGATGCAGAGACGGTGGTTCTCATCACAACCCCATTCAAGTCTCCAATTTGGCCTGTGTAGAAGACAGATGTCTCTTGGATAATGATAGTGAATTATCATAAGCTTAATTATGTGGTGACTCCAATTGCAGCTGCTCTACCAGATGTGGTTTCATTGCTTGAGCAAATTAATAAATCCCTCTGGTATCTGGTATGCAGCCACTGATCTAGCAAATGCCTTTTTCTCCATACCTATTCATATGACCCATCAGAGCAGCTTTCTTTCAAGTGGCAAGGCCAGCAATACACCTTCACCATCCTACTTCAGGGTTACAGCAACTCTGCAACCCTATGTCATAATTTAGTTTAAAGAGAACTTGTTCACCTTTCCTTTCCATAAGGTATCATGCTGGCCCATTATACTGATGACATGATGCTGATCGAATCCCGTGAGCAAGAAATAGCAACTACTCTAGACTTATTGGTAAGACAGTTGCATGTCAGGCAAGGGAAATTACTCCTCCTGAAATTCAGGGGCCTTCTATCTTAGTGAAACTTCTAGGAGTCTAGTAGCATGGGGCATGTCAAGATATCCATTCTAAGGTGAAGGATACATTTTTGTGTCTGGTACATCTTACAATCCAAAATGAGGCACAACACTTAGCAGTCCTCTTGATTTTGGAATCAACATATTCCATTCCTTATTTGGGTATGTTACTCTGGCCCATTTACCCAGTGATCTTTAAAGCAAATAGTTTTGAGTGGGGCACAGAACAGAAGTTTCTGCCACAGGTCCAGGCTGCTATGCAAGCTGCTATGCCACCTGAGCCACATGATCCAGCAGATCCAACGTTGCTTGAAGTATCAGTGGCAGTAAAGATGCTGTTTGAAGTTTTGGGGGCAGACACCTATAGGTAAATCACAGCATGAGCCTTTTGGATTTTTGAGCATGTCTTTCCATTATCCATAGATAAGTACTCTTCTTTTGGAAAACAGCTCTTGGCCTGCCACTGGGCCTTAGTGGAGACTGAATAGTTAACTATGGCAACAAAACGGTCATGCTTTCTGAGCTAGCCATCAAGAACTTAGTGTATTGGACCCAATAAGCCAAAAATGTTGGGAGTGCAGAGCAACTCTTCACCATCAAATGGAAGTGATATTTATGTGAATGAGCCTAAGCAGGCCCTGAGGCACAAGCAAGTTATATGAAGAAATGACTCAAATCCTATGGTCCCTGTATCCAAACTGCATTATCTCTCCTCCAGCTTGCACCTATGACCTTATGTAGAGTTTTCTAGCATCAGTTGATAGAGGAAGAAAAGACTCGGGCCTGGCTTACAAATGGTTTTGCACAATATGCAGAGGCACCACCTCAAAGTGGAAAACTGCAGCACTATAACCCCTGTTGGGGACATCCTTGAAGGAAAATCCTCCCAATGGACAGAACAGCAAGAAGGGCACCTGGTTATTTACTTTGCTTGATAGGAGAAATAGCCAGACATGTGAATATATGCCCTTCCATGGGTTGTAGCCAGTGGTGTGATTAGATTATCAGGGTTTTGAAATAAAAACATTGGTGGAAAATTGAAGACAAAGAGAGATATGTGGATAGATCTTCCTGAATGGGAATAAAACATGAAGCTATTTGTGTTCACTAAATGCTCACCAAGGGGTAACCTCAGCCTCAAAGGTGAGGCCTTTACTAATCAAGTGGATAGGATGACTCATTTGCTGAATACCAATCAGTCTTCTTTCCCAGGCCAGCCGGTCATCACCCAATGGACTCATGAACACATTGCCATGGTGGCAGAAATGGAGGTTATGCATGGACTCAGAAACAAGGACTTTCATTTTCCTAAGCCAATATAGCTATGGCCACTGCTGAGTGTCCAGTCTGCCAACAAAAGGGACCTGCACTGAGTCCCTGATATGGAACTATTGCCCCAGTTGATCAGACAGTTACCTGGAAGAAGGTTGATTACACTGCCCACTTCCATAGTAAACAGGACAAGCACTTATTTTCCTACTGGACTAGAAGCTTTCTGTGGATATGGATATGCCTTCCCTGCACACAATGCTTTTGCCAAAACTACCATTCATGAACTTATATATTGATTCATCTGCCATCATACTATTCTACACAGCATTGCTTCTGATCAAGGAACTCACTTCACAACAAATGAAGTGAGGTAATGGGAACAATGTTTATGAAATTCATTGTTCCTTCCATATTTTTCAGCATCCTGAAGCATCTAACCTTGTAGAATGTTGGCATGGCCCTTTGAAAACTTTGTTACAGCACCATCTATGTGACAATTCCTTGCAAATCTAGCACAAGGTTTTCCAGAAGACTGTATGTGTTCTGAATCAGTGTCCAATATATGGTACAGTTCCTCCCATAGCCAGAATTCATGGTCCTAGTAACCCAGGAGTGAAAGTAGGACTCAAACCACTCTGCATCATCTCAAGCAACATACTGGCAAATGTTTTGCTTCCTATTACTGAGAATTTATGCTCTATTGGCCTAGAGGTCTTAATTCAAAGGGAGCAATGCTTCTGCCAGGAGACACAATAATTATCCCATTAAACTGGAAGTTAAGGTGGTTATCTGGCTACGGTGAGTTCCACATACCTCTGAGTAAACAGGTCAAGAAGGGAGATATGATGTTGGGGGCAGTGATTGATCTGAACTAACAAGGGTAAATTGGGCTGCTCTTCCACAATGGAGGTAATGAAGAGAATGTATGGACTACAAGAGATCTCTTAGTGCTTCTCTTAGTATTATCACGTTATTTCATTTAGATCAATAGAAAATTATAACAACCCAATTCAGCTAGGACTATGAATGGCCCAGACTTTTCAAGATTGAAGCTTTGGGTCATACAACCAGATAAAGAACCACAACCAGCTGATATTCTTTCTGAAGGTAAAGAAAATACAGAATAAGTAGTAGAAACTAGTTATAAATCCCATTTACAATTGCCACAAAATAAAATACCTAGGAATACAGTGAACCAGGGAGGTGCAAGATCTCTATAATGAAAATTACAAAACGCTACTCAAAGAAATCAGAGATAACACCAACAAATAGAAAAACATTCCATGCTCATGGATAAGAAGAATCAATATTGTTAAAATGGCCATACTGCCCAAAGCAACTTAAAGATTCAATGCTATTTCTATCAAACTACCAAATAAATTCTCCTTCACAGAACTAGAATTAAATTATTAAAAATTTATATAGAACTGAAAAGGAGCCCAAATATCCAAAGCAATCTTAAGTAAAAAGAATAAAGTAGGAGGCATCACACTATCCGACTTCAAACTGTACTACAGGGCTACAGTAACCAAAACAGCATGGTACTGATAAAAAAACACACATAGACCAATGGAACAGAATAGTAAGCCCAAAAACAAGGCCACACATATACAACCATCTGATCTTTGACAAAGCTGACAAAAACAAGCAACAAAGAAAGGAATCCCTATTCAATAAATGGTGCTGGGATAATTGGCTAGCTGTATGCAGAACACTGAAACTGGATCCCTTTCTTACACCATACACAAAAATCAGCACAATATAGGTTAAAGGCATAAATGTAAAACTCAAAACTATAAAAATCCTGGAAGATAACCTAGGTAATACCATTCTGGACATAAGCACAAGCAAAAATTTCATGACCAAGACACCAAAAGCAATTGCAAGATAAGCAAAAATTGACAAATGGGATCTAATTAAACTAAAGAGCTTCTGAACAGCAAAAGAAATGATCAAAAGAGTGAACAGACAACCTATAGAATGGGAGAAAGTTTTTGCAATCTATCTATCTGACAAAGGTCTAATATCCAGACTCTACAAAAAACTTAAACAAATTTACACGAAAGAAAAACAACACCATTAAAAAGTGGGCAACGGATATGAACAGACACTTCTCAAAAGAAGATATTTATGCGGCCAACAAACATATTTAAAAAAAAGCTCATCATCATTGGTTATTAGTGAAATGCAAATCAAAACCACAATAAGATAGCATCATATCCCAGTTAGAATGGTGATCATTAAAAAGTCAGGAAACAACAGGTGCTGGAGAGGATGTGGAGTAATAGGAATGCTTTTATACTGTTGGTGGGAGTGTAAATTAGTTTAACCATTGTGCAAGACAGTGTGGTGATTCCTCAAGGATCTAGAACTAGAAATACCATTTGACCCAGCAATCCCATTATTGAGTATATACCCAAAAGATTATAAATCATTTTACTATAAAGACACATGCTTACATATGTTTATTGCAGCACTGTTCACAATTGCAAAGACCTGGAACCAACCCACGTGCCCATCAATGACAGACTGGATAAGGGAAATGTGGCACATACACACCATGGAATACTATGCAGCCATAATAAAGAATGAGTTAATGTCCTTTGCAGGGACATGGATGAATCTGGAAACCATCATTCTCAGCAAACTAACACAAGAACAGAAAATCAAACACTGCCCATGTTGTCACTCATAAGTGGGAGTTGAACAATGAGAACACATGAACACAGGGAGGGGAACATCACACACCAGGGCCTGTCAGGGATTGGGGGACAAGGCGAGGGATAGCATTAGGAGAAATACCTAACGTAGATGACAGGTTGATGGGTGCAGCAAACCACCATGGCACATGTGTTCCTGTGTAACAAGCCTGCATATTCTGCACATGTATCCCAGAACTTAAAGTATAATAAAAAAAGGAAAGAAGAAGAATAAGTGTATGGCTGCCAAGTTGACAATGGGTGGATGTGTGATGGTTAATTTTATGAGTCAATTTGACTAGTCACAGTGTGTTCAGATTAAACATTTATTTCTGGGTGTGTCTGTGAGGATGGTTTCAGGATGAGATTAGTATTTGAATCAGTGGACTCAGTAAGGTTTATTGCCCTCTGCAATATGGGCAATAAACGTTGAGGACTGGAATAGAACAGTAAGCCAGAGAAAGGAGCAACTAACTTTGGTTGCTTTTTGCCTGCCTGCTTTGTCTGACATAGCTCATCTCATTTTCTCTGACCCTTGGTCTGGAAATTACACCATCAACTCCCTGCATTCTCAGGGTTTGGGGCTTAGATTGGAACTTTGCCACAGGCTTTTCTCGTTCTCTAGTTTCTACATGGCAGGTCTTAGGATTTCTCACCCTGCATAATTAAGTGGGTCAATTGATCAATATAGACAGACAGATATAGATATATAAAAATATATATTTCTCTATCTGTATATGTATATATGCATGTATATTTATCTATATATGTATATATAGATATGTGTATATGTATATATAGATATGTATATATAGATAGAAATATAGATTTCTATCTATAGATATAATATAGATTTCTATATTTCTATCTATATATACATATATAGATATACATATAGATAGTTTCCAACTTCATCCATGTCCATGCAAAGGACATGAACTCTTTCTTTTGTATGAGTGCATAGTATTCCATGGTGTATATGTGCCACATATATATAGATCTATATATTTCTCTAAGTATATATATGTATATACAGATAGAGATTATATAGATATTTATAGATAGATAGATATAATTCAGGTTCTGTTTTTCTTTCAGGTTCTGTTTTCCTGGAGAACCTCGACTAATACGATAAGGACTGAAATGCAGCAGATTCAGGAAAGATGCAAAAGTAGTAACTAGAAATAGATATAGTTATGTATAATTCCCTCGGTAAGATAATAGAGACTTAGAACAGTTGAAGTTAATTTCTAGACGTTCTTTGATTTTCAATTCATTTGCTAATAGAAGAGTGGCAACACCATTGGAAGAATGTAATATCATGCACATGCAATAATTTATACCTTTACCATGTTTATTGCTGAAGCATGCCATTTAAGGAGAGAAAAGCTAAGCATATATACACTGAAAAGCTTTTTCCAGTAACATCATCCAAAATTTTAACTGTTTACCAGGTTTTTTTTTCCTAAGAATTTTAAAAGGAAAGATCAGCTAAATCACATTTCTCACAATCAATCTTAGCCGAGTCCTTTGATATTTACATCAATTGATAAAATTCACTCTTGGAATTTTGGTCATTCAAATTTGAATAAAGTTGTCAATGGGTAAATAAGTACTAATTCTTCTGTAACTCAAGAGCCTAATCAGCATGAGGTCTGAGTAATCCAGTTTTTATATTAATAGCCATTATCCAAAAGTTACAACGTGAGAAAATCTTTCCAAAGCCAATGCTCAAACTCACTCAGATTCCCTTGAACTATCAGAAGATTCAAATAACTCATAGTCAAAGAAAACATAAAACGTTAGTAAATTAGATTGGGGACACCGGATCTTTTAGAAAGAACACAGCATGGGCGTAAATTACTTGTGCCAAATATTGCATCTAATAGCTACTCAAGTACCTAAAGGAAGACAGTGTTGCTCTTGAAAGGTACGGTATTTTGTGACCCAAGTCAATGGTTATCAAACAGGAACAGTCATTTAGTCCAAATCTTTGTGGCTAACTCTTTAGAAGCATGTAGAAAGTGGGGACTGCTTGCTTTTTCTTTAGCATTCAATAGGTCCTTTCAGTAAGTTTGAAAGTGCTCTAAAAAGAAAATTTATTGTAACATCATAGGCATTTCATACCAGTCAGAATGACTATCATTAACAAGTCAAAAAATAACAGATGATGGCAAAGCTGAAGAGAAAGAGAAATGCTTATACACTCTTGGTAGTAATGCAAATTAGTTCAGCCCCTGTGGAAATCAGTTTGGAGATTTTTCAACTAAATTTGAACTGCTATTCGACTCAGCAATCCATTTACTGAGTATGTACCCAAAGGAAAAAAATTATTTTACCAAAAAGACATACGCACTTGTATGCTTATTATAGCACTATTTACACTAGCAAAGACATGGAATCAACTAAGATGCCAATTAATGGTGGACTGGATAAAGAAAACATGACACATATACACCATGGAATACTATGAAGTCATTAAAAAATGTAATCATTTTCTTCACCACAACATGGATTTAGCTGAAGCAAATTCATAAGCAAATGAATGCAGAAACAGAAAATTAAATACCATGTATTCTCACTTATAAGAGGGAGTTAAATATCAGGCATACACTGACATAAAGATAATAGACAATAGACATCGGGAACTCCAAAAGCAGAAAAGGATGGAAGGGAGTAAGGGCTGAAAGCTTCCTATTGGGTACTATGTTCACTATCTGGGTGTTGAGATCAACAGAAGCCCAAACTTTGGTATCATGCAACATACCCTTGTAACAAACCTCCAAATGTATCCCCTGAATCTAAGATAAAAATTGAAATTAAAAACAAGCAAACAAAAAAAACAAGTGTGATTACAGCATTCAGCCTTACTCACCAAAGCACTGTCAACATCATAGGCTTCATTTTTGATAGCCACCTGACTTAATCACCATGTTTATTTACCACTTCATAGGTGCCAAGCACTTTTTGACAACTCATATAAGATACAAGGCCTAAGGAAGTTGAAAAACTATTATTATTAATTGGCCTAAGGAAGTTGAAAAACTATTATTATTAATGCATTTTCTCCAAGGTTATTTTCTCAATTGTGCAATGGGGTTAATGACTACCACTTCAGTGAGTAGCTAAGAGCACTAACAATGCTGTACCTATTCCATTAGATGGCTAGGAGGAATAAATGAGCAAATATTCATAAAGCTCTTGGAACATTGTCTGGTACATCGCCATGCTAAATATGTGCTAGGTATTATATTAGTATTACATTTTACAGAGAGGAATCTGAGAATCTTAAGGCTTAAGCAACTAGCTCAGAATCACACAACTTTTTAAATAGTAGGTTTAGGAAACCAATCCAGATTTATCTAACTACAAAACCTGTGTCATCTTCATTACCACAGACCTTGACAACCTTATCCAAGAAACAACTGCTTTTCTTCTTCAATATCTTTCTAGTAAAGATCAGTTGAAGAACATTGACTTGTATTTTTACATCCATAAATCTACAGTGAGGAAAATTGTACATTCTCTGTTATTATGTATTTTTCACCACAACCCAATGTTACAGATGAGAAAACTGAGGCACATAAAAATTAGATATCTTGCACAAGATCTCACAGCTGTTGTGACAAAACTGGAATTCTACCTGAGTTTTGTCTGACTCCAGGAACCACATATATTTTTTTTTTATCACTTTTAACCAAAGTCTCCATCACTTTTGAATTTATTGTCCTTGTGTCTATTGGTTTTGGAGGTATTAATATTCCTGAGCATCTCTCAAGAAACCGTGAAAACACAGCTCACCCTTTCACGGCAGTTTAGAACTTCAATTTCCCTTGCCACACACACACTCCTATTTCCATCTCATAGATGTCTGTTGTGTTTATTTGTTTGCTTCTTTTTGTTTTTAATCTGAATCCAACTCAGGATTAGACTTAATTATAAAAAGCTGAATGAAAGATGTCCCCTGCATTTGGATTGGTCGTGGTCCTGTGGGATTCAAAAGCAAAATAGAAATTACTATTCTAAGAGGTTTTTCCTTTCATTCTCTCTCTCCCTTTCTACACGCCCTGTCTCTCGCATATATATGAGTGTATACACATACCCACATATAAACATATATATATATATACATGTAGGAATATAGGTGCACACATATAAATACATAAATATACACAAAAAATATTTGAGTTACAAAGATCCTTGAGAGAATACTTTATTATGTGTGAAGCCACTCCCTTCTATATGCTCTGCTAGCCTTGTTGAAAATATATAGTTTAAATTTATATTTATATATAACCTATATTTATATTTTGTTACATCTATCTATCTATCTATCTATCTATCTATCTATCTATCTATCTATCTTCCTTTCTTCATTCATTGCTTATTTCCACAAATATTCACCAGACCTTTATGAAGCACTTACTAGGGCTCCAGAACTTTAGCCATTCATTCTACCTACATGTATTATGCCAGTAAGCATCTAATTCTGACAGTGGAAACCAGCCACCTTATTTCATACTAATGATCCTATGTATTTATATGGACAGTGAAAGACTCTTCATGCTGTTCAAGAGATTCTGGAAAAGAGCTGTGCGCCACACTACATTCACAGATTAAGTAATCGCCATCACTACAATCTTTGTTTGAGAAAGCCAAATGCCTTGGAGCCCTCAGGTGAAAACTGTGTGTTCCTTGTTATCTGAAAATAGTGTGTCACTGCCAGAGTTAATTACCTAAAGAGCTCCGCACGGAATCCACGTAACTGAGTCATGCTTTTCTTCTAAATTAGAACAATATAATTGTAACACGTAAAAGTAAGTCTTTGTATTTACTCTAATGAGCTCACTTCTCAGTTTTGCTAGTGACTTGATAAACTAATAGCAGGGTCGATATGATGTCTCTATGGTAATTATCATGCCACTTCTCCTCTCCTCCTGTATTCTTCTCATGTTACATTTTAACGTGTTTCTGCTCAAGTCAATTCAATTTATCAGTAGGGAAGAGGCATGAAACAGAACTGATTTGCTGTGGATCTACTTACAAGTAAACTGGAAAACCCAATTTTCAAGTTAAGTTTTCAATAAGATATACATGGGATGAACAATAACTGATTTGAAAGATACCATTATTTACAGTGGTTTAATCTTATGCAAATATAAAAGAAAAAATATTAAATGGCGCTGCATATTTTGCATTTGCAAAATATATGTGTTTCCTTCTTGATTCTTCATTACAAAGGAACTTTAAGGTTATAACCTATAATACGATAAGCCATAAGTAATTACAGAATAATGAAATGTGAAGAGACCCAAGAGATACTCCAATGCAGTGAGTTTTATTTATTTTTATTTATTTTTTATTTGTTTGAGAAGGAGTCTCACTCTGTCACCTAGGCTAGAGTGCAGTGGCGTGATCTCGGCTCAGTTGCAGTGAGTTTTAAACTGGAGTGTGTATTCCTTTGTGTAGAAGGCCATGAAGACTTTTGAGGGAGTACGTGGATGTGGCCAGTTCTCAGAGAATCTATTTTCAGTTTTCCCACTTCCATGCGTCATCTTTCGAAAATTGGTCTGCCCGGAAACACCTGGAGTATAGGCTCCAGGGAGACTTTTGTCTCTCACTTCCCTTTCACACTTTTAAAAAGAAGGACAGTGTTTTCAAGTTGCCCCTAATATCACAACACGGGGTTCTGCCCTTAGGAAGAAAAACCTCCAAGGCACTAAACACAGGTTCAATAGGAAACACTATTAGTCACTATTGAGAATGTGAGTCAAACTACCACTAGGTTACATATTCTTTGCAATTCATGTGGTTCTCAATGCTTTCCTTTCAACCACGTTGAAGAAGGACCTAAAACAAATAAGAGCTGATACATTTTAATATATAAGTCAGAAGGAGTTTAAATGAGTGAGAGACATTACTAAAATAAAACTCCTTTCTAATCTTATATTTTACACAAATAGGTTTCTAGCCTTAACATATATGAAAACACACACACACACACACACACACACGTAAAGTGCTTGATAATAAATTCAATTAGAGCACAAAATAATATTTATCCATGGACATATAAACTCATTGAAAAATTATTCTTATCCAACTCATTTAAGAAATAGATTTTACATATTGATTTGTATGTTTATTTCTTTTATTCAAATGTGTAATGTGTTTTATTTTGATCAACTGTATACTACAAAATAAATGTGATCATAATTCAATCTTGAATGATTTTTTAGCCCATAGGAAAGTAAGGTAACAGAAAATTATTTTATAATAAATGCTACATATATGTCATTAAAATACATATTTAATATAGATATATTTTATACCAAATAAATATGATCTGATGTTCAATGAAAGGCTTAAATATAAACATCATACAGTATAAAATTCTGTGGGGATGACTACATGAGTTACAAGATAAAAAGGAAAAATGTTAAATTTTTGATTATTTTAATACAGACTGTTCATGTACTTCTAAAAAGATAATGTGTGTATTCAATTGTTTTGATGTATAGATACTATCGGATGCATTTAAAAAGATAAAATATTGTATTTTATTTTTAAAATTTGTTATATCAATGTGCTTTAAAGTATGTCCTTTCTCATCACGTAAACATACAGTGAAAAATGTTAGCTTGTAATTTATAAGTGAAGGAGTATTTTTTTAAAAGTTCATCATAAAACAAATTAATAAAAAAGTTTGATTAACACTGTTCAAATAGAACTTGCAAACGATTTTCACAGTAGACACCTTCCTTCAAATGAAGTCTTACAAGGAGTCCTAGTATATAAAACAGACATGCTTGGAACAACTGTGCACCCCATTTCTCCCCATACTGCTATAACTCTAGCAGCAGTCCTGGAAGTATCTTCTATGCATCTATAAAACAGTTTTCTAGTCACTGATCTAGTAAAATCTGTTATTTTACAGTTGGACAGCAATGGCTCAGAGCTAGTGAGTAGCCGCACTATCCTCAAACCCAAGTTATTCACATTCAAAGCTTAGATACTATATATATATATATGCAACATAGTCTTTAACAAGATACTATTTGGACCCCATGGCTCAGCCTACCCTTTAATAAATCATTGAAAAATGCATGTTTGATACATAATTTTTTGCCTTGTGTTTTTTAGACACTATTTTCAACCCCTCATTTTGCAAGTTTGTAGCACAATTCTCCTGTGTGTGTCTTCTCTTTTCCCTAATATATTTAAGTACTAAAAAGACTAGAGTAAAACTTCAGTATCATAGAAAGCAAAGGAAAAGCAAACGTCATTAAGTGAAATGTATTAATTTTATGAGATTTTAAAAGAAATAGTTTTATTACTATTAAAACTTGAGATATGGTATAAACTTGAGCAAAATGAGTAAAGTAAGTTTAAATGGAGATAAATCCATTTTCAGGGTTACCACAAGCCCGAATCTTCCTTACTGTACAAGAATGAATTACTACATTCAGAAGTAATAAGGAAGATGAATATGGCTTTAATTTTTTGAGACTGATGTTTGCAAGCTTGATTATCTAGAAATATCTACATACATTATATACTGCTTAACATAATTCATTTTGTAAAACTGAATTCAAAGACAGTACCTGTGTTTCATCTAAATAAATACATATGACTGCTTGACGCTTCTGATTCTTCCTTATTCAACAAGTTATTTTGATATCTATTGAAATTACCTTAATTTTTTGTGGTAATAAGAAAATATCCAAGAAGTCTCTCCCCAATACAGTGTTATCCTCAGCTTAACTCTGCAAACAGAAAATTATGCCATCCCATATGTTTCCAATTTATTACATCAGTTTTGACTTGAAATCTTCAGCTCTATCTATAGAATGAAACTTAACAGGTTACTTAGATCAATATTGAGAGTCAAATTTGCTAATCCCATTGCGTGTACAAGTTGCTCACAGGTAATTGGATGTATACGTAGAAAACATTCCCCAGCCCCTATGCAGCTATGTCCTGCCTGTTCCTTAGTTTTATGTGGGCACTTATCTCTCTGATCTGCTATTGTGTTGCTCCTTGCACACACCACTGTAGGGTCATTGGCCTTCATTGCGCTTTAATTCTTGTAACCTGCCAGTTTCCTTCCTGTTTTGAGGCATTTGCACTGGCTTTCCCTCTGCCTGGAATACATTTCCCCTAGATATGTGCATGGCTCATTTCTCTCACTTTTTTCAAGTCTTTTCCTAATGTTTCGTTGTCAGTAAGTTCAACTCTTACCATTATCCTTTTTTTTTCCTTTATTTGGACTTATCATCAAGCGTGCTATATAATTTATTTCTTTGTTTGATTTTGTATTCCACATCCCAAATATAATTTATGCAAAGACAATAATTCTTTTTTCCAAAGGAATAAATAAATCTTGATTTCAATTATGATAAAATATAAAAATAAATCTTTTAGTATTAAAGGCTATAGTAACACAAGATCGTGGGGCCTTCTATTTATGGAAGATTATAGTTTAGAAAATAATAATATAGGAAGAAGATAACAGCAATTGTATACATAACAATATTTTAAATGATTATGTTAACAAAGAGAAAAGGAAAATGTAAATAAATTCAGAGAATTCAGTACAATTAAATCAAACTCATTTTGTGAAATAAGACTCAACAGGGAAACTAACCACATGATCCTTTCTGTGATGAACTGAATTTTCATCATCTGTGGTATTGGCTGGTCCTCAGAACCAGAAATAAGTCTAGTGTTAATAGAAATACTTTATCTTCCTTGCAAATGAAATGTGAATGTTACAGACAATAGCGAACCCGTGTTTTAAAATGTATTGTGTATTATCAGCCTAGTAGCAGCATTTAAATTCAATTCACAAAACCACTTTAGATCAAGGCAGCATAAAAAAGGAATCTGTCAATCCCAATGCTTAGACGCAACCAAAATTAAATTTTGCTGTGCACTCCAAATTTTAAGGTGGCTGCATGCAGTTTAATAAGCTAAGGATATTATCCTTAAAGTAACTTTGTATATGGTGTTAATTATTTGTAAATATGCTAATCTTCTCAAATAGAATTCTCTTATTCCCTTTTTATTTCCCAATCTTGATAAATTCTGGGACATTAATTACATATATGTGTGTGTTTGTGTGTGTATGTGTGTGTGTGTAATAGAAGAATGGCAAACTGTCTTTACCCTCGAGATTATGCTCGTGTTCTGTTCCTACAGCGCACTCCGAAAAGCACATTGAAGTATAGTAACTTGTTTTCAAAATGTTACTCTGCCTTATGTTGAATAAAAGCAGTGAAAGTGGGCATCTTGTGTTGTCCCAGTTCTCAGGGGGAATGCACTCAACATTTCCCCATTCAGGTTAATGTTGGCTGTGGGTTTGTCATAGACGTCTTAAATATGATTCTGAAAAAAATGCAACAGAACACTTACAAATATAGAGAAGGTCATCACCAACAAATAGAGAGTAAAAACTGAGAGTCAAGTAGGAAAATTGTAAAATTCATATAAAGCATTTCTTTCAATGAAGACAAGCAGCTGCTCTCAGGCATGGATTTTATTTCCAAGTGGCAGAAGGGCTACTGTTCTAATAATGTTAACACATGGCCCAGAGAACCTCAAATAAAAATTATTACCTCAGACAAGGAGCTGTAAAATTAAAGGGCCAATCAAACCGTATTTGCTTGAAAAGACAATCACAAAATATGCATAAATAAACCCCTAACCAAGTAGCTTAGCCACAGTTGACTGTGAATAGGAAAAAGTAGAATGAAGTCAAGCACTGGATTCAATGTCTTACCATGTTAGTAATGTTGTGCTCATTTGTGATAAGCACCTGTTCTTCTTGCCTGCTTCATTCGCCCATCTCCTTCCTATTTTGTATTTTTTAAATATCATATTAACTCACCATTTGTTAAATCGATTCCACTTATTCCTTCTTCTATGCTCTCATCTTATAACC
Source organism: Papio anubis (assembly GCF_008728515.1). Taxonomy (NCBI): domain Eukaryota; kingdom Metazoa; phylum Chordata; class Mammalia; order Primates; family Cercopithecidae; genus Papio; species Papio anubis. Next base: position 12,132,764 of record NC_044996.1, on the reverse strand, counting down.
TCTCTCTTTTCTTTCATTATTCTCCTGAAATACAAACATGACCTCACATATACCCTGATTTAATCATTCGGAGACGCTTTGCTGACATTCAATCATTCAATGACTCCTTGCTCCTGAGACAGGGATTTTCATTTGCTTTGTTCTCAGCTGCATCTTCAGTGCCTAAAAATGTGCTTGCACTCAAAAGGCATTGAACAACTTTACTGAATGAGTAAACCAAATTTTTGCCACGGTAACAAATTATTTTTCACATTGCCAGACAATGCTCTTCACAAACTAGCCTGAAACCACCTTTCCTGGCTCTTTCTCTGGAATTCCTTCCGTCAAATACACTCTATGCCTGACTTACTCTCACTGTGCCAAAATTCACCATGTTCCTAGAAGCCGTTCGCAATTCTGTGCTGCATGATCCTTTCCTTTTTTTTTTTTTTTTTTTTTTTGAGATGGAATCTCACTCTGTTGCCAGGCTGGAGTGCAGTAGCACCATCTCGGCTCACCACAATCTCCTCCTCCTGGGTTCAAGTGATTCTCCTACCTCAGCCTCCTGAGTTGCTGGGATTACAGGTGCATGCCACCACGCCCAGCTATTTTTTTTATTTTTAGTACAGACAGGGTTTCACCATGTTGACCTGGATGGTCTTGATCTCTTGACCTCATGATCCACCTGCCTCAGCCTCCCAAAGTGCTGGGATTACAGGCGTGAGCCACAATGCCTGGCTGATCTTTCTACTATGGCCAGTAAGGAGAGTTTCTACAGTTAGTTGAGTAGCAAGGTATAGTCTTACGTGGTGTGACATAATCATGGGAGTGACAACCTATCATCTTTACTGGTGTTCTATTGGTTAGAAGTAAATTATAGGTCCCACACATACTCAAGGGGAGAAGATTCCAGAAAGGTGCTCATCAGCTCAAACTTCTGTTCCAACTCCCAGGAGGTGGGAATTAGAGGGATACCTTAGAGTCTGTTTACTGTACTGTCATTGCAGCTGGCTGAATGCTGGTTTCATTTACTAAGATGAAGATCAAATGAGGATAGAGTTTGAAGATCATGAATTCTGTAATAAGCATCTTGTATTTAAGGAACCCTTGAGACATGCATTTGCGTATGTAGAGTAGAAAGCTGGATATATGGATCTGAAAGTTGGAACAGAAGTTTGAGCCGATGAAATAAATTTTAAAAAATTCTTGGCATATATTGGCAGTTGAAGTATGAGAGTAGAAGAGATCATGGAGAAGGAGGGAGTCAGAATCCCCCAAAATGTCAGTATTTAAGAGCCCAGAAAGAGATAAATATATAACACATATATATTCACTGCTTATAATGTGTCACATATTGTTTTGGGTGTTATCTTGTTTATGTGTCTGAAGCTCACATGAGGTATCTGAGTTGGGATAATAAACAGTGTGTGAACACTATTTGGACAGAGTCACTGTAACTAAGAATATAGCACAACTGCGTGCAGGAAATAGGTGTTAAATTTACTATGAGCTAAGGAATTACCCTTATTTACCTGCTACAAACATATGCAAACACATACTCTCTCATACATACTAGTCCCAGGAATAGAAGGCTACAGTGTTCTGAATTGTGATTCTTCCTCACACATTTTGGGACATTTTTATAGACATTTTCCAGATTACAGAATTAACCTTTAAGGTTTAACCAAATGACAGGATTGATATTTCAAGGAATAAAACAAACAGTGCTATAGAATCAATAAAATAACACTAGAGCAAACATAAAAAAAAATCCCACTTCCAATACAGGCTTTGTGCAAATACATTTTTCTTCTAATTTTCTATACCTTGTGGGGTGGTAAAATTCAATATGTAACTAGCAATCAATGGTTTCTCTTAAAGTTATACACACTGAAGGACATTTTTGTTACTTAACTAGAAAAATGGATGTAGCCTCCTAAGCAGTAACTACCTAGAGGTTAAAGAATGAAGGACTTAAGTTTTCTTGCTTAGGTCTTGCATTGATAATGTTTCTGAAAGCAATACATATGCTCAAGAAAATGCACTCAAGTAATTCTTGATAAGTGAAAAAATACAATATAAAAGAGGCAACTATGCTAGAAACATGCTTTCATTCATTTTGCTTTAGGTACTGTATTTGAGAAAAGTAGGTTCAATATTTTGTACATCTCTGAGAAAATGGCAAATGAAAAATTACCATCGTGTACAAGAATGTTAATTCCTAAGGCATAAAGGTTTAGAGAAGGCAAACAAAACTTGCAGAGCAATAACTCACAAGTAAGTGAAAGAATAAGCCACAGAAGTATAAATAACCTGAGCTTTTTCTGCATTAAAATAATGAGGTTTTTTGGAATCCAGACCTTGTCACTTTACCCTGCTCAAATGAGGTCGATTATATGTAAATAGATGCAGCATAATAATGAAAGATTGTACTTGGCAACTTTTCAGGAATAAGAGCTGAGTCTTAGTAACTTCATGTAGCTCTCAGTTGAAAATATCACTATACTCTATGGTTCTATCAGATGAAAGGCAATATATATTTAAAAAGTAAATAACCCTTTCAAATTTGTAATGTTTTACCTAGCACTTCATGAACAGTTTTTTTTTCATCAAATTAAACAGAAATTATATTTGTCTTATTTCTATACAGGATATTTGGAAGGTTGGTTTGTTGACACCGAGAATGTGAGCAACCATGAAATACCTTCTCTTTAACTTAGCCTCAGTTCTATTACTTTCTTTTCTGTCTAAAATCTATCTCTTTTTAAGACTCCACTGTTTCTTTTTTTCTTTCATCAAGAAGCAGGTGAATTTATTCTGGAGCCATTTTTTCCCCACAAAGACATAACAGTTTAACCAATGTACAAGAATGATAGCATAGGCGTCAAGACAAAGAATAGAGAATAATGGAGCCAAGCAGAGATGCAGATGTTAGAACACTGGTTGCCCAAGTTCACTGGCCATAACTTTAAAATGTCAATCACAACCTACTGTAGATTTTGTAGGTATCTCTAAACAGCTAAAGATAAAATTACTTTTATAAATTAATATTCCAGAAGGCCTCATCTGATTGAAACTCTGGAAAAAAGGTAGATGAAATGACAAGTACAAATAGATGTAGAGATATAATTTTTATGATTTTAGGAGATTCACAACTCTCTAGAAAAGAATATATCAATGACAAATTAGAGGAAAATACATCATAGTACTTTCATTTCGAATTTTCACTCTCATATTGCCCCAAAATGTGAGTTCATAATTTTCAGTCACTAGAAGAGTCTTCCTTAAAAGAGAAGATACATGGGAAAATGCACTGTGTCTGTAAAGCACTACACAGATCTCATTATCACTACCGCAGGCTGGCTGGAGAGCTAAGACACGAACATAGATAATGGATCCAAGAATGTGATCAGTCATATGAGAAAAGTGCCATGAAATGCTATGAAAAGATAGGAAAATGAGAGAATGTTATGAGACTTTCAAAACTTACTATAAGACTTATGTCTCATATGATGTACAAATGAGGATAACAGCATTACAGAGGGAGAGAACCTTATGGGCAACAGTAGTAAGGTTCAAATGCTTATGCCTCAAACTATTTATTGCGGTTTAAGCATAAGTGATGGGTACTGGGAAATAATAGAAGGCAAAGGATACGCAGGCAGTTTCAGGTTAAACTATAATTTAAATCAAATTTTTACCATTTTCCACAGAGTGACCTTGGGCAATACCTTAATGTATTAGTATTAGGGACAGAATAGGATAGATGTGTGTGTGTGTATATATGTGTGTGTGTGTATATACATATGTATACACATATGTATACACATATACATGTATACACATATATGTATACGCATATACGTGTATACATATATGTATATGTGTGTACATATATACATATATGTGTATACATATATACGTATATGTGTATACATATGTGTATATATGTATACGCATATGTATATATGTATATACACACATATAAATAAATAAATAAATAAATATATATATATATATAAACACACACTCACTCATGCAGACTAGTCCTAGTAATAGAAGGCTCCAGTGTTCTAAATGTATTAAGGAGTATTGACTCACACGATCACAAGGTGAAGTCCCATAGTAGGTCATCTGCAAGCTGAGGGGCAAGGAAGCCAGTTCAAGTCCCAAAACCTCAAAAGTAGAGAAACTGACTGTGCAGTCTTCAGTCTGTGGCTGAAGGCCCAAGAGTCCCTGGCAAACCACTGGTGTAGGTCCAAGAGTTCAAAAGCTGAAGAACTTGGAGTCTGATGTTTGAGGGCAGGAAGCATCCAGCATGGGAGAAAGATGAAGTCTGGAAGACTCAGCAAGTCAAGTCCTTCCAACTTCTTCTGTGTGATTTGTTATAGCCATGCTGACAGCTGATTATATGGTGCCCATCCAGATGGAGGGTGGGTCTGCCTCTCCCAGTCCACTGGCACAAATATTAATCTCCTCTGGCAACACCCTCACAGACACACCCGGGAGTGATACTTTGCATCCTTCAATCCAATCAAGTTGACACTCCATATTAACCGTCACACTTGATTTATCTGAGAATCAATTTTCTCATCTTTAAAATGGGAGTAAAATGATTACTTTAAGATTACCGCAAGGAGAGCATATGATGAGCCTAGCTTAATTTTTGTATATAAAGGGCAGTGAACAAGGTGATGCCTATTACTTTAGGTTTCTGTACTGAAACAATAACGTACAAAAAGTTATAATATATACAGATGCAACCTACTCTGCAAAATAGATGTAAACCTGAAAATTTCTGTGTATGTCTACATTTTTATAACTAATACTGTATTTAAAGTTACTCTTGTGAAGCAGTATTTAAAGTAATACTATAGGCTTATCTAGATAGCCTATATATAGATAAGCCTATATATAGTATTACTTTATAGTACTATAGATAGGCCTATCGTGAAGTATAGAATAACTTCACTCCTTCTATTTTTCCCATTTCATAAATCCAGATTTTTAAACATCATGTGTAGTTAATGTTGGGTATACCTATATAAACTTGCCTTACAAACAAACTTTGAAGTCAGAGAGATGTATATAAATCAAAGATCTCAGCCTAGAATTGCTTACTTATAAGAAATGTGTGATCAAAGGGTCAGTCTTCAGCTACCACCAGGAATACCTCATCGGCCATCAGAGAAATATAAAAGGCATGGGACAACCTGAATTTTTATACTTCCATATCAGTGGCAGAAGAAGGGACAGATTATCAGACAGGGCATGTTATATGTTCAGTTTTTCATTGTAATGGAAAAGTGAATTTTTTTACATTTGCATATGAAAAGAAGTCAGAAGAACCCAGTAAACTGCCTGGATTTCAGTTTGTAAAATCAGTTTACAAATGTGTTTAATATGCCCCTTATAGTCACTGTGAAAAGAAGGTTTATGAAAGTGTGTTAAATGAAGTTTCTCGAATTCTGGCAAAATTGAAATCTATAGGCGGTGAATCACAGGGTGTGTCAGAGCCAGCAGTTGACTCTGAGAATTAAACATGGCGGCACTATACTCTGATCTCATTTGCAACTTGACTTTCTTGATGGAAACTACACTGGGGAACGACAGGTTGTAGAAATGAGACTAACTTGCTGTTTAATTGCAGAGTAAATGAAAGACAAATGTGGGCTTGAGGAGAATAATGCTAAAATGACACCTCCAATTTATGTTGGGTAGGAAGGACATATATTGGTATTTTCATTTTACAAATAAAAACAAAGTTCAGAGTAGTTAACTTTTCTATGGTCACATAGCTATTAAACTGTACATCTATCCCAGTTATTATTGCTGTGACGTAAACCACCTGAAAATCAAGCGGCTTAAAACCACAACTATTTAATTACATCTTATATATTATGTAATTAAGCAACTTGAGAGTGGTCAGTAGGATGATTGTTCTGCTCCTCACAACATTGACTTAGGTCACTTTGTGGTACCTATCTGATGGACGGAATAGTCTAGACACCTTTTGGCTTCCCTAGGCCACATTGGAAGAATTGTCTTGGGCCACACATAAAATACACTAACACTAATGATAGCTGATTAAAAAAACAAATCTCATAATGTGTCAAGAAAGTTTACGAATTTGTGTTGAGCCACATTCAAAGACGTCCTGGGCCGTGGGTTAGAAAAGCTTGGTCTAGAGAGTCCAAGGCTGCTCTACTCACATGTCTGACACCTTGCAGAGGATGACTGGAAGAACGCTGGTATCAGCTAGGACTTTTTACCAAAGTGTCTATATGTAGCCTCTCCAACATGGTAATCTCAGGGAAGTCAGACTTCTTAGATGGTAGCTGGCTTCCGCCTGAGGAAGTGCTCTAAGAGGACCAGGAAGAAGTTGTTTGACCTTTTCTGCCATTGTCTACCTTAGGAGTCCCCAACCTTTTTGGCACCAGGGACCACTTTCGTGGAAGATAATATTTCCCTGGATTAGGTGTGGGGAGGTGGATGGGGTAGGGGTCGGAGGTTGGGGATGGTTTCAGGATGAAACTGTTCCACCTCAGATCATCAGGCATTAGATACTCATAAGCAGCACACAACCTAGATCCCTTGCATGCGCAATTCACAATAAGGTGTGTGCTCCCATGAGAATCTATTGCCACCACTCCTCTGACAGGAGGTGGAGCTCAGGCAGTAGTGCTCACTTGCCAGCCATTCACCTCCTGCCGTGCAGCCTAGTTCCCAACAGTCCACAGATAGGCACTGGTCCACAGCCTGGGACTTGTGGACCCCTGGCCTACCTGGTTTTAAATTAGACTTTACCCCTTGAGTAGGGTATGTCAAAATCAAATTATAAAAGAAATGTTTCTGGGGACCTTCTTTAGGAAATGCAATGTGTTGTTAATGCCATGACTAAAACTAGGGTCTCATGGCTATTAGATTTTCCTAGTTTCTGCTAAATCTCTCTGCTTCGTATACATGCAAGTGTGTGCCCAAAGGCATATACATAGACATATACAAAGACAAACACAGGTACACACAATATAAGTTAGAATGTAAACTCTAATGTATTTTATTTTTTCTATTTTTGTTTTCTATTTTTGACAGTATATTGTCTCTTTGCTATTTTTTTCATTGTCGTACTCCCTCAGAAATTAGCATGGTAGGGGCTCAATATGTATTTGTGATGTGAGTGGATGAATAAAGGTGTGAATATCAAATGTAAGGGAAGTATCCTTACTCTATAATTTCAGTTTTCTGCATAAAAGATGATCAAAGAAATTTCTACTTTGATTAATTTAATTATAGCTATTTCACTTGCATTTTAGAAAATAGTTTGGCTAGTCTTGATTGATACTTCCATGCAATAATAAATAGAAATAATCTGTAATTCTAGAAAATGAAAAGTGATTTAGTTGTTCTGTATTCAAATAGTCCTAGGATGAAATCTAGGCATGGATGCATTTACAAGGTAAAATTTCGATGAGTACCTGCTATGTCCTTGAATAAATTGCTGCATTGCAAAGTAGCAATTTTGCTACTTACCATATCTTTTACTTCAAAGGTATGTTAAGTGTCCATCTCTGCTATGAAGCCCTCTATGGATTCCTGAAATTGTAACAGTCTACCTTTCCCTTTGTGCTTGGTTTGTGTGTTATGATTTCACAATACATAGTGTTTCACTTTGTAATGATTTTAAAGTTATCTCTTAAACTAGATGAGAAATACCCTGAAGATACTCTGGCTTAATTCATGGTAAGAAGAAAAATATATCCTGTCTTCACTTCTAAATATTTTTTCTTTGACCAAAAGAAAATCAATTTTTATACTAAAAGTAAATCATGGACTGGGAGCAATACTGAAACAATTTTCAATACAGAGATCTGTTTTTAGGGGAGAATTTGTCATGTGTGGTGAAAGGCATGTTTTCTAGGAGGAATAATTAAACTTGGCCTACATTGAAAATGCATATTCTTATACCCAAGAAAAAAATGTCACTTTCACAAATGAGCAATGATCTAACGTCCTTCAAATACACTAGAAAAACTCAGCTTCAAAAAAGCACACATAAACAATGAGTAAGTTTCTTGATTAATTTGCTGTTATTATATTCTTTGAGGCTTATAATTCATCTAGATGAAGTGCCACTGAGTCAAACAAACTCTTTGTTCACAACTAACTTTGACCCCTGGTTTACAGTCATCACTTTGTTTTTAAGATAAAATGAAAACTGTAGTTTTTAATCATTTTATGACACTGAAAACATATGATAACATGATCCCAAATTTCTGAGCTTTGAATTATTTTTAATATCCAGAGGGAACACAGCTTGGGACAGACAGGTGATTTTGCATTCATGATCTCCAACCACTAGTTTTCCAGACAGGGAAACCAACTCAAAGAGAAGGGGAACATATAAGTACATATATGGATACACACACACACACACATTGGATGAGTATCCATTATCCAAAATGCTTAGGTTCAGAACTGTTTTGGATTTATTTGAATTTTTGAATACTTTCATATACATACTGACATATTTTGAAGAAGGAACCCAATTCTAATAGCTCGAAGGTCATTTTATACAATATGTTTGATAATTTTGTGCATGAGACAAAGTTTTGATAGCATTTTGACTGTAACCCATTACATGAGGTCAGGTGTGGCATTTTCCTGTGTTGCCATGTTGACACTCAAAAAGTTTTGAATTTTGAAGCTTTCAAATTTAAGATTTTTGGATTAAGGGATGCTCTATCTGTATACAGGCATACCTCATGTAATTGTGTTTTGACTTATGGTGCTTTGCAGATTTTGCATTTTTACAAATGAAAAGTTTGTAGCAATCCTGGGTTCAGCAAATCTATTGACACCATTTTTTTCTTTTCGACAGCATATGCTCACTTCAAGTCTCTGTGTCACAACATTTTGGTAATTCTGGTGATATTTCAACCTTTTTTATTATTATTGTATCTGTTATGGTGATCTGCGATTACTGATCTTTTTATGTTATGCTTGTACTTGTTTTAGGTCCTCATGGACTGCATCTATAGAAGATGTTGAACTTAATCACATAAGATGGTGAACTTAAATAGATAGATGTTGTGTGTTTTCTGACTGCTCCACCAACCAATTGTTTCTCTGTATCTCTACCTCTCCTCAAGTCTCTATATTCTCTGACACACAACAGTGTTGAAAGTAAGCTAATTAAAAACCCTACAATGGCCTCTAAGCATTCAAGTGAGAGTTTCACCTTTCTTAAAGCTAGAAATAATTAAGCTTAGTGAGAAAGGCATGTGAAAAGCTGAACTAGGCTGAAAGCTAGGCCTCTTGTGCCAGTTAGCCAAATTGTGAATGCAAATAAAAGGTTCCTGAATAAAATTAAAACTACTACCACAGTGAACAAAAACATGATAAGAAAGCTAAACCATCTATTGCTGATATGAAGAAAGTTTTGGTTATCTGGAGAAGATCAAATCAGTCAGAACATTCCCTTAAGTGAAAACCTAGTCCACATCAAAGTTATAACTCTCTTCAATTCTAGGAAGACTGAGAGGTGGGGAGGCTGTGGAGGGAAAGTTTTAAGCCAGCAGGGGTTAGTTCATGAGGTTTAAGGAAAGAAGCCATCTCCATAAAGTGAGGCAGCAAATGCCAATGTAGAAGGTGCAGTCACTTATCCAGAAGATCTAGCTAATGTAAATGGTGAAGATGGCTACGTTAAACAATAGATTTTAAATGTAGATAAAACCACCTTCAGCCAGGTGCAGTGGCTCACACCTGTAATCCCAGAAGTTTGGGGGGCTGAGGCGGGCGGATCACCTGAGGTCGGGAGTTTGGGAGCAGCCTGACCAACATGGAGAAACCCTGTCTCTACTAAAAATACCAAAAAAATATTAGCTGGGCTTAGTGGTACATGCCTGTAATCCAAGCTACTTGGGAGGCTAAGGCAGGAGAATTGCTTGAACCTGGGAGGCAGAGGTTGTGGTGAGCCAAGATCGCACCATTGCACTCCAGCCTGGGCAACAAAAGCAAAACTCCATCTCAAAACAAAACAAAACAAGAAACAACAACAACAACAACAACAAAAGAAAAAACACCTTCTGTTGGAAGAAGATGACATCCAAGACTTTTGCAGCTGCAGAGGAGAAGTCAATGACTAACTTCAAAACTTGAAAGGACAGGCTGACTCTCATTTAAAAGGTGGATGCAGCTGGTGACTTTAAGTTGAAGCCAACGTCCATTTACCATTCTGTCTGAAAATCCCAGGGTCCCCCCAAATTATGCTAAATCTACTGTGTCTGTGCTCTATAAATAGAACAACAAAGCCTGAATGAGAGCACAACTGTTTACGGCATGGTTTACTGAATATTTTAAACCCGCTGTTGAGACCTACTGCTCAGGAAATAAGATTTCTTTCAACATATGACTGTTCATTGACAATATACCTGGTCACCCAAGAGCTCTGATGGAGCTGTACATAAGATTAATGTTGTTTTCATGCTTGCTAATAAACATTCATTCTGCAGTCCATGAATCAAAGAGTAATTTTGACTTTCAAGTTTTATTATTTAAGAAACATATTTCATAAGACTATAGCTCTCATAGATTGTGATTCCTGTGATGGATCTGGGAAAAGTAAATTGAAAACCTTCTGAGAAGGATTCATCATTCTAGATGTCATTAAGAACATCTGTGGTTCATAGGAGGCTGTAAAAATATTGATATTAAAAAGAGTTCACATAAAGTTGATTCCAGCATTCATAGGCTTCAGTGGAGAAAGTAACTGCAGATGTGTTGAAAATAATAAAATAACTGAAATGAGAAGTGGAGCCTCAAGATGTGACTGGATTGCTAATCTCATAATAAAACTTCAGTGGATGAGGAATTGTTTCTTACAGATGAGCAAAGTAGTTTCCTGAGGTGGAAACTAATTCTGGTGAAGATGCTGCAAACATTGTTGAAGTGACAACAAAGGATTTAGAATGTTCCATAAACTTAATTGGTAAAGTAATACCAGGGTTTAAGTGCATTGACTCCAATTTTGGAAGAAGTGCTAATGTGGTTAAAATGCTATCAAATAGCATAACATGCTGTAGAGAAATCTTTCTATCTATGAGGCAAGATTCATTTTTGTTTTAGTTTAGGAAATTGCACAGTCACCCCAACCTATAGCAACCACCATCCGGATCAGTCAGCAGCCATCAACATCAAGGCAAGACTCTCCACCAGCAAAAATATGATGACTATCTGTAGGCTCAGTTGGTTGCTGTTTTTTTTTTTTTTTTTTTTTTTTTGAGACAGAGTTTCGCTCTTCTTGCCCAAGTGCTCAAGTGCAATAGTGTGATCTCAGCTCACTGCAACCTCCACCTCCCAGGTTCAAATGATTCTCCTGCTTCAGCCTCCCAAGTACCTGGGACTATAGGCACGTGCCACCACGCCTGGCTATTTGTTTTTGTATTTTTAGTAGAGAAGGGGTTTCACCATGTTAGTCAGTCTAGTCTCTAACTCCTGACCTAAGGTGATCCACCCCTCTTGGCCTCCCGAACTGCTGGGATTACAGGCATGTGCCACCGCGCCTGGTATGGCATTTTTTATCAATAAAGTATTTTTAATTAAGTACATTTTTACACATTCTATTGCACACAAATAGACTATTGAAAAGTATGGGCATGTAAAAGTTCACATGCATCAGGAAATCAAAAAGTTTGTGTGACTCAGTGTATTGTGATATTTGCCTTTGTGGTGGTCTGGAAACAACCCACAATATATCTGAGGTATGCCTGTGTTTATATGTGTGTGTGTCTGTGTGTGTGTGTGTGCGTGCATATCTATGTATGCATATGTGTGTATATGTATACACACATATACACACATATTACCTGGAGAAGAGCAAATCAGCCAGAACATTCCCTTAAGCCAAAACCTAGTCCACATCAAGGTCATAACTCTCTTCAGTTCTAGGAAGGCTGAGAGAGGTGAGGTATTCATACACATACATGCATATATATGTATGCATGCACACATATGCATACATATATATGCATGTATGTGTATGAATACATGTATACATACACATATATGTATGTATAGGTACACATATATGCACATCCATATACATATATACATATGTATGTATATGTGAACATATTTTATATATATATATAGTGTGTGTATATACGTATAAAACATAGCTTGTCTGTAGTAGAAACAGAACACATGTTTCTAAACTCAGTCTGGGCTTATCCCAAGTCCATCAAAATTGCAACTACCTCTAAAGGTTTGTTAAAATTTTTCATTTTAATAGAGTGATCTTAGTCACAGTCATACAAAAGCCAGATATCACACGTTTAATAAAAAATAACACCATATTGTAAAGTATATCATGCATCTTATTTTGTCAGGTTTTTAAAAAGTGTTTTGGTTAAGACTGTGACCTGGGCCTGTAGTATCCTTTATTGTTTATGCTGCACCATTAGAAGCATGAATGTCACTGATTTAGGTGGCATGAGGGAGAGGGACAGCTGGAAAATAGGACAGATGAGAAGAATTATTGAACTGCACCAGACCAAGGAGGATTCATCAAGAGAACAATGATTATTTATGAGGCAACTCTCAAGTACTCCCACTTTTCACCTACTAGTAGTATATAAATTTAAGGTTAGTCACCTCACTATAGACATAGATAAAGAAGATTTTATTGTCAATTGGACCTACTTGAATATGTATTCATCATAATTTAAGTTCATATCTCATATACATTTTTAAGGAAAAAATGTAGATGTGTATAAATTTATTTTTATGAATAATTTTGCTTTTCTCATTACAGTTAGTAGATATTAATTGTAAAATTAAAAATATATGTATACTACTAATAATAAAACTTAGTTATTAAGCTCAATAATATTTTAGAGCCATTACATCTAATCTTTTTATAATATATTCATAGAGGTACGCATATACATGCATCCACCCATGAACATACATTATTTAAATGTTATTAAAGTGTTATACCTTGCTGTTTAGGGTCTAACATGATATTTTGAGTATTTCCCAGGTCATTGGAAATTCTGAGTAACATTGCGATGAATATACACAAGACCATAATATAGTATCACGGGTTCTTTAACCATTCTTCTACTGTTGGATATCTAACTTGCTTCTAAATTTTCTATTGTAAACACTGTCGTTGTTACAATTTTGGTATATTAATTATTTTGTTTCTGATTATTTATTTAAAGTATTTTCCTCTAAATTATTGATGTTGTTTTTAAGGTTTCTGACTGATCTCAGCTTTGTGGTTCTGATACAAACCTCAGGTATTAAGCTGCTGTGCTCACATTTTCAGTATGCTTCCACCGAATCAGCTTAGGCTACTGTGGCCAAAAGAACTAGGTTTCAGTCACAGGTATGGTCAAATGCATGACTTTTAGCAATTGCTTTGTGTAATTGTTTTAGATTGATAATTCTTTCTCCCTAACAATTCTACATATTATATTAAGGAATCCCATATTTCAAAAAATGATGCTGAATTTAAACATACCCTAAAAGAATAGATTTATATGGCACACATCATACTTTCCTACTTTTTGATAATGAATCATAATTTTAAACTTTTTTGTTCACTTTCAGAAGACTAGTCCAAGTATTAAATTTAGGATTGAGCTAGACATACCCAAGTTTTACTGAATGACTGAGTGTGATGGTTAATACTGACTGTCAACTCAATTGAAGGATGCAAAGTACCGATCCTGGGTGTGTCTGTTGGAGTGTTGCCAAAGGAGACTAACATTTGAATCAGTGGGCTGGGGAAGGCAGACACACCCTTAATCTAGTGAGCACAATCAAATCAGCTGCCAGCAAATATAAAGCAAGAAGAAAACCCTGAATAAGAGAGACTGGCCTAGCCTCCCAGCCTACATCTTTCTTCTGTGCTGGATGCTTCCTGCCCTCGAACATCAGACTCCAGGTTCTTCAGTTTCGGAATTCAGACTGGCTCTCCTTGCTCCTCAGTCTGAAGACAGCCTATTGTGGGACCTTGTGATCATGTGAGTTAATACTTAGTAAACTCCCTTTTATATATATATATATATTTTTTTTTTTTTCTCCCATTAGTTCTGTCCCTCTAGAGAACCCTGACTAATACAAATTTTGGTACCAGGAGTGGTTCTAGAGCAATAGAATATTAAGAATGGACTTTTTTCATTGGTTTTGGGGTTTCTGGAGTTAACTGCTTAATACGATTAGACCTAAAAATGCTAAGGACTCTAATTCTAATGGTATGGAGAACACTGATAGTCCTTGGCATGAACTGTTTAGAGAGTTATGCAAAATAAATGCATTTGACACTCCTGATTCATTGCTCATGGGAGGCAAGGAGTTTAGTGACTCTATACATAATACCTTTGACCATATGTGGAGAACCAAGAAACATAATGAAGCTGGTTGTTTGCTCCTAAGTTCAGTGGACAAAGTGATGAAAGAAAATGATGAACTCAGGGATTATATCCCTGGATTCAGAAGCAGATACTGAGCCTCAAATTCTCTAAGATTGCCCTGAGTGAGAGTCTCACCTCCCATGGAGAAAGAGCTGAGGTTGTGGAAAAGCAGACATAAGCTCTTATCATGCAAGTAGCTGATCTGTAAGGAAAGGTGCATGCACAGCCTTGCCAGGTGCCTACTGTTAAAGTGAGGGCATTGATTGGAAAAGAATGGGACCCTGCAGCTTGGAATGGGGACGTCTGGGAGGACCCTGATGAAGCTGGGGACACTGAGTTTGTAAACTCTGATGAACCTTTCTTTGCCAGAAGAAGCAGGTTCCTCATCCCCAGTAGTAGTAACAACCCCTTCCCAACCCACACTGCCATCAGCCTTTCCACCTTTGTCTGAGGAGATAAACCCTGCGCTACCTGAGGCAACAGTGCTGGCATCCCCTGAGGCAGTTGCCAGGCAAGATAATGTTGATTCTCCTCAGGAGCCATCCCCAACACCCCTGTTTACTTCTAGACCTATAACTAAAGTCCAGGTGGGACCCTAGAGGTGAGGTTCTGAGTGTGACCCATGAGGAGGTGCACTACACTTGAAAAGAACTGTTTCAGTTTTCTCATTTATATAAACAGACATCTGGAGAACAGGTATGAGAATGGATATTAAGCATGTGGGATAATGACGTAAGAAACACAGAGTTGGATCAGGCTGAATTTATTAATTTGGGCCCACTAAGTAGGGACTTTGCATTTCATGTTGCAGCTCGGGGAGTTAAAAAAGATTCTAACGGTTCATTTGCTTGGTTAGCTGAAATGTGGATTAAAAGATGGCCCATTGTGAGCAAGCTGGAAATGCCTGATCTCCCTTGGTTTAATGTAGAGGAAGGGATCCAAAGGCTTAGAGAGATCGGGATTGTGGAGTACATTAGTCACTTTAGACCTACTCATCCAGCTGAGGGGTCCAGAAGATATACCTTTGACCAATACCTTCTGAAATAGACTTTTGAGGGCAGCACCTGCATCTTTGAAGAGCACTGTAATTGCTCTTCTCTGTATGTCAGATCTAACAATGGGAACTGCAGTCACTGAATTGCGAAATGTAAATACAATGGGAATGATTGGATCCTGAAGTGGCAGTGGCCAAGTTGCGGCACTCAACCATCAAAAGCAAGGTGGGCGTAGCTACTGTAATAGACAGCAGAGGCAAAGCAGCAATCAGAATAGTTTGACTCAGGTAGAGCTCTGGCATTGGCTAATTAATTGCAGTGTTCCTAGAAGTGAAATTGATAGGATGCTTACTGCATTCCTACTTAACTTATACAAGCAGAAAACTTCTAGGTTGAGTAGACAAAAGGCTAATTTGAATTATAAAAACAGAATCATGACCCTTCAATCAATTTCCAGACTTGAGCAAGTTTACAGAGACAGAATCCCTTGAATGAAGAAAAGGCCAGGTCCCCTTGAGGAAGGACACCACTACATTACCAACAACTTATGCAGTGAATCTTTCTCCCACCCTTCCCCAAGGAGATCTCTGGCTTTTTACCTGGGTACATGTGCTTCGGAAAGGGAAATGATCAGACATTTGGGGGACTACCAGACACTGGCTCTGAGCTGATGTTGATTCCAGCGGATGCAAAATGTCACTGTGGTCCCCAGTTAAAGTAGGTGCTTATTGAGGTCAGGTAATTAATGGAGTTTTACCTCAGGTCCAACTTACAGTGGGTCCAGTGTGTCCCCAGTCTCATCCTGTGGTCATTTCACCAGTGCCAGAATGCATAATTGGCGTAGACATACTTAGCAGCTGGCAGACCCCCTCCCCCTGCCCCATTAGCTTCCTGACTGGGAGAGTGAGGGCTATTATGATGGAAAAGGTTAAATGGAAGCCATTAGAGGTGTCTCTACCTAGAAAAATAGTAAATCAAAAACAGTATCGCATCCTTGGAGGGACTGTGGAGATTAGTGCCACCATCAAAGACTTGAAAGATGCAGGTGTGGTGATTCCCACCATATCCCTGTTTAACTCTCCCATGAATGACAGTGGATTATCGTAAGTTCAACCAAGTGGTGACTCCAACTGTAGCTGCTGTACTAGATGTGGTTTCATTGCTTGAGCAAATTAACACATCTCCTGGTACCTGGTATGTAGCCAATGACTTGACAAATGCCTTTTTCTCCATTACTGTTCATAAGACCCACCAGAAACAATTTGCCTTCAGCTGGCAAGGTCAGCAATATACCTTTACTATCCTACCTCAGGGGTATATCAAGTCTCCAACTATGTGTCAATCTTATTCAGAGAGACCTTGATCGCTTTTCACTTCCACAAAGTATCACACAGGTTCATTCCATTGATGACATTATGCTGATTGGATCCAGCGAGCAAGAAGTAGCAAACACACTGGACTTATTGTGTGACAGAGGATGGAAAATAAATTCGACGAAGATTCAGGAATCTTCTACCTCACTTAAATTTCTGGGGGCCCAGTGGTGTGGGGCCTTTTGAGATATTCCTTGTAATGTGAAGGATAAGTTGCTGCATTTGGCGCCTCCTACAACCAAGAAAGAGGCACAATGCCTAGTGGGCCTGTTTGGATTTTGGAGGCAACACATTTCTCATTTAGGTGTGCTACTCCAGCCCACTTATTGAGTGACCCAAAAGGCTACCAGTCTTGAGTAGGGTCCAGAATAGGAGAAGGCTCTACAACAGGTCCAGGCTGCTGTGCAAGCTGCTGTGCCACTTGGGCCATATGACCCAGCAGACCAATGGTACTTGAAGTGTCGGTGGCAGATAGGGATGCTGTTTGGAGCCTTTGGCAGGGTTCCATAGGTGAGTCACAGCAGAGGCCTCTAGGATTTTGGAGCAAGGTCCTGCCATCTTCTGCAAATAACGACTCTCCTTTTGAAAGACAGCTCTTGGCCTGTTAACTGGGCTTTGGTGGAGACTGAACGTTTGACCATGGGACATCAACTCACCATGTGACCTGAACTGCCTGTCATGAACTGGGTGCTTTCTGACCTGTCTAGACATAAAGTGGGTCATGCACAGCAGCATTCCATCATCACATGGAAGTGGTATACATGCGATCAGGCTCGAGCAGGTACTGAAGGCACAAGTAAGTTATATGAGGAAGTGACTCAAATATCCACGGTCTCCACTCCTGCCACTCTGCCTTCTCTCCCCCAGCCTGCACCAACGGTCTCATAGGGGGTTCCCTATGATCAGTTGACAGAGGAAGAGAAGACTAGGGCCTGATTCACAGATGGTTCTGCACGGTATGCAGGCACCATCCCGAAGTGGACAGCTGTAGCACTACAGCCCCTTTCTAGGACATCCCTGAAGGAGAGTGGTGAAGGGAAAACCTTCCCAGTGGGCAGAAGTTCGAGCAGTGCACCTTGTTGTGCGCTTTGCATGGAAGGAGAAATGGCCAGATGTGCGATTATATACTGATTCATGGGCTACAGCCGATGGTTTGGCTGGATGATCAGGGACTTGGAAGAAGCATAATTGGAAAATTGGTGACAAGCAAATTTGGGGAAGAGGTGTGTGGATGGACCTCTCTGAGTGGCCAAAAACTGTGAAAATATTGGTATCCCATGTGAGTGCTCACCAAAGGGTGACCTCAGCAGTGGAGGATTTTAATAATCAAGTGGATGGGATAAGCCATTCTGTGGACACCACTCAGCCTCTTTCCCCAGCCACCCCTGTCATTGCCCAATGGGCCCATGAACAAAGTGGCCATGGTGGCAAGGACAGAGGTTACGAATGGGCTCAGCAACATGTACTTCCACTCACCAAGGCTGACCTGGCTACGGCCACTGCTGAGTGTCCAATTTGCCAGCAGCAGAGACCAACACTGAGTACTTGATATGGCACCATTCCTTGGGGTGATCAGCCAGCTACCTGGTGGCAGGTTGATTATATTTGACCTCTTCCAATATGGAAAGGACAGAGGTTTGTCCTCAGTGGAACAGACTTTTAATCTGGATATGGGCTTGGCAATCCTGTACACAATGCTCCTGCAAAGACCACAATTTGTGGACTCACAGAATGCCTTATCCACTGTCATGCTATTTCATATAGCATTGCCTCTGACCAAGGCACTCACTTTACAGCTAAAGAACTGTGGCAGCGGGCTCATGCTCATGGAATTCACTGGTCTTATCATGCTCCCCATCATCCTGAAGCAGCTGGATTGATAGAATGGTGGAATGGCCTTTTGAAGTCACAGTTACAATGCCAACTAGGTGACAATACTTTGGAGGGCTGAGGCAAAGTTCTCCAGAAGGGACTTGGAAGAAGCATGTATGCTCTGAATCAGCATTCAATATATGGTACTGTTTCTCCTATAGCCAGGATTCATGGGTCCAGGAATCAAGGGGTGGAAGTGGAAGTGGCACTACACACCATCATTGCTAGTGATCCGCTAGCAAAATTTTTGCTTCCTGTTCCTGCCACATTACATTCTGCTGGTCTAGAGGTCTGAGTTCCAGAGGGAGGAACACTGCCACCAGGAGACAAAACAACAATTCCATTAAACTGGAAGTTAAGATTGCCACGTGGATGCTTTGGACTCCTCCTACCTTTAAGTCAACAGGCTAAGAAGGGAGTTACATACAGTGTTGGCCGGTGTGATTGACCTGGGCTATCAAGATGAAATCAGTCTACTACTCTATAATGGAGGTAAGGAAGATCATGCATGGAATACAGGAGATCCATTAGAGTGTCTCAGTATTACCATGCCCTGTTATTAAAGTCAATGTGAAACTACAACAACCCAGTCCAGGAAGGACTACAAATGGTCCAGATCCCTCAGGAATGAAGGTTTGGGTCACACCACCAGAAAAAACAAAAACAAAAACAAAAACAAAAAACCACCTGCTGAGGTGCTTACTGAAAGCAAAGGGAATGCAGAATGAATGGCTAGTAGAAGACAGTAGTAATCAATACCAGCTATAACCACGTGACCAGCTGAGAAATAAGGACTGTAACTGTCATGAGTATTTCCTCCTTCTTTTGTTAAAAACATATTTGCACATGTATACACTTGTACTAAGAAAATATCTTCACTTTATTTCCTTTTCCTTTATGATGTGACATAAGATTTGTTGACTTCATATCAGCATTTATGTATTGATAACTTCATGTAATGGTATTTGCATTGACAATTGGTGCGTTTCTGGTTGCGTGAAGAATTGTAATATATTAGGTATAATTATGACCTTATAATCGTCTTTATTTGAAGATTATGTATGATCTCAGGAGATGTGTATGGGTTCAAGTTGACAAGGGTTAAACTTGTGATGGTTAATACTGAGACTCAATTTGATTGGATTGAAGGATGCAAAGTACTGTTCCTGGGTGTGTCTGTGAGGGTGTTGCCAAAGGAGATCAACATTTGAGTCAGTGGGCTGGGGAAGGCAGACCCACCCTTAATCTGGTGGACGCAATCTAATCATCTCCCAAAAATATAAAGCAGGCAGAAAAAAGCAAAAAGGAGAGACTGGACTAGCCTCCCAGCCTACATCTTTCTCTGGTGCTGGATGCTTCCTACCCCCCAACATCAGACTCCAAGTTCTTCAGTTTTGGATCTCAGACTGGCTCTCCTTGATCCTCAGCCTGCAGACAGCCTATTGTGGGACCTTGTGATTATGTGAGCTAATACCTAATAAACTCCCCTTTATATATATATATATATGTTCCATTAGTTCTGTCCCTCTAGAGAACCCTGACTAATACACTGAGCTAATTGCAGCTCATTTCAAAGTTTTTATTTTTTTTTTAAATCAAGACAAGAGTAGGAGGCTTTTTTTAAATCAACACACTTTGGATCTTAGATTCATAAGAACATCTAGAAACATAATCAAATCCTGGCATTTCTGCCACTTCACTGTGAGAATTTCTCAACCTGTCTTCCCCTAGATCATCCAGAAGCCAGAAGGTTATCTTGCAATCAAGATCTGCTTACAGACCCAACGGCAGCTACTAGTTTGTCTTTCCTGAGCATCTTTCCACTTTAAAGAGGAAAGAAAGACAAGTAATATGCCCTAAGTGTATACCAGGTGTTCTCCCATATATAACTTCATCCTCAGGTTTCCCCTGAAAAGTAAAGTTTATCAGTGCCTTTATCAGAGGAGGCAACTGAGGAATTGAGGTTTTGAAGTAACCTCTGCAACAACACTCAGGTAGCAAGTAGCAGAATGTGTCTGACTCCTCAAGCTGTTTTTTGATGCACGACACGAAGATGTCTCTAAGCTCCTGACAGTTTTTCTTCTCTGCTTTCAAGTCCTGTTTCTTCGGAAGCCTCTGAACCAGAAATAGAGGGATTACTGTCACACTGTGTCTCCCCCACTGTCTGCTGCTCACCCACCAAGTCAGCCTTTCCAAACTGGCATTCCCTTCATCCTCCTTGTCATGCTGCAGACTGAAATAGAAAATATGGTGGGACTTAAATACTTTTTCTTGCATATTTTCCATAGAACTAGGCTTGTTAAGATAGTGAAAAAAATAGAAAGAAAAAAATACTGTTTAACTTCCTCATGAATTCAGCTTATAGATTAAGAACATTTTAAATCTACGTGTCTCAGGGAACACAAGGAATTCTAATTCCATTTACCATGCACTTGGTGCACATTTGAAAAATTGTTCTTATTAAATTATTAATATAAACTCATGCATTAGAACATACATAGATCTTCATATTATAGAAAAATGACTTCTAAACATTATAGAACTTACCTTATTATACATAGCAGAATTTCCATTATTATTAGAGATCTGAAACTAATGTATTATATTATTTAGTTTCTCCCCACTTCTGTGTTTCCTTTGTTTTCCTTCCATTTTTTTTTTTTTGTCCTGAAAAGATTTAGTAAGTAGGCCCTGTGTCAGGGGTTGAGAACAATGAGGTGACTAAGATAGGACATTTACCAAATTTCACCCTGTCAGTGTTTTAGCGGAACATTCATCATTCACAAATGTGAAACATTCATGGGGACAGTAACACCTAGGATTTGTTTAGTATGTGAAAAATCACAATTAATTAACAAAGTCATTCATTCTTAATAACTACAAAAAGTAGGGCCTGTTATACTCATTTAACTGATGAGGAGACTAAAGTTCAGATAATTTTAGTGACTTTCCATAGATCACACAGCAAGTAAGAGGTGGAGTCAAATTAGCATGCTAGTCTGCCTGACTCCAATGTCTGTGGTGAATTATGTACCAACCACGGCCTTTATTTTCTTTTATGCCATAATATGTTTTTTCTTGTTTCACTAATCAAACAAACATTATTTTAGTTACAGAACATTAGATTTAGAAAATCAAGAACCCTTAGGAAAATATTACATTAGTGATTTTAATCATAAAACATAACCTAATTAAATCACTTATCAGACATACACAATTGAAATAAAGAATACCAAGTAGAATAAAGTCATTTTATTCAATTGAAAAAAAATTTATGGTATCCTATGGGCAAAACAGAATTGAGAATATAAAGATTAAAAAGCCATGGACCCCCAGGACTTGGAGCTTGGAGTCTGACCGGGGAGTCAGAGGCATATAAATGACTTCAGTAACAAAGCTAATGACTTTAAATGTAGTAAAAAGAGGTTCAGAAAACATTGTGTGGGATTTGTAGGAAAAGAGATATTAGGTCTCCACAGAAACAATTGAGTTATACTTTTTAAAGGGCATTGGATCTAATATTAATTTTTTAAAAATTAATAATTGCTTGAATAAATAGGCAAAAGTCATAGAAGACAGGGTGAACTGTTTGAGCAAAGGTCAAACCTAGTGCTTTTCAACTCTTTTCATTCATGGTCACCAATCTGTAGACGACTAAACATGAAAAAATGACCAAATATCGTTATCTAATTTCTCAATAATGACAACATTAAAATTAGAGTGAATATTTAATCACATCAGTAGGCAAGAGATACCAACAAATTCCTTGCACACAGAAAGCATTAAGAGGTGACGTCTGATGAAGCAGGACAGGAGGAATCAAATTATACAAACCCATTCTCATAATAATCTCATCAATTAGAATCACAGAGAAGCTCATGATTCAGCAGATGTCAATGGTTGGAGGACTGGGAAATTAATGATAAACATGCCACTTGATCAATCAAACATCCTTTTTCCTTTACTGAAACTATGATATTTACAGTAGCCAAACACATACCCACTAGGCAGAAAGAGAGAAAGAGAGAGAGGTCGGGGAGTGGGGAGATGCCAGAAAGAGGAGGAAATTCCTCTCAAAATAATTAAACAGCCCCAGAGAAAATTTCTCTTTTTTCCTGGCAATAATCTGTCTCCTGGTTTAATAATCCACCATTCCTCAAGCCCTGCCCAAGGGTAGAAAGAGGTACAAGGCTGAAGACAGTAATATTAAGTCAAAGTCTGCATAAGAAAGAGTTGGACAACTAACCTCACTCCTCTATTAGACTTGCAGAATTCCTGCATCAATTGCATAGCCTGTAGGCAAGTTAGCCCTGTGTAATATGGGCATGTCACTTAACCTTCCCAAACCTAAGTTTTCTGATCTTTAAACTGAAAAAGATAATATATAACCTCTCTATTTGTTAAAGAAACTTTATTAAATCTGACATGACAAATATTTCATTAGAATTCTCATATGCTGAGATAACATGGAGGGATTAGAATACATAGATTCCGAGTTCGTGAACATTGGGTTGCCATGTGCAGAAGAATGAAACTAGACCCCTATCTCTCAACATATATAAAAATCAATTCAAAATGGATTAAATACTTAATAGAAGACCAGAAACTATAAAAGTACTGCAAGAAAATTTAGGGGAAACTCTTTTGGACATTGGTTTAGGCAGAGACTTTATGTCTAAGACTGCTAAAGCATAGGCAACAAAAACAGAAATAGACAAATGAGATTTCATTAAACTAAGAAGCTCCTGCACAGCAAAAAGAACAATCAACAGAGTTAGTGGATAACATGAAGAATGGGTGAAAATATTTGTAAACTGTTCACCCAACAAGGGACTAATGGCCAAAATATACAAGAATCTCAAACAACAGGAAAAAAAAAATAATAGTCCCATAAAAAAGTGGGAAAGGACATTAATAGACATTCCTCAAAATAAGACATACAAATGACAAACAGGTATATCAAAAAATGCTAAACATCACTAATCATCAGAGGATTCAAATCAAAATCACAATGAGATATCATCTTACCCCAGTCAGAATGGTTAATATTTAAAAAGACAAAAAATAATGCATGGTGGTGAGGATGCGGGAACTCATACACTTTGGTTGGAATGTAAACTAGTACAGACACAATGGAAAAGAGAAAGAAGATTTCTTAAAATACTAACAATAGAATTACCATATGATCCAGCGATCCCATTACTGGGTATCTATCTAAAGAGAAAAAGATAAATAAATATCTCAGAGGAATACCTGCATTCATGTGGTTATTGCATAGGTATTCACAATAGAAAAGACATGGATCAACCTCGGTGTCCATCAGTGGATGAATGGACAGAGAAAATGTGGTGTATATACACAATGGAATACTATTAGGCCATAAAAAATGATATCCTGTCCTTTTCAGCAACATGGGTGGAACTGGAGGTTATTATATTAGATGCCTATTATGGGGAGGGGGGAGGGAGGAGGGATGGCACTGGGAATTATACCTGATGTAAATGACGAGTTGATGGGTGCTGACGAGTTGATGGGTGCAGCACACCAACATGGCACAAGTATACATATGTAACAAACCTGCACGTTGTGCACATGTACCCTAGAACTTAAAAGTATAATAAAAAAATAAATAAATGAAGTAATCTGGGTGCAAAAGGACAAATATCACATATTATCTATCACTTTTATGTGGGAGCTAAAAAAATTGATCACATGCAGGAAAGACAGATAACAGAGACTGGGAAAGGTGAGTGGGGAAGCAGAAGGATGAGAAGTGTGTTAAAGGACACAAACACGCAGTTAGACAGAAAGAATGAATTCAATGTTTGATAGTAGAGTAACTATAGTTAACAAAAATGTATTGTAGTTGGATGATGGACACCCCTAAACACCATAAATTCCCCACTGCATATTATATACAAGTAACAAAATTTCACATGTACCCAGTAAATTTGTACAAATACAATGTTTTTAACAGAAAAGCAAATTATGCAACTTTTCAAGAAATTAATATTGTATGTATAAAAAATACAGGGTATCGTTAATTAAGACATATTTTAAACCATCTTCTGAACAGTTTAGAGTTGATTGTATCTAAGCTAATATTTCAGCTGGGCCTTCAGCATTGGTGTAGGATTTAATGACGAAGACTATACATGGTATAGACAAAAGCGCAGGGATAAAAATATTTCAAATGAATTTGGAAATTAGCTTGAATGGAGTGAGGTTTCACAAAGAAGGAAATAATTGGGAATCAGATTGAAAGGGTAGATGAGGTAAGGTGATGCCATTATTTTATAGATTCAGACCAAAATATACATATTTTGCCTGAAGTTACTGGAAAATTGATTGCGGCAGAGTAGAGTTTCATGAGATGAGGCCCCTATTAATAAATGAAGTTTGAGCAGTCTGAGGATTAGATACGTAAATCCGTATCAATAATCGAATCCTTCATATTTGAGCAAGCTCTCCTACCCCATAATATATATCCGTTTGTGTTAACATTATTTATTTATTATTTATTTATTTTTGAGATGGAGTTTTGCTCTTGTTACCCAGGCTGGAGTGCAATGGCACGATCTTGTCACACCGCAACCTCTGCCTCCCGGGTTCAAGCGATTCTCCTGCCTCAGTCTCCTGAGTAGCTGGGATTACAGGCATGCGCCACCACACCTGGCTAATTTTGTATTTTTTAGTAGAGACGGGGTTTCTCCATATTGGTCAGGCTGTTCTCGAACTCCCGACCTCAAGTGATCCGCCCACCTCGGCCTCCCAAAGTGCTGGGATTACAGGCGTGAGCCACCCCACCCAGCCCATTTGTGTTAACATTAAACAATCATTACCAGAATGTTCATAATAGCTGGACTTTATTGAGAGTGTTCAACAAAATTGGCCTAAAAGTGTTTCTTTTTTCCTCACCCACTGCTGTGGCACAGAGACCCTAAGGAACACTCCCTCGTAATGCGGGTAACATTGATCCACAAATTCTCTCTGGGCTCCACCTTCTGTGTTCATCCTTTCAAACTGTGCAGTCCATCCTATCTGTCTCCGTTTCCAGGACGTTTACTGCTAGAGCTTTTCTAACCACTTCGTCCCTCGGACTGATGCTTTGGATCAGTTCCTAAGTCTCCAACCTGGCTTCACCAGAGTTACTATGTAGTGCTTTTTCCCCTTGTGTTCAGAAATGGGAGTCAACCCCACTTCTGCCTTAGCCTCCAGTCCTTACTGCCAGCCCATACAGAGCCCTAGTTCTCCTCTTTACCCGAGTAGGGCATTCAAACACTGACTCCTTCCTTCCTTAATGCTAGGCCCCCTGCCAGGTGCTGTAAGCAAGTAATTGCTATTAACATTCACAACAGTTATGTCATGTCAATTTAATTATTTCCATCTTCCAGGTGAGAAAATTAGGTTAAGTTAAATGTTTTAACCATATGTCCCGTCACGCGGCAAGTAAACTGGATTCCAAATGAAGTCTGCCACACTCCATAGCCTGAACTCTTTCCAACTCATCACAATGCCTTTACCTTTGGGGTTTTCTTTACCGTGCACACTGTTTGGATTTTAAAGATAGTGATCATGTCGTGTTGGTTGCAGGAAAAAACACTTCAATCACTTCAGCTACTTGTCTTGGAATATTATCTTCAGTCAGCTCATCATTTAGTTGTTCTTTTCTTGTCATGATATGCAGTGAACTGTATATCCATACGATCCACTATGACTATATATCTATATGAAGATATAGATATAGTTGGCTCTATTTATCATTCCCCTAAAACATACTATTGATTTGCTGAAAATAATAGTTTTAACAATTGCACTTATGATTAATGTGGCTTAGCTAAAGCACAGAATGGTAATTCGGGTGTATGGGTAAATAGAGAATATTCTAATGTTTGCATCATTTTCTTTAATTTTACCTTGGTTGCTGTGCTTTGAAATCAATGTGAAGAGAAACAAACAAATAACATGTATGCTGTTGCACAGCATTAAAGTCAAAATGTGCTATAAACAAAGACTGCATATTTTAAAACAGGGTGAAGGAGCAATTTTCTTTAAAAGCCAATAATTTGCTGCTAACTACTAAGGGAAGAAGCTGTTCCTTTGTTGGCCCGTCTTCATTGCCAATCTATTTTTCTAAAATTGCAAGTACTTACATAAAATTAAATACAAAGGAGTTCAAGAACATCTTTGGATTTCAAATTCAAAAGATAGCTCGTTATATGTATAACGATTTTGTCCTACAAGGTTACCCTGTAATTTTTTTTTCATTTTAATTAAAAAGCAAGACTACTGAGGGGCCTACACTAGGGCAAAGTCTCTTTGGACGTGTTGCCATAACTTAAAGCACACGTAACAACCTGCTTCAGTATGTCAGGGAAAGAGACCACCTGAGAAAGGCAGAGTGAATGCATATTTCAGAATACTCCTAATATGCAGAGGAAAAAAAGAGAAAGGAAAAAAAAAGCCAGTCTCACCCAACAAAGGCTAAAAGCTAGACTTTCTCTAGCTTGTAAGACAGGACCAAGGGTTTCGTACTTCATTTTGCCTGACAATATTTTTATGAGAAAAATACAAATCAAAACGATGGGATGAAATGGTTAAGAGAAAGAAAACAGCATTGTAGTTCATCTTGATTATTGTCAACAACATGAAACAAGGTTCTTCTCTGAAGAAAGCATTTTATGAGTGGCATATTTATGTAAAAGTGCACTTGATAAAGAAAGCTGACTATATCCAGCATTGTTTGAAGGGCGGAGCACCAATTTTAAATCTAATATAAAACCACCGGATTTGGTTCGATGTTATTAAAGGTTACAAAATGTGATTTATAAATATTTCATATGATTCATGTCCTTAGGTTAGTTGTTGATTTGTTTATTTTTGCTGCTTTTTTACAGTGCTATCATATTATTTGTAAAATTCTGTTTTTATATGTTATAAAATAAATTTGCATAATAAGAAAGCTTATCACAGGAGAAAACCAATGGTTAGACTACTAAGTAAGTGCACTTGACGTTTTTTATTACCATTGTTTTAATCAGAAGTAAACCTCACTGGAATGCAATTCAGTTGTAATTTACTGAGTTCTTTGGATGACTACAAGTGAGGAAACTTACTAACTTGCTGAGTGACCTTGCATAATTTGCATAAGTTACTTAACCTCTATAGGCTTCAGTTTTCTCATCTGTGAAGTACAAAGCATCCTTAATACATGAACTCTAATGACCCTTGCAGCTATAATACTCTATGAATTTCTTTAGTGGTGAGTATAAAATGTTAACTCAAAACATCTCTAGATACTGATAAATAAAGCACGGTTCATTCAGCCATGTTCAAAAAATTCTACAATTATTTATTATTACCTTGCACATTTATGCTTCCTCCCTCAATTAAAATGTTATATATTAAGAAAGAGAAAATGTTCAACAAACTACAAGATAAAGGAACACATAGGTTAAGGTTACTGTTAAGGAGCTATAAGATGGTAGAATGCAGAAATATCACTCTGCCAAAGATGATATTCAGTAACGATTATGTGAACAGAAAAATACAAAGTTACAGTTAGACAGAACGAATAAATTCTGGTCTTCTACTAACAATGTACTGTGTATTTCAAGATAGCTAGAAGAGAAGAGTTTGAATGTTGTCATCCCCCACAAAATGATGAATATTTAAAATGATGGATATAACAATTACCCTGACTTGCTCATTACACAATGTATACATGCATTGAAACATCACACTGTATCCCATAAATATGTACTATTATTATGTGTCAATTATAAATAGAAAAGTATTGATGAAGAAAAAGATATGTAGAGAAAGTTGCACACAGTGCTGTCTTCAAGAACAGAAGCTTCGTTTAATATAGGAATGTAAAAGCAATGACGTGGGTGAGATGCTGCCTGTAAATAAAATGCTGCTACAGATATGGGGAGGGTGAGGCTAAAGGCAGGCATTTTCTTCAGGAAGCAATTCCAGTAATCCAGGAAAAAGGTAAGAAGTGTTTGAACTGGGGTGTTGGTAGTACAAAAGTAAAGAATAAGGCTGAAGTCACGGATATTTGGAAAAAATAAGGGATGAGTTTTGGTGGAAGAATAAAAAAAGATGATAGACGGACAAAGAGTCATAAAGAATGTCTTGTGAGATTTGGAAACTGAGGGTAACCTTAAAGAACAGAAACCCATGTATTAAGGGTACTGATAAGGAGCTATAACAAGGTAGAATGAAGAAGTATCATTCTGCCAAGGATCATGCAGTGAAGACAGAAACATCAAGAAAAGGAGCTGAAACTGGCACAGCAAAAAAAAAAAAAAAAAGAACATTGTGGTTGTCTGCGTGATGCAGGAAAGTTCTGTCCAGGTTTTCAGACAGTAGGCAATTAGAAATGAGAAACATTTCACGCTGGAATCCATGACACAGAGGTGATCATTGAAGGCTTGAAAACAAATGATATTCATGAAGGATAGGGTAGCAGGAGAGAATATTAGAGGCATGAGGCCATAAGTAGAGGATACATCTTGGAGTAGTGTGATACTTAACTATTACTAGGTAGGCATGTATACAGATGGCCCCAATTACTATGGTTAAACTTGTGATTTTTTTTTTTCTTTGCTATAGTGTGAATGTGACACAAATTCAGTAGAAGCTGTACTTGGAAGTTAGAAGTTTGATCTTTTCCCAGGCGAGCCATATGTGGTGTGATGCTCCCTTGCTACTCTGGGCAGCACAGAGAGCCACGGTTCCCAGTCAGCTATGAGATCGGGAGGGTAAACAATTCGTATGTTGCAGCGTATTGTGTTGCCAGCCTTTTCTGGATACTGTGTTTTGTGTTTTTGCATCCCATCATGTCCATAAAATGCCCATCTATGTACAGTCTTCAATACTTTATTATAAAATAGGCTTTGTGATAGATGACTTTGCTGAACTATAAGCTAATGTAAGTGTTCTGAGCACATTTAAGGTAGGCTAGGCTAAGCTATGACGCTTGGTAGGTTAGGTATTTTAACTGCATTTTTGACTTACGATGTTTTCAACATATGATGTGGTCATCAGAATGTAACTCCATTGTAAGCTGAGGGGCATCTATAGTCTCCTTCATGACTGCTGATAGATAAATCACATGTTTGTGTTTTTGACAAACTAGATTACCCAATTAGATAGATAACAAATGGAATTTTAAACCCAAAAATCTCAGACAGGTGTCAGCTAATTTAGAAAGCTTGTTTTGCCAAAAGTTGAGGATGCACCCCTAAGACACAGCCTCATGAAGTCCCGACGACATGTGCCCAGGGTGGTCGGGGGACAGCTTGGTTTTATACATATTAGGGAGACATGAGACATCAATCAATACATGTAAGAAGTACATTGGTTGCATCCAGAAAGTTGGGGGCAACTGGAAGCAGAGAGGCGGCTTCCAGGTCACAGGTAGGTGAGAGACAAATGGTTGCATTCTTTTGAGTTTCTGATAAGCCTTTCCAAAGGAGGCAATCACATACGCATTTATCTCAGTGAGCAGAGAGATGACTTTGAATAGGATGGGAAGCAGGTTCGCCCTGAGCAGTTTCCAGCTTGGATTTTCTGTTTAGCTTAGTGATTCTGGGGGCGCAAGGTAGTTTGCTTTCACAGAATCTAAATATGAATATGATAAAAGGAATTTGATCCTTTCATTTTCTTCCAGTATTTTGAGGTAGAAATAAGAAGCCTCAACAATAATGATAAATTATTACAATTCGTAATGTTAGTGTTCATTTACTGAAGTTCAGTCTGTGCCAGGACAGTCGTTTAGGAAAATCAGATAAATAATGGTTGTCATCAAGGAGTTTATTTTCTAACTCTAAGGAAGGGCAGACTGACCTCTCAGCAGAACTAAAAGCAGAAGGTTTTCTTTTTCTCCTTTACTAAATATTTGCCAGTCCAAGTTTTAGCCTGTTCATGGGGAAAAAGAAGCAGAAACTTGAACCAGGGATCGTATCTTCAGGAATTTTGAATGTAAGTAGACATGACTATAATGAAAATGTTCAGTCTGAAAGGGTCTAGCAGATTGGGCCTTCTTTTGTTGACTTTTGCAGTTAAAGGTTTAGGTAAGAGTAGAAGGGTTCATTTTAGTGGGTCTCTTTGTTACCCAAAGAACCAATTTAATTCCAACCACATACCTAAGCCACCCCATGACACTTCTCACAATTTTCTGAACTGAATCAATATAATAGAAAATGTATTCACAAACTCCATATTGCACTGTTATTAGAAAAAAAGCAAAAGTAGCTTAAAAAGTATTATCTTGGTTGAAGAAACAAGAAATAATTAAACATTGGAGATTTTGGCCTATGAATAAGGTGAGTGCATAAAAATATCCCCAAGAAATTCATGTTGCTTTCAAAGAATATTGAAATATTAAATCCACCCTAACATCCGGGAGATAAATTCTCTTTATGTGTGTGTGTATTTTTCTTTAATGAAGCCAACCTTATATTTTTGTCTTCATAAACAGGTAAAGAATTTGATGAAGTGACTGTAGCCCACCAAGTGAAAACACAAATAATTTTCTGTATTTTTTCTCATTTTGGCAATAAAATAATGTTGTTATATTTCTTTTAAAAATACAGTCATATTAGCTCTACACTGAAACTTGGACTGTATGAATATGAAACTGTTACTTTATATTCAAATCTAGTCTAATTATAAGATTGTGCAATCTTGCTGTAAATCTTGGTTTCTTGTCTTCAAGATAAATGTTGATATAAAGATTATAGCAAAGAATTAAACAAAAATTATTCATGAAATTTGCCTATAACTTTTATGTTTATCAAAGGACAGCTGCTAAAATAAGCCCCTTGGGGTTATCCCCAACTCCCCATAATTGTTTAAACTTCTGCCTGTGTTTTGATGCCTGTGTGTCAAAAAGGTTGCTAAAGAAGAATAAAAGCAAATATTGAATTTGGAGAATTTGACTTTAGTATTTGAAGTTTCAAATTTATTGCTTTGTTTTTATTATTTACATCAATTGATATTTGAAAAAGGATGCTTTTTCTCAGAAATTGACTTAGTTTATTGGTGTTATTGTTGCTATATGATGCATTTTGATTATGATTAAACCTGTTTTTCCCCAATGTCTTTCTAAAAATACCCTTACAATGAATTCCTTTTCCCAATATAAGTGACCCAATTACATTTGATTCTTGGTGTATGTGGGTGGGAGATGGAAGGGTCCAGTATACTACTACTATGCTTTTCTAGGCTCCAATGAAAGCTGAATCTCCTTCAGTGTCTATCACCAGTCTTTTATCCCATAATCTCTTGGGCAAAAAGAAAAATCCACTGTTCTCTCTGCTGCAGAAATACAGAAAGCCAGCATGACTCCACTGCACAGGTACATACAGTGCATGGATATAAGAAATGGTTGAAACCAGCCTGTTGACAAGAGCTTGAAATTGTGATATATAGTAGGACAACATTAGTAGCTCTTTTAACCTATCATCTACAAGTCTATCACCTATCTTTCTATTTATCTATCAACTTACTTACCTATCTATGATTTTGCCATTGCTGAAGTCTTAATTTAATTCCTTGTAATACCTTTCCTCTAGGGTAATTTTTCTGTTATTCACTTTGCCTATATTCCCTCCCCATTATAAACCATCCTGAATTCAACAGCAATGGTAGTTCCTTTAAACCATGACCCTGATCATGTCGTTCCTACTGTTCAAAACCCTGCATTGAGTCCCCATTCAAGGGCCACCTCTATTAAACTTCTTGGCCTCCTCTTTGGTGCCCCCTTTTTCTATAACATGCCGCTCATCTCAGTGAACCATACTCCATGTTGCTTTCTTACCTCTATGCTTCTAGTCATTGCTCCCTCTAATGATGATCTTTTCTCCCATAACCTTATAAGTAAATCCTGTTGGTCATTCAGACTTTAGTGCAAATATCACATTCTTTATCTCATTTTTTAAGAATCCCCCACTCTCTTTCTACCTGCTCTCTCAGTTGGAAGTATCTTTTCCCTCTTCTGAACACTTACAGCCTTTAGGAAACTTTCTTTCACAGAACTAACCATTGTCTACCTCTTTCTGTGTTGTAGGTAATACATTTACACATCTGACTGTCTTATTTTTTCTATTATTCTATTGTTATGTTAAGGGGACTACAGAATTGTGTTTATTTTTGTGCCCTTCACAATGCCTGCACATTGTATATAAATGCCTTACAGTTATTAAAAGAATAAATAACCACTGTTGCTAATATGCTTAAAGATAGAGTAAGAATCTCTATTCAAAGCACAATGAATTGTATTGCATCTTTATAATGAAAGATAGCATCACATAAATGGAAGAGCATAGAATGGAAAAGGATATGGGTTTATTACTAGCTCGAATATTTGCTAGGAATTTGGACTGGGGAAAACTAGATTGTTTATTTCAATGACTGTCCATTTTTAGGGAGATTATTATTATCTTTCACCCAAAGTCATTGCAAGTATTAAATTATGTAATTTATGTACATATAAACACAATAGTTAACACACTTCTGCTTGATATTTATTTTTTTTCACAGTACTTTGACAGTATCATCCCACTGTATCCTGGCTTCTATTGTTGCTATTAAAAGCTCTGCTGTCAGTCAGTTTTGGTTCCTTGCTAGATCATTTGCCTTTTTATTTCTCTCTAGGTACTTCTCACTTCCTTCCCTTGACTTTTATGTCTTCTCATTTCACTGACATATGTCTAGGCATATATTGTTTTAAATTAATTCTATTGGAGTTATTCTGTGCCAATTGATTCTTTGGATTTATGTCTTTCATTTCTGGAAAACTCTATACCATTACTTATAATATTCATCTCCTGGTCTCTATTTTTCTACTATTATTCTAGTTAGATATTTATTAGACACCTTATCCTCCATATTGCTTAATCCAACATTAATTTTTTGTCTCACTGAGCTGCATTCTACGAAATTTCTTCAGAACTATCTTTTATAAAAACAAATTCTTTTTTTCTACTGTGTCTACTATCTAATCTGCTCATATAATCACTATTTATTCATTAAATTATATATTGGTTTTGTGTCTATAATTTTTATTCTGTTCCTTTTTATGCCTATAACTTCTATTGAATTTTAGACATTCATGGTCATTTTTAATAGTCTCCAATGTTGCCCGTTTTTTCAATCCCTTTATTTCTTTAACTATTTCCAGCAGATTTATTTGATACTCTGTATCAGCTAATTCAAATATATAATTCCCTTGGGGCTTTAAATCTGGTGTTAATGTTCCTTTGATTATGCATCATATGTTGTTTGCTTATGTATTATGCAATCTTTGGTTATGTGTTTATGTTACATGGATCATAAAATGTGAGAAGTCCAGGGAATAAAGTATAAACTTTTTTTTTTTCCAGATTAAATTCTGTGCTTGTTTCTACTTGGGGACTACAGTTGCTACTGATCTGGAATCACACTAGTCTCTGTGAAGTTTCCCCTCTGTGTGAGACACTTAGGCTCAACTCTGCCATCTTGACACTGGCCCAAGTCTTAGCTTCCTCCACGCAATGCTGTTATCAGCATTTTTACTCAAGGCAACTCTGTTAGTCCATTTTGTTTGCTATAAAGGAATACCTGAGGCTGGGTAATTTGTAAAGAAAAAGGATTATTTTGGTTTATTTTTCTATACGCTGCACAAGAAGTATGACACCAGCATCTGCTTTTGATGAGGCTGCAGGATGCTTTGACGCATGGCAGAAGGCAATGGCAGCCAGCATGTCACATGGTGAGAGAGGAGGCAAGGTGGGGAGGGCAGTGCCATGCTATTTTAAACAAACAGATCTCCTGTTAAGTAGTAGAGTGGAACTCACTCATTACCATGTGGGGAGGGCACCAAGCCATTCATGAAGGATCTGCCCCCATGACTGAAATACCTCCCACTAGGCCCCACCTCCAATGCTGGAGATCACATTTCAACATTAAATTGAAAGAGGAAAAATATATAAATTATATCAATAGCCTACTTTATGGTACTTACTTGCTGCTAAACCCTCCACACACTGAGCCCAACTCATATATTTTTGGTGGGAAAGAGACCCAGGAGAACTCTTTCACCTAAAAAAATATAATGCATCATGATAATAGTTTCATATAAAATTAGTTATTTTGCAGTGACAAGACCTTCAGTGTCAATTTTCTGCCATACCTGAAGTGAAAGACTTCTGATTATACACATCATTTATTGGTGCATATAATTGTGGACTTGTACTGTTTTTGCATTTTTCTGTTGGTTTTTACATTTATATTTTCCTCCCTCCAGAGTTTTTGAGGTGACTTTGAACAAGAAACACATAGTCTACTTCATTTTATTCGCATAGTATCTGTAACACATTAGGTTCTCAACAATTACCTTTTAAATATACACAGAAAAATTCCATGCTCTTTAATTTATATGAACAGAATATATGACAAAATCTAAGAATGTAAATTATCTGATAAAAGCTGTGAAAGTAAAAGAGAAGACTCCTCAGATGTGAACTTATATATCTATTTAGAAGAAGGGAATATAAATCTTCCCCTTTTAGAAAATTCTGAGACTGTAACATTTATGCCTTTTCCGCCAACACTTTTACTTATTTGCCTTCACACCAAATCCCTAGACAGCAAGAAGATCAAAAACATCAATACTATTTTATGACATACTCTGAAAAATGAAACAGGTAAGAAATACGGATAAAATACTAACTTATTTTAACTGTAGAATTTAAAAGGCTGTGTTTACTGATATAATCTCATATGTATTAATGTGACCTTAATGTTAATAAAAAACAATTCTACCATCTGAGTATTTGGTGATACAAAAACTAAAATTATAAAAAAAAGGTTCTGAAGTAAAAGTGCTAATTAAAAGGTCAAAGAAAAAGGCATAGTCAATGCTTAATTATCTAAATACCAGTAACTCAAATCATGTGATCCTTCTTTCTCTGTGGCTGCCTGTTGGCTACTTAGAAAACTCATTATAATCTTCATTATAGGATGGAAAGAAAAAATTAAAAGAATAAAAAGTCTACTCTATCCATTCAGAGAAATTTTAACAGTTCTGATAAATAATAGAGAAAAATAAAATTGAACCTTTAGTTTCAAAGGAGGCTAGTAAATCATATCTATTTGTTCCCTTTGTTCATTGACCCTATCCCCATTAATAATTCAAAATTAGTACATGCAGCACCTACACCTGTGTTGACTCATATATGTTATGTCTGAGAGTCAAAAATGCAGAAAGAAGGATTTCTGGCTGGGTAATTCTGACAATATTCACCTCTCCTGGCCAAAGCCCTGAAATGAATCTTTATTTTCAATCTGCAATTTAAATATTGCCTAAATGGTTCTGTCAACAGGCTCTGTCCAAAGGACGAAAAAGAATTGGCAGTAATATAAAGGATATGGTTATTGAATTCTGTCCCAAATCCTTCTCAGATTAGCCTTCTATTGTGATTAAAATTGGCAAAATGATGCTTAAAAGAAGACAGGCCTTATTTATTGGGATACAAGTACCATTGACCCAGGACAAGCAAATAATCTGTCAGATTACTTAGCTGTTATGGTGAAAGGCAGAAACCAGGGCGTTTCTGAAAGCAGACAGAGTGAATATGAAAAGTCTCCAGCCTATGAAAATATAGATGTCCTTATTTCAGAAGGGCATGTTTTCAAAGATAACTTCCTCGGTTTTAGCTTCTCACAGCCAGCCTGTCAGTGTACTGTAAGAATTACTTCCTAACATTGCAATACCAGGCCGCAGTTCAATGAGTACAGTGATTAAAATTCCTGACATCAAAATATTAATTATTTAGAATACATACAGAATTTATTGATAGACTCATTTTTAAAAAAATAACAGTATACATTTTTATGTATTGTAACAGTTCAAGAATGCTGCTTCTATGCATTTCCTAACACCATTTAAATTCTGTAGATGCTTTGATTTCAACACAATCCTGAGCACATTATGATTGAGGCAAGCAAATAGCCATGCACTCTGGCTGGTGAAAGGTGCTACAATATATAGATGAATAGCATGTGCTTAGAAGTTAAGTTAGATGGATCTGGATTTGAATACTGGATCTGATCCTTACTAGCTATGTGACTTCTTACAGCATATATATTCTATGAGCACTCATTTCTTTAACTTAGAGTCGGGTAGTAATAGTGTTTATATCACAGCGTTCTTGTTGAGTTTAAATAAAATAGTCAATGTAAAGCATTTTTATAGTGCCTGACACATAATAAATGCTCAATAAATGTTATATCAATATTCCAATATTATTACAATAAATATTTTATGTAATTGATATTTTTATTGTTTACAAAATATAAAACCCAAATTACCTGGAAACAGTATATACCTTATTTTAATCTGTATTTATTATCATTATTTCCATGAGAAGAAAACTCAATTTCGGATATTTTAGGTAAGTTACCTGAAGACATGTAGCCATAAATGAGAGGGTTGAGTGCTGCACACACATCTGTTTCACCCCAAAGATCATGTTTTTTCATTGCACACACTGATTCTTAAATTAATATTTTTTGTAATGATGGTTAAGATTCAGGAGGAGAAAAAAGGACTGCATTTGGGAATTAACTAACTGGTATTCCAGTAAAAGATAGCAGCATATTCAATATGATGATACCACCTGTCATGATAGGCCAAAGCCCCACATTACCCCGTCTCTACTAAAAATCCAAAAAATTAGCCAGGTGTGGTGGCAAGCACCTGTAATCCCAGCTACTCGGGAGGCTAAGGCAGGAGAATCACTTGAACCCAGGAGGCGGAGGTTTCAGCGAGCCAAGATCATGCCACTGCACTCCAGCGTGGGCGACAGAGCAAGACTCTGTCTCAAAAAACAAAAAAAAAAAAATAGAGTTTACTCCTTGTCATGTAGAAAATACTTCACAGGCCTATTTTCTAGAGTTTAACAAAACAGAGCACACCTGTTCGAGCTGAACTGAGGCGCACTTTTAAGTATACAATCGAAATATTTTCCAGCTTAAGCCACATTAATGTGTCACATTGATTTCCAATTCTGAAATAAGTTCAACTAAAACACTAGCAAAACATAACAGAAAAAAAATGAAAGGGATTTGTGCTAGAAATAGCAGGTAGAGCAGTGAACATATGTAGAAACTGACATAACAACAGTGAAAGAATATATAGCTTCTGAAACACCATGGCAGCCTGAGCCTGCAAAATCCTTTTATTAGCTGCCATAGCAGTCAACCAGAAGAGTAATTAGGGATTTGAGCAGCATAACACAGGGTAACAGAAGGGGCTAGAAAGAACTGCAGCACGGCACAATAGCATGTGCCAGTCAGAGGAAGGCTGTGCACTCAGTTTGAAAAATCAATGAAAGGGAGAAAATGTTAGTGCCTATGATTTTGGAAAGCTGACTTCAAGGCGATGGGTGAAGCTGAATCTAGTTGCAGTGAACCAAGCACAGGCTCACAAATTTTTACTTCCCAAAAAACCATTTTGAGTCAGCTCTGATTTGCAGATCTACAAAATTTCAAAACGACTCTGAACTGCATAGGCAGTCAGTTTTTTAAATGAGCAGTGTTTTCTCTATGGGGCCCCTTGGGTGGTTTGGTGTAGCATCTTAAACCATGAATTAGTATCAGGCTATATACAAGCTATAAAAGTAAATAAAAGTCTTACCAATAATCTAGATAAAATAATTAATGCAATTAACCAGAAATAAAAACACAGGTATAAGAATTTATTCATCTTTGTATTAATTCAGCAAATATTTATTAAATACTTAATACACGGATAGGTCTACTAAGAAATGTGTAAAGATATCAAGAAATCCAATATACAACCTTTCTCCAAAGAAACTGAGGAAAAGTAAATTACATTGTAAAAATTTAAAAAGTAAAACAAAAGAATGACAGGTATCTTGAAAAAAGTGTGAATGTAAATGTCAGTGGTTCAACTATTGAAACTAACTTAGTTAATCACTCTGATTGTGTTCGCTCATCCAAACAATTGTCATGTGAATTGTTAACTTGAAGTGATTGTCTCGGTGAACTTAATTTTTAAAAGTATGTTAAAGTGACTTCCTCTTCTGAAAGATGGAATAGATACAATTTTGCGTATTTCTCTTTCTAAGTACTACCAAAACCCCTGAATATTATATATAAAACAAACAAGAACACTCTGAAAGTTGGAAATAAATAGACTGTTTAGAGAGCTCAGGACCCAGGAAATGACATGGTGGTGAGCTTCCTGGGTTTCTTTTTCTTTTCCTTCCTTCCTTCCTTCCTTCCTTCCTTCCTTCCTTCCTTCCTTCCTTCCTTCCTTCCTTCCTTCCTTCCTCCCCGCCCACCTCTCTTTTTCTTTTTCTTTCTTTCTTTCTCTTTTTCATGTGTCATATATTTGAGAGTGGCAGCTACAGAAGCCAACAAATTGGAAATGCCAAAAGGCACAGACAAAAGCCCAAATAAAATTCTGCTTTGTCTAGCCAAAGGACAAGAAAAGAGGTAGCCTTGGCGAGAGAGAAAATTTTAATAAAATAACTACTCTACTGCAGCCAATCCTTACCCTTGAAAAAGCTATTCTTACTCCCAATCTTGTGTCCAAAGTTGGAGTGGGGAGGCTTCTGACTTCATCAGGGTTTAATGAGAAGTTCCGGCACCTGGGTATGCATGGTGTCTATTTCTGCTCGGCAGTAACAAGGCAACCATGCAACTCCTTCCAGGGGTGTTGTCCGAAGAAGTCTATTGAGTAGCAGTAATGAGATACTTCACTCCCTAAGCAAGGTGAAACTACCACCCCAGCTCACAGGTGGCAGTGGAAACTAAGTGGACAACTGGAATTTCTGAACTTACCTGGCAAAAAGGAGACAGTGGCTCTCTCTTCCCCTACCAGAGTGATATCATAGAAAGCCAGCTAAAACAGATGGCTTAAATAAGATCCAAAGGGTTACAACACAATACGTAAGATTTATTCTATGGTGTGAATGTTTGTGCCTACCCACCTCTGCCAAATACTTATGTTGAAAACCTAACAATCAGTGGGATGATATTAGGATGTGGGTAATTTGGGAACTGATTCGATCATGAGGGTGAGGCCCCAGAAAATTGCCTTCCCCTTTTCCACTACGTGGGGACACAGCTAGAAGGTACTACCTGTACACCAGGAGAGAGTCCTTCACTAGATGTCAAATCAGCCAGTACCTTGATCTTAGACTTTCTAGCCTTCAGTACTGTGAGAAATACGTTTTTGTTATTTGTAAGCCACCCTGTTGATGGTATTTTGTTATAACACCCCATATACCCTAAGACAATGCACATGCTTTAGTAAAACAATAATTCATCACACAAAGAACCAGAAGAATCTGACCTATTACTACTGTCTCTGCTATAGGAATGTTTTCTTAATGCAGACCAATGAGCTGGAGTCAAAGGAGAGTGCGGCCCACCTATTGATCTGAAGAAGTAGAATTCAGAGATTGTAGCAATTAACGCAGATACTGTTTGAAGGGTAGAGTACTGGGAAGGAAAATGCCATGCAGGAAAGGAGGGGGAAGTTAGAGAGTTCCATGAGTGTCCTTTGTGAGTTACTTGCTGAAGGTTAGGCTGCACATTCAGAGAATGAGTCTGCCTGAGATTTACCAGAATATAGCTACCATGGGGTTGGTAGTGGAATACAGATACTAGAGGTAGAGTAGTTATAGACATATTAGACATCAGACCTAGATAGAGAATATAGACATCATTAACATCTGCAGATTTTGCTCAGCCACCAGAAAGCCTAAACCTTATGTGTAAAGGCCATCCTCTAGAATAGGAGATGGGAAAGTATGGTTCTTGAGTCTAATCCAGCCTGTCATTCGTATTTGTAAATAATGTATTGGAAACTGGCCATGCCCATGTGTTTATGTATTGTTAATGACAACTTTTATGCTAAAATGGAGGAGTTTAGGATTCCACAGAAACTCTACGGCACACAAAACTAAAAAAAAAAAAAAAAATTACTACGAGGCTATTTATAAAACAAGTTTGCCAATCTCTGCTCTAGAGTAAAGAGTACCCTAAATCCACTTTAACACGGCCTACCAAGCCCTCTGTTAAGACAAGATGCCTGCCTAAGACTAAAATTTAAGTAGTAAAACGAAAAAATGCATTCTCATTCCAGGCCCCTACCAGTAAGCAAAATGTCAAGTAGCAAGTAATTTGCAATAGACATAGATCACTAAGACACAATGCAAAGAGAAGACTTAAAACCGAGTTTAGAGTATATATTGAAAAATAAATCCACTGGCAAACCAATCCCTATATTAAACATGGGTTTTGCTACACATATTTGAAGACTGGGTATAATGAGTATAAACATAGCAACAACATACCTCAAACTTTTATTTAGATTAACTTAAATACCCATAATAAAGATCTAGCAGAAGAGAATGTACCCCTATTTTCAAGCAGTTAAAAAGAGTTATCTCAATCATTATTGTGGTATAAAAGAGAGCTGGTTTTTAAAAAAAATAGGAAACAGAAAATAGGCAAGAAAAACAAAACATTCCCAAGAGTAAAATAAATCATTATGACCAGACTCAAATATTACACAGATGTTGGAAGTATCTGAAAATGAATTTAAAACAATTGTGATTAATATGCTGAAAGTTATTTTAAAAAGGTGGACAACATTTAAGATCAGATGGGTAATTTTAACGGAGAAAATGGAAACTGTAAGAAAGAATGAAATGTAAAAGCTAGACATGAAAAGCACAACAACATCACTAGATTCAACACAATATAGAAAGTAATTCATTTACTCAAAGATATACCTACAAAAATTACTAAAACTGAAGCACAAAGCAACTACAGAATAAAGAAAGCAGAACATATCATCCAAAACTCATGAGACATTAGGAAATGATGTAATATTTGCATATTTAACATTGTACAAGAAAAAAAAGAGAGAAAATGGGGAAGAAAAAATGTTTTTAAAAAATTGGCCAAGACTTTTACAAATTTAATGATATAATCAAAAGCACAGAGCTAAGAAGCTCAGAAAACACGAAATAGAATAAACAAACATACACAAATTCACACTCACATATTTAAGTGAATCATTTTCAATTTGCTAAAAAGACAAAATGAAAACATTAAAGGTTTTCAGATAAAAAGAACACATCACTGATATTGTTAGGCCTTGTGTCTCCACCCAAATCTCATCTTGAATTGTAATCCCCAGGTGTTGAGGGAGAGACCTGGTGGGAGGTAACTGGATCATGGGGGCGGATTGCTCCATGCTGTTCTCATGATAGTGAGTGAGTTCTCGTGAGACCTGATGGTTTTATACGTGTTTGAAATTGCTTCCTATCTTCACCATCTCTCTCACCTGCTGCCATGGAAGGCATGCCTGCTTCCCCTTCTGCCATGATTCTAAGTCTCCTGAGGCCTCCCAGCTATGTGGAGCTGTGATCAATTAAACTTCTTTTCTTTATAAATTACCCAGTCTCAAGTAGTATCTTTATAGCAGTGTGAGAGTGGACTAATACAATTACATACAGATGAATAGACTTATAGCATAAAACTCTTTATAAAACTAAGCAAGCTAGAAAGTATGGGATGAAATCTGTAAAGTGAAGAAAGAAAAAAAAAGCTACTGTCAAGTTAGTAAAAATGTTTTAAATAAATAAATTAGAATTTCTCAGAGAAAAAAAATCTGTAAGAATTTACTGGGAGAAAAAAGAATTATTAAAGCAATAAATTGGAAAGGAAGAAATAAAAGTGTCCCCCTTTGCAGATGACATGTTTGTGTACATAAGAAAATCTTTAAAAATCTATAGAAAAGCTCCTAGAAGTAGTAAAGTGATTTTTTTTCAAGGCCACGTGATAGAAAAATCAATATGCACAGGTAAACCATATTTCTATTTACCAGTAATTAAAAATTGGAACTCAGTTTAAAAAATACAATACCATGACAATAATACCACCCCAAAAAATCAACTCAGGTTCATATTTTACAAAATATGAACAGGCTCCATATGTTGAAAATAGAAAACATGGATGAAAAAAATCAAAGAAATATCAATTGTCCTCAATCAAATCTGTTTACTGCAATCTTAATCCAAATCTTGACAGCCTTTTAAAAATAGGTATCAACAAGGCGATTTTGAAATATATATATATATATGGAAATGCAAAATAATTAGAAAAGCCAAAGCTATTTTTTAAAAGGACAAAGTTGGAGGGTTTACAATACCTGAGTTCAGGATTCACTGTGAAACTACGGAAATTAAGGTAATATGGAATTGATGAAAGTGTAGACTTACAAATCAATGGAATAGAGAACTGAACAATAGGCTCACACAAATATAGTAAAAACAAAAATCTATAGACTATTTTCCCCTATATGGAGGCGTGTTACACCTTTGTATTGGTATATTTTTGTCAATAAGATCAAAACTCTCTCTAAATCTGTGTTTCTTACGTATTTGTGGGGTATAGGTCTTGTTGAGAGTGGGAACTGTGTCTTGTTCATTTCTATTCTCCTCAGTTATAAAGATAGTATTAATTCATTAAACTCCAATTCCATCACATATTAATGCTATAAACTTGGGAAGGGAACTTCTAACTCTCAACTTCCTCTCCTGTAAAATGGAGATAATACTACATACATGATAAGACAGTTGTGCCGACTAAATGACATCATACATATAAGGCAAGCAGCAGAGTGAATTGTATATATCATAATATAGAGTAACCCCCTTAAATATTAGTTGGTAGCCTTCGGTTGGGATTTTTAGAAGTAAACCTTTACTGTGTGATAGACAGACAT
Source organism: Papio anubis (assembly GCF_008728515.1). NCBI lineage: Eukaryota > Metazoa > Chordata > Mammalia > Primates > Cercopithecidae > Papio > Papio anubis. The sequence continues at coordinate 12,089,302 of NC_044996.1, read as the reverse complement.
TCTTGTGCAAGTAATTATTGAGGAAATGTCCTTAGAGGGGAAAAAAAGAAAGAGAGAGAGAAGCAGAATAGGGTCAAAGGAGTTATTAAACAAGAATATGGTCTCAAATTCATATACATTCAGTGTGATCCATAGGGCAGCTCTGAAGCACAAAATGCTCTACAGAAGAGAAGTAGCCTCGTTATAAGTAGAGAATAGTCTATGGGTGCAACTTGGAGGTAGCTTCTATGTGGCAGACAGTGGAGAAAGGGATCAGTTTTGAGCAGTCAGCACTCACAGCAGTAAGAGGCAAAAGCGCACTTACTTGTGAGAGGACATCTGGGCAGGGCATTGACGGCATCTTCTAACTTCTTGTGATTGTCTGATTATTCTACCAAGATATTTAAATGTAAACGAAGACTTTAAAAGTAATATAATACAATTAAGCCATATTGTGGAACATCTCTCTCCCAACCTCAACTAAAAGATGACATTACCAGCAACACGTAAGCACAATATTAAGTAGTTGAAATGTAGCAGCAAATGACAGAGAGAGAGAGATAATATTGACAAAATCCACCTAACTTATAATGCTCTCTATTCACCTTCTACACTCAGTCCTTCAAAAAACTCTTACAGGAAATGTAATGTGAAATAAATCTTTTTTTAAAAGTATGTAGTGATGCGTTTCACTTTACAGAAAGTACAACTGAGCAGGTATTTTATCACAGACAGAAAAGAAAATGACAATAACAAAAACAACAAGGTTGATTATTGTTGTTTCCCCACTGGGAAGAAACCTAAAGAGGGAAGATTGAATGATCATAAACACTGATAGTTTATTACCTTCAATGAAAATTGGATTATGTAGATAAGAAAGCATAAAAGATCTTCCAAAGAACCAGGAGGTATGGAAGAAGAAGCACCTAGTCCTGCTCCTCCTATCACCCACTAAACCGGACAATAAAACAATGGCCAACCTCATACGCTGTGCCAGTGTTTGCTTCTACTTTCAGGAAATGGGATAAGATTGCTGCTAGAGATTTGTGAGTGAATGGTGGGAAGTAAAACACCTGATTTTGGCCCTGACTTTCTCACTTCGGAGCAAGGGTTTCAGGGCTCCATTCTGAAAGGAAAAATTATACAAAACTTGAAGGTAATCTCTATGGATTGGGTAGTCAAATGAAATAGAGGATTCTCATGTAGATTTAAATTTCAGATAATGATGGATAATTAAGACCTACTTACACTGAAAAAACTGTTGTTTGAGTGAAATTAAAATTTCAGTGGGCTTCTTGTTTCCTACTATTGGAAATTCATATATGGACATGTTACAGGATGTGGATATGACGGTTGGAGCTCCAGCTCACTTTTTGGAGCATGAGGAGACATGCTTGAATATAACAGGTTGACGCCTTGTTTCCTGTTGATATGAAGGTTTTGCCATGGCCACACAAGGGAGCATTTTGGACTTTTTATTTAAAAGTGAGAAATAAACTTATATCTTGTCTAAGCTGCTTCGTATTTAATGACCTGTATAGAACACTCTCTGGGTTTTGACTCAATAAATATTTGTGGAATGAACGAATGATTGAAATCCAGTAGATTTCACCCATACTCCTTCAGAGAAAATAAAAGGTCTTGATAGAACTGGCCACATTACACTTGAAAAAATACTGTGAGTGAAAGGAAGAATTAAAGTAACATAACAAGCACTGTATAAATATCAAGTTCATAAGAAAATACTATCAAAACCAATCTTTTACAGTATGTGCTTTTTAGTATTAAAATACTTGAGAATGAAAATTGGATTAAACAAAAATGATAAAACAAAAAAATAAGATGAAAGAGTGAATCATAGAAATAATAATAACTTAATGCTTCAAAATTCAAAATAGAACTAGGTCGATGTGAAATAGAATGGAAAACAATAGTGATGGCTGTAAACCATATTAATGAGGTGGATTACAGGCTTAGAATAATAACAGTGATTGTAATTGGAAGAGGAGCAGACTAAGACTTTAAATAATTTTGAAAGAAAGTAACATGTAAGGAGAATACAATAATGAATTAATATGCACATAATGTTACATAGAAAGTGCAACAAAAGAACAACAAACAAAATTCAGAGGGGAGGCAGAGCAAGATGGAAGAATAGAAAGCTCCACCAATCCTTGCCCCTCCCCACCCCCGACAAGGACACCAATTAACAACTGTCTACACAGAAATAAACACGTTCATAAGAACCAGAAATCAAGCGAGCACTCACAGTACCTGTTTTTAACTTCGTATCGCTGAAAGAGGTACTGAAAAGACAGGAAAAACAGTACTGAATCACCAGTGTCACCCCTCACTCACCCCCAGAAGCAGTCTCATGGTGCTGAGAGCATTTCTGAGCACTGGGGTTGGGATAATACAGCAACTTTGAGAAATAAAACTCAGTGCTGTCCTATTACAGCAGAAAGGAAAACCAGAACAAACTCATCTGACACCCATCAACAAAGGGAGCATTTTTCTTTGTATCTATTTTTTCATCAACTTATATTTTAAGTTCTAGGGTACGTGTGCAGGATGTTTAGGTTTGTGACACAGGTAAACATGTGCCATAGTGATTTGATGCACAGATAAACCCATCACCTAGGTATTAAGCCAAGCAACCATTAGCTGTTCTTCATGACGCTCTCCTTCCCCCCACCCCCCAACAGGCCCCAGTGTGTGTTGTTCTCCCCTCATGTGTCCATGTGTTCTCAACGCTCAGCTCCCACTTATAAGTGAGAACATGTGGTGTTCAGATTTTTGTTTCTGTGTTAGTTTGCTGAGGATCATGGCTTCTAGCTCTATCCATGTTCCTGCAAAGAACATGATCTTGTTCTTTTTTATGGCTGCATAGTATTCCGTAGTGTATATGTACCATATTTTCTTTATCCAGTTTATCACTGATGGGCATTTGGGTTGGTTCTATGTCTTTGCTATTGCAAATAGTGCCATAATGAACATAAGTGTGCATGTATCTTTATAATAAAATAATTTATATTCCTTTGGGTATATACCCAGTAATGGGATTGCTGGGTCAAATGATATTTCTGCTTCTAGATCTTTGAGGAATAGCCACACTGTCTTTGACAATGGTTGAACTCATTTACATTCCCACCAACAGTGTAAAAGTGTTCCATTTTCTCCACCACCTCACATGTTTCTGTGGTTTCTTGACATTTTAATAATTGCCATTCTAATTGGTGTGAGATGGTGTCTCATTGTAGTTTTGATTTACATTTTCCTAATGATCATTGATGTTGAGCTTTTCTTCATATGTTTGTTGGCTGCATGAATGTCTTCTTTTGAGACGTGTCTGTTTGTGTCCTTTGCCCACTTTTTAATGGAGTTTTTTTTTTATTGTAAATTTGCTTAAGTTCCTTGCACAGTCTGGATATTAGACCTTTGTCAGATGGATAGATGCAAAAATTTTCTCCCATTCTGTAGGATGTCTGTTCATTCTGATGATAGTTTCTTTTGCTGTGCAGAAGCTCCTTAGTTTAATTAGATCCCATTGGTCAATTTTTGCTTTTGTTGCAATTGCTTTTGATGTTTTCACCATGAAATCTTCCCCTGTACCTATGTCCTGAATGATATTGCCTAGATTTTCTTCTAAGGCAATTATCGTTTTGGGTTTTACATTTAATTTTTACTTAATTTTAGTTAACTTGTGTATAAGGTGAAAGGAAGGGGTCCAGTTTTCTGCATATGGCTAACCAGTTCTCCCAGCACCATTTATTAAATAAGGAATCTGTTCCTATTGCTTGTTTTTGTCAGCTTTGTCAAAGATCAGATGGTTGCAGGTGTGCAGTCTTATTTCTGCGTTCTCTATTCTGTTCCATTCATCTATTTATCTGCTTTTGTACCAGTACCATGCTGCATTGGTTACTATAGCCTTATAGTATAGTTTGAAAATGGGTAGCATGATGCCTCTAGCTTTTTTTCTTTTTGCTTAGGATTTTCTTTACTATATGGGCTCTTTTTTGGTTCCACATGAATTTTAAAGTCTTTTTTTTTTTTTTTTTAATTCTGTGGAGAATATCAATGGTATTTTATTTGGAACAACATTGAACCTATAAATTACTTTGGGCAGTATGGCCATTTTCACAATATTGATTCTTCCTATCCATGAGCATGGAATGTTTTCCATTTGTTTGTGTGCGCTCTGATTTTCTTGAGCAGTACTTTGTAGTTCTCCCTGAAGAGGTCCTTCACTTCCCTTTTTAGCTGTATTCCTAGGTATTTTATTCCCTTTGTAGCAACTGTGAATGGGGGTTCATTCATGATTTGGCTCTCTGCATGCCTGTTACGGGTTTATAGGAATGCTAGTAACTTTTGTGCATTGATTTTGTATCCTGAGGCATTGCTGAAATTGCTTATCAGCTTAAGAAAGTTTTGGGCAGAAATGATTGGGTTTTCCAGATATAGGATCATGTCATCTACAAACAAAAATAATTTGATTTCCTCTCTTCCTATTCGAATACCCTTTATTTCTTTCTCTTGCCTGATTGCTCTGGCCAGAACTTCCAATACTATGTTGAATGGGAGTGGTGAGAGAAGGTATCCTTGTCTTGTGCTGGTTTTCAAGGGGAACGCTTTCAGCTTTTGTCAATTCAGTATGATGTTGCCTGTGAATTTGTTGTAGACAGCTCTTATTATTTTGAAGTATGTTCCTTTGATCCCTAATTTATTGAGGGTTAACATGAGGAGATGTTGAATTTTATTAAAAGCCTTTTCTGCATCTACCAAGATAATCATGTGGTTTTTGTTTTTAGTTCTTTATATGTGATTAATCACATTTATTGATTTGCATATGTTGAACCAACCTTCCATCCCACGGATGAAGCCAACTTGATCATGATGGATTAGCTTTTTGTTGCGCTGCTAGATTCAGTTTGCTAGTATTTTGTTGAGAATTTTTGCATCTATGTTCATCAAGGTTATTGGTATGAAGTTTTTTTCTTTCTTTATCTGCCAGGTTTTGGTATCAGGATAATGCTTGCTTCATAGAACAAGTTGGGGAGGAGGCCATTCTCCCCAATTTTTAAAAATAGTTTCAGTAGAAATGGTTCTAGCTCTTCTTTATACATCTGGTAGAATTTGGCTGTAAATCTTTCTAGTCCAGTTTTTTTTTTTCCTGGTTGGTAGGATTTTTATTATTTATTCATTTTTTGAACTCCTTATTGGTCTGTTCAGGGATTCAGTTTCTTCCTGGTTCATTCTTTGGAGGTTGTGTGTGTTCAGGAATTTTTCAATTTCTTCGAAATTTTCCAGTTTGTGTTCATAGTAGTCTTTGATTTTTTTTTTTTTAAAAATTTCTGTTGGGTCAGTGTTTACATCACCATTGTCATTTCAAATTGTGTTTATTTGGATTTTATTTTATTAGTCCAGCTAGTGGTCTATCTTATTAATGTTTCCAAAGAACAATCTTCTGCATTCATTTATATTTTGTATGTTTTTTTATGTGTGAATTTCCTTTGGTTCAGCTCTGATTTTGCTTATTGCTTGTCTTCTATCTTTGGGGTTGATTTGCTCTTGTATGTCTAGTTCTTCTAGTTGTGATGTCAGATTATTCATTTGAGATTTTTCCAACTTTTTAATGTGGGCATTCAGTGCTATAAACTTCCCTCTCAACACTGCCTTAGCTGTATCCCAGAAATTCTACTATGTTGTAGTTTTGTTCTTATTAATTTCAAAACAATTCTTGACTTTTTGCTTTAATTTCATTGTTTACTCAGGAGCAGGTTGCTTAATTTCTATGTAATTGTATGATTTTGAAAAATGTTCTTAGTATTGATTTCTATTCTTTTGCACTGTAGTATAAGGGTGTGGTTGATATGATTTTGGATTTTTGGAATTTGCTGAGGATTGTTTTATGTTCAATTGTGTGGTCAAGTTTGGAGTATATACTGTGTGGTGATGAGATGAATGTATACTCTCATTTTGGGGTAGAGAGTTCTGTACATGTTTGTTAGGTTCATTTGGTCAATTGTTTAGTTCAGGTCATGAACATATTTGTTAATTTTCTGCCTTGATGATCTGTCTAATACTTTAAGTAGGGTGTTGAAATGTCCCACTATTATTTTTGGGGAATCTAAATCTCTTTGTAGGCCTCTAAAAACTTGCTTTATAAATCTGCATGCTCTAGTGTTGGGTGCATACATATTTAGGATAGTTAGGTTTCCATCTTGAATTGAACCCTCTACCATTATATCATGCCTTTATCTTTTTTTTATTACTATTATACTTTAAGTTCTGGGATGCTTCTGCAAAACATGTAGGTTTGTTACATAGGCATACACGTGCAATGGTGGTTTGCTGCACCCATCAACCTGTCATCTACGTTAGGCATTTCTCCTAATGCTATCCCTCCCTTAGCCCTCCATACCCCAAAAGGCCCCAGTATATGATGTTCCCCTCCCTGTGTCCTGTGTTCTCATTTTTCAACTCCCACTTATGAGTGAGAACATGGGCAATGTTTTCTTTTCTGTTCCTGTGTTAGTTTGTTGACCATGATGGTTTCCAGCTCCATCTACGTCCCTGCAAAGGATATGAAATCATTCTTTTTTTAATGACTGCATAGTATTCCATGGTGTATATGTGCCACATTTTCTTTATCCAGTCTATTGTTGATGGGCATTTGGGTTGGTTCCAAGTCTTTGCTATTGTGTACAGTGCTGCAATAAACATATGAGTGCATGTGTCTTTATAGTAGAAGGACTTACAATCTTTTGGGTATGTACACAGTAATGGGATTGCTGGGTCAAATGGTATTTCTAGTTCTAGATCCTTGAGGAATCACCACACTGTCTTGCACAATGGTTAAACTAATTTACACTCCCACCAACAGTATAAAAGCATTCCTATTACTCCACATCCTCTCCAGCATCTGTTGTTTCCTGACTTTTTAATGATCGCCATTCTAACTGGTGTGAGATGATATCTCATTGTGGTTTTGATTTGCACTTCTCTAATGACCAGTGATGATGAGCTTTTTTTTTTGTTAATGTTTGTTGGCTGCGTAAATGTCTTCTTTTGAGAAGTGTCTGTTCATATCCTTTGCTCACTTTCTGATGGGGTTGTTTTTTTCTTGTAAATTTGTTTAAGTTCCTTTCTGTATATTAGCCCTTTGTCAGATGGATAGATTGACAAAATTTTCTGCCATTCTGTAGGTTCCCTGTTCACTGTGATGATTGTTTCTTTTGCTGTGCAGAAGTTCTTTAGTTTGATTAGATCCCATTTGTCAATTTTGGCTTTTGTTGCCATTACTTTTGGTGTTTTAGTCCTGAAGTCTTTGCCCATGCCTGTGTCATGAATGGTATTACCTAGGTTTTCTTCTATGGTTTTTCTTTTATGGTTTTAGGTCTTGCATTTAAGTCTTTAATACATCTTGAGTTGATTTTTGTATAAGGTGTAAGGAAGGGGTCCAGTTTCAGTTTTCTGCATATGGCTAGCCAGTCTTCCCAACACCATTTATTAAATAGGGAGTCCTTTCCCCATTGCTTGTTTTTGTCGGGTTTGTCAAAGATAAGATGGTTGTAGATGTGTGGTGTTATTTCTGAGGCCTCTGTTCTGTTCCATTGATCTATATATCTGTTTTCGTACCAGTACCATGCTGTTTTGGTTACTGTAGCCTAGTAGTATAGTTTGAATTCAGGTAGCATTATGCCTCCAGCTTTGTTGTTTTTGGTTAGGATTGTCTTTTCTATATGGGCTCTTTTTTCGTTCCATATGAAATTTAAAGTAGTTTTTTTCTAATTCTGTGAAGAAAGTCAATGGTAGCCTGATGAGAATAGCACTGAACCTAAAAATTACTTTGGGCAATATGGCCATTTTCACAATATTGATTCTTCCTATCCATGAGCATGGAACGTTTTTCCATTTGTTTGTGTCCTCTCTTATTTCCTTGAACAGTGGTTTGTAGTTCTCCTTGAAGAGGTCCTTCACATCCCTTGTAAGTTGTTTTCCTAGGTATTTTATTCTCTTTGTAGCAATTGTGAATGGGAGTTCACTCATGATTTGGCTCTCTGTCTATTATTGGTGTATAGGAATGCTTGTGATTTTTGCACATTGATTTTGTATCCTGAGAATTGCTGAAGTTGCTTATCAGCTTAAGGAGATTTTGGGCTGAGATGATCGGGTTTTCTAAATATACAATCATGTCATCCACAGAGACAATCTGACTTCCTCTCTTCCTATTTGAATACCCTTTATTTCTTTCTCTTGCCTGACTGCACTGGCCAGAACTTACAATACTATGTTGAATAGGAGTGGTGAGAGAGGGCATCCTTGTCTTGTGCTGGTTTTCAAAGGGAATGCTTCCAGCTTTTGCCTATTCAGTATGATATTGGCTGTGGGTCCTTGTATAAGTTGCTTTCTTCTTGCTGCTTTCATAATTCTTTATTCTTTTTATAATTTTGTTATATCTCCTGGGGTAATCGTTTTTGGTTTCATCTTGTTTGAGGACCACTGAGCTTCATGAATATTATCCATATTCCTCCAAATATTTGAGAGGTTTTCAGCCATTGTTTCCTTCAATAAAATTTCTTCCACTTTCTCCTATCATTTTCTTTGGCAGCTATAATATTTATATTGATTCATTTGATGGTTTCTCATAGGTCCCACACGGTTTTTAAAAATTTGTTATCATTCTTCTTTTCCTTTTTGTTCCTCTAGCTGGCTGATTTCAAATGACCTATCCTTGAGTTTACTAATTCTTGCTTTTGTATCATTGAGTCTTCTATTGAAGCTCCCTATTGAACTTCAATTTCTATCATTGTACACTTCAGATCTAAGATTTATGTTTAGTTGTTTTTTACAGTTTATATTTCTTAATTAAACTTCTGAATGTATTCAAGCATTTTTCTGATTTCTTTAGTGGTCTGCGTTACCTTGCATCTCATTGAGCTTCTTTAGGGTGATCATTTGTATTTTGTTAGGTAATTTACAGATCTCAATTTCTTGGGGATCAGTTACTGGAGATTTATTAGTTTCCTTTGATGGTGACCTGTTTGTGTGATTCTTCATGATCCATGTAACTTTTAATTTGTGTCTGTACATTTGAAGAAGCAAACCCTACTTCCAGTCTTTATAAACTGGTTTCAGCAGGCATAGTCTTTCTCTTGTTGAATCCTTGAGCTGGTGAAATTTTATCTGGAATTGCAGTTTAATGGGGTTGGAGCTAGGTCATGTGGAGGCTGCTGGCTCTGCTTTATACACTGGGTAAGTCTGTTATTATGGGACCAGGTGAGTATTGATTCTACTTGATTCCTGGGTAGATCAGACTTCCTCTAATACCTTAGTCCATAGGACTGGTGCTGCAACCAATATGTGTTTTAATGTCTGCAGTTGGATTTGTAGATGATGTACCTGTTACCAGTTGCACTGACAGGTTGCCTCACGTTGTGTCCCTGAGAGAACTCCTGCTGGGTAACTGAGTGGATCCCTGAGTAGGAAACATTGCCCCTGTACCACAGCTGAGAGGGGCAAGAACCAAGTCACAAGACTGCTTCAAGGTTAACAGCTTAGACCAGTATCTCCATGCCTGCCTCTGAGTATATAGATATCCAGCCTTCCTAGTGGGTTCCCGTGTGGTCAAGACTGTCCCCAGAATGCAGCTTAGAGGGACTGAAGCCAGATTTAAATTCTGCTTTAAAGTTTGTAGTCACACCACAGACATGAGGCCTATTATCTGAGGCATGAGTAAACATGGCACCTTCCAGTTCCCTTGGCAGATACTGCTATTAGCAACACCAAGGCTTAATAAGCCTGTAGTCAAGTCCACAGAGAAATGGGGCTGTATTTCCTGTACCATAGTTGGTTATCCTGCCACCTGAGCATGGGTCTGACTTCTCAAAATGGCCCTCCTTAGTTAAGCTCTATTGGGGTTTTTGCAGCATTATACCTATATCCCCCAAATCCCATAAAGGTACTTTTGACTGTGGATGGCTGCCAAATTTTTGTTACCATGGTGGGACATCAATGGGAGACTTCTATTCTGCCATCTTACTAACATCACTCCCAGGTAATTTTTAATCTGAGCAAGCTGATTCTAAGGTTTATAAGGTTTATATTCTAGTTTGTGGGAGAAGCAGGAAAATTATTAAAATCGAATAGCAATTTGGAGTCTAGCTCTACCAAATGCTAAAGTATTTTATAAAGTCATTTCTATCTTGTCAGCTTTAAATAATCTTTAATTTACCATAATATCTCATAAATAACTACTATACCACTGAAGCTGCTCTTGTTAGAGTCAGTGATAATATCCAAGTCTTTAACACTAATGAATGACTCATTTAGTCTTTATATAGCTCGGCCTCTAAGCATCATTGGACACTGGTGACAATTTCTTTCTACCTACAAGCCTTTATGCCAGTGTTTTTCATGATCCTATTCTCTTTCTAGTTTTCCCCAGCCTCTCAGGCCTGTATTTCAGGTTCTTTAACCTGTTTCTCTTATTTCCCAAACACTTCAAATGCTGGCATTTTTTAATGCTCTATCCTAAGCCTCTTTTCTTCTCATTGGTGCATTATCACTGGGTTGTATGATACATTCTAAAAGTTTCAATTACTAGCTAAGATTTAATGTGTGGGTAATAAATAAGTAGATTAAAAGGGGAAGGAGAGAGCATTCCAGAAAGAGGGAAGAGCACGTGAAGACAGCAAGGCCTGTTTGAGGATATACATTAATTAAAATAGTAGCTCTCATTTATTGAGTACTTAGTATATACTAGGCTCAAATCTAAATGTTTTCAATATATTAAATTTCTTACTCCTAAACCACATGAGATAGTTCTCCATTTACAGATGACTAAAATGGGGCACAAAGAAATTACATAATTTGCCTAAATTATGCTGCTAGTAAACAGGGAAACCAGGACTCCAACCTAGGTAGCAAGACTCCCAAACCTGGATTGTAATCACGATCCTATGGTTCACTGAAGCTTTAGCACTGAAGTGAGGGAACACTACTAGGAAGAAAGGTTGGATGGGTGAGGACTACAAACACCATTACAAATATTTATGCCTCGTATCTCTTTCTCTTCTCCATGGGCCTTCCAGTCTTCTGCTACATTCTGCTAGCTCCTACTCATTCTGCAAATCTAGGTTTAAATGTGTCTTTTTTCAAGGAATCCCTCCTTCACCACCTCAGGCTTGATTAACTTTCTACTGCTATACATTTATAAAGCTTTTTATGCCATTTATCTTCCTAGTTAATTTCACTTATCTGAAACTCAATACAAACATCATCTATAGACTCTTTCCCTGACCACCTCCCCAGTAGATTACATTTTACTGCAACAACCTTCATCCCACTTAAACCTAGTTTTGCAGTTTCTGTTTTCCACTCAATCGTAATTTTCTTGAGGCAGGGACATAGCATGGTTCATCCACAACGGTATCACTAGCAACTAGAACAAGACATAGAGCAGACATTCAATAAGTTCTTCTTAAATGAATTAAGATTAACTAAAATACCACTAGTAAAACTACATGGCTGCCACCATTAATGAGCACTTAATTTGTGCCAAGTACTAACTAGATTATTTTTATACAGTCTTACTAACTTCCCTAACCATCCAATGAGGTGGCCTTATGATTTCTTTTTTAAAGGAGAATAAAATGAAGCCCAGAGAAAGTAAATGATTGCTTATAATAATAATAGTTTACAGTCATTTAATGCTTATTTTCCATGCCCCAAACTAGGTATAATTTTCATAATTTACCTATGACAAAGAAGTTGTTGTTGTAGTATAGATGCAAGCACTGAGGCTCAGAAGTAACGCACCTAATTGGTATCATGCATTTGTGAATGTATGTGTAAGAACCAAGAAGTGAACCCAGGGCTTTCTGATCCTGAAACCTGGACTCTTTCCACTATATCACTGTTGTTACCTTTCCATCAGTGAAGGATACGTAAAAAGCGACTTCATGCTGATAAGGAGTGTTTATTGGCAGTTATCTAGGTCTTTTATTAATTTTCCTTTCTTCTCCTCTAATCAAGACACAATAAATTTATATAATTTAGTAAAGTATTTAAAAATATGGATGTGCCTGGCAAAAGTAACAAAATAGGTTTTGCTTTATTTTCTGAAAAAGAAGAGACTTAGTAGCCATTTGAGCAGGAGACCAGTGTTTAACTGGGCACCTGAAATTTGCCATTTAGCATATGATGTATAATTCCAGGTCTCCCAACCAGTTCTTATTTATTTATCTATTTATTTTGAGACAGAGCATCACTCTGTCACTCAGGCTGGAGTGCAGTGACACAATCACAGCTTAATGCAACCTCAAATTCCTGGGCTCAAACAATCGTCCCATCCTAGTGTTTGAGGAGCTGGGACTACAGGAGCACACCACAACTCCTGGCTAAGGTTTTTATTGATTTATTTTTTTAGTTTTGGTGACAGGATCTTGCTATATTGCCCAGACTGATATCCAACTACTGGTCTCAATCAATTTTCCTCCTATGCCTCTAAAAGCACTGGGATTAGGGGTGTGGCCCACTGCACCTGACCCCAGCTCACCTTTAATGATAATATTTAGTAGGAATTATTTATTTGCCATATATACTGTCAGGCTACATCATTTTTTTCATGAAATGTTCTCTGTAGAAAATAGTGTAGTAAAGGGGACTATCACAGAATGTAGAATGAGTGTGTTGCTCCTTATATATCTATCAAAAATGTTGATGAAAATATGTTATGATTAAAAAGTTTTTAATCACATCTCACATAGATGATTACCTAATTATAATCCCCAAGCCTTTGCAACTTTTAATTTAGCTTTATGCATTTTTAAAATGACAGCTGAAAGAAATCATCTGGTCAGAATACTAATATCAACTGTCTTATATAAAATAAAAATGAATAAAGGGTTTTATATTTTAGTATGTTGCTAATGAGTGACAGAAAATTTAGTATGTTGTTAATGAGTGACAGAAAATTATGTGTTGCTGACTTATCTTCAAATCTATTTTATAGGAAAATATGTTTTCTTTAAGTCAGGGATGACAAAAATAAAGTTGCCAATTAATAAGTATCCCCAGTTAAACTGGTTATGATGAATATGTGTGTGTCAAATTGTGTAGAAGCGAAAATAAAGAATGATTAAGGTAGAAACAGCCCTTGCCAGGGGAAAGAGATAAATGTTATGCGATTTCTTACCTATTATATTAGTCTGTTCTCACACTTTTAATAAAGACATACCTGAGACTGGTTAATTTATAAAGGAGGGAGGTTTAATTGACTCACAGTTCCACATGGCTGGGGAGGCCTCACAATCATGGCAAAAAGCAAGGAGGAGAAAGTCACGTCTTCCATGGATGGCAGCAGGCAAAGAAAAAACTTGTGCAGGAAAACTCCCATTTTTTAAAACCATCAGATCTCATGAGGCTCATTCACTATCACAAGAACAGCACAGAAAAGACACGCCCACATGATTCAATTACCTCCCACCAGGTCACTCCTATGACACGGGAGAATTATGAGAGCTGCAATTCAAGATGACATTTGCATGGGGACACAGCAAAAGCCTATCATTTTACCCCCACCTCCTCCCAAATCTCATGTCCTCACATTTCAAAACCAATCATGCCTTCCCAACAATCCCCCAAAGTCTTAACTCATTTCAGCATTAACTCAGAAGTCCACAGCTAAAGTCGTATATGGGACAAGGCAAGTCCCTTTTGACTTACTAATCAAAAGTAAGTTAGTTACTTCCTACATACAATGGAGTCACAGGCATTAGGTAAATACACTCATTCCAAATGGAAGAAATTGGCCCAAATGAAGGGGCTACAGGCCCCATGCAAGACCAAAATACAGCAAGGCAGTCAAATCTTAAAACTCCGAAATAATCACCTTTGACTCCATGTCTGACATTCAGGTCACACTGATGCAAGAGGTGGGTTCCCATGCCCTTGGGCAGCTCTGCCCCTGTAGCTTTGCAAGGTAAAGCTCCCCTCCTGGCTGCTTTCACAGGCTGGCGTTGAGTGTCTGTGACTTTTCCAGGTGCAGCGGCAAGCTGTTGGTGGATCTACCATTCTGGGCTCTGGAACACAGTGGCCCTCTTCTCACAACTGCAGTAGGCAGTGTCCCAGTGGGGACTCTGTGTGGAGGCCCCAACCCCACATTTCCCTTCCACACTGCTCTAGCAGAGGTTCTCCATGAGGGCCCTGCCCCTGCAGCAAACTTCTGGCTGGACATTCAGGCGTTTCCATACATCCTTTGAAATCTAAGCAGAGGTTCCCAAACCTCAATTCTTAACTCCTTGTGCACCCACAGGCCCAACACCACATGTAAGCTGCCAAGGCTTGGGGCTTGCACCCTCTGAAGCAATGGCCTGAGCTGTATGTTGGCCACTTTTAGTCACGGCTGGAGCTGAAACACTGGGATGCAGGCCACCATGTTTGGAGGCTGCATAGAGCAGGAGGGCTCAGGGCCCAGTCCAGGAATTCATTTTTCTATTCCTCCAGGCCTATGATGGGAGGGGCTGCCATGAAGGTCTCCAACATGCCCTGCAGACATTTTCTCCATTGTCTGGGTAATTAACACATTTCTGCCGCAGGCTTGAATTTCTCCCCAGAAAATGAGATTTTCTTTTCTACTGCATCATCAGGCTGCACATTTTCCAAACTTGTATGTTCTGTCACCCCTTGAATTCTTTGCCACTTAGAAATTTCTTCCACTAGATACCTCAAGCCATCTCTCTCAAGTTCAAAATTCTATAGATCTCTAGGGCAGGGGCAAAAGGCCGCCAGTCTGTTTACATAGCAAGAGTGACCTTTACTCGAGTTCCCAAAAAGTTCCTAATCTACATCTGAGACCACCTCAGCCTGGGTTTTACTGTCCATATCACTATCCAGCATTTTGGTCAAAGCCATTCAACACGTTTCTCAGAAGTTCCAAACTTTCCTATTTCTTCCTGTCCTCCAGTCTTTACGAAGTTCCAAACTTTCCCACATGTTCTTATCTTCCTCTGATCACTCCAAACTGTTCCAGCCTCTGCCTGTTACCCAGTTCCAAAGTCGCTTCCACATTTTTGGGTATCTTTACAGCAGCACCCCACTCTCCTGGTACCTGTTTACTGTATTAGTCTGTTCTTATGCTGCTAATGAAGACATATCCAAGACTAGGTAATTTATAAAGGATAGAGGTTTAATTGGCTCACAGTTCCACATGGCTGAGGAGGCCTCACAATCCTGGTGGAAGGTGAATGAGGAACAAAGTCACACCTTACATGTCCACAGGCAAGAGAGCTTGTGTAGGGGAACTCCCCTTTATGAAACCATCAGATCTCATGAGACTTATTCACTACCAGGAGAACAGCATGGGAAAGACACACCCCCATGATTCCATTACCCTCTACTGGATCCCTTCTATGACACATGGGAATAAGGGGAGCTACAATTCAAGATGAGATTTGGGTGGGGATGCAGCCAAACCACATCATCTATCATGCATTGATGTGGGTGTGAATATTAAACAGCAAATTATTTGGATCTGAAGCTCCAAATGTTTGGAAAATAATTTCCAGATATATTTAATTATCCTGGTAGTTGGCAAAGGTACACCTTGAATTATAATAAATCCTAACTGTCTGTTCACATTCACAGTATCACCAGTCATTAAGTGCAGTATATGCAGTTGTACTTCCAAATAGTTCTAAGATAGTAACTAATTATTCCATACCATAATCTACCAAATTCTGTTCAACTAAGAGTACAAAAGCCAAGGGAAATGGTCTTGCTTTTAGCACACAGCTAAAAGGCTAGGTTTTGCAAAGTTAGGTATTTGATGGTTAAGATTAGGAGGGAGGGATTCTTGCTGAAATTAAATACTTGTAATACTACTAACATTGGAAAATAATTTGCTTTCTGACTTCTTATGACAGAATGAGTTTAACAAGCAAACTGTGTACACATATATATATGCCTACACAAATCATTTTCCTTACTTCTGCTAATTAACATCTTTTCCCTTTTTCCTCCTAATGCCATCTCTATTATAGACATTATTAGTAATAATTAATAGTAAAATCATTATTATGATAGATATAACATGTAGCTCAGTTTAGCAAATATTTCCTGATCAATTACTAAATATCAGAAAAGGTGTTGGACATGCATACATAAATTATAGTGGAAAAGGGTCCAAAGGTTATATGTGAAGTCCTCTGTTCCAGCTAGTACAATGAATTCCGAAGTAAAGCACTTCTGCTGCAATTCTTCAGGAAACAAATTTGCCAGCTCATACTCACTCCTGGAGCCTTCATATCCTAGTTCAGCGGTTCTTAAAATATTGTTACCAACCCAGCAGCATCAGACTCACTTTTTTAGACATGCAAACTTTTGGTCCCACTCTAAACTCACTAAATAGGAAACTATAACTACAGTCCATCAATCTATAGCTACTCAAGCCCTCCTAGTAAATCTAAAGCATACTTAAGTTGTTTGAGAACCACTAGCTTATTCAATAGTCTATGTCTACATAGTTATATTCCTTCTCTTTTAGTTCCCATTTACAGCCAAACAGGCTCCAGTGACACTGGATCTGATCTAGCTCCAGGTCTAGCTTCCTTAAGGATGAAGGACTGCAAGGAATAAGGTCAAGTGGTCCCAATCTTCTCAACTAAGACCAACCTCAGGTTGATCCACCAGCTTAACACAACCATATAATTGAGCCTAGTTTAGACCAACAGAATTGCTTGGGCAACCCAAAAAAGCATGCTATGTATAACGTTGGTATTTTTAAGCTTCTAAATTTAGGGGTGATTTTTTTAATGCGGTGTAACTAAAACATGAAACCTGAACCCAATCCTGAAAACTGTAAGAGAGCTATTGAAGAGTTAAGATAGAGAATGATATGATCAGATTTGCATTTTTAAAAAATCACTCTTGTTATATTATAGAAGACGGGTTGAAGGGGGAAAACAGGCAGAGGAATTAGCAAATGCATGCAAGAGATATTAGACCCTGAATCAGAGCTATAAGTCATTTGCTTTATATAGAATTACATTAGACCAAGGTGTTGTTATAATTCAATATAACTGGAAAGCTATGGGATGTGCTCATAATGTTTCAATAGGTAGGAAAATAATACGTTTAACCCCTTTAATAAGTTGTTTGCTTCTTTCCCCCAGTTAGACTTTAGGTAACTATATGGGTGCTGCTATGCTGTAACATGTTCCACCTATGTTATATGTCTTCAAAGAAAATGGAGAAGCCATCTTATTGACAGAACTATCTCACAACCAGCATAGGAAATTGGTTGATTTTTTTCGCATACATTCTATAGGTTTGTGTTACTTCTTTCACATACTCAATTCAATTGTAGATTATTAAATTGTAGATTATTAAATAGGAGAATAATTGTGGATGAGCAAAAAGGCTTGCATGGAGAATACAGCAGCAGAAAAATGGCCAAATGGCTGGCTTTGGAACAATGATTCATCAAACATGATTGGTGAAATCTCGCTAAGCACTAAGTAAGGTAAAGACTGATTTTATTAACAGAATGCAAGTTATGGGCTTTATGGACGGGGATACAAAACTAAGGAGAGAAAAGGCTGAGAAAAAAAGTAAGGGTCAGATAATACGCTGAGATGAAAATGGAAATGGACAATACTGGAATCTCCATGAAACTAAAATTGTAATAGGAGATTAAACCACATTACAGGAAATTAAGAATAACATCGACACCATAGAAAAAAATCAAATGATTGTTATGAGCAGCCTTTCCCAAAATGCAAAAAAAGTATGGAAAATGTAAATATTATGACTGAGAATTTGGTAATTATTTAAAATATAGAATGACAATCCAAGCAGCAGGTTATAGGGGTTCTTAAGGAGGAAAACTTAGCAGTTCTAAAATAATTTATTAATAAAAGTAAAATTGAATAAGTTGTCTAAATCTAATAAGAAAACAAATATGCAGCATTTAAGACCTTCCTGATTTTCCTGTAAATTTAATACAAAGAATTCTACAGGTAGAAACACTGACACATGTTTGAATAATTGTAGTATTAAAATCCTATAGGTATCAACTAATGATTCAAAGAAAGTTACTTCAAATTGCCTTCAAATTTCCCTCAGCAACACTGACTATCAGAGAGCACTGTAATAATAACATCTTACAAAATTTGAGGGCAACTTGTTTCCTACTGCCACCTACAACCAACTTGTCATTTATCTGTAAGGTGAAATCTTCAGCTTCAGGACCTTTGTATTGCTGTTTCCTATCTTCCCCAAATTGCTTTGTCATTCGTTCTTTCCATTCATAAAAATATCTGTCCAAATCTACCCTTCTTGGAAATGTCTACTCTACTGAAAACGATCTAATGGTCTATGCTTCTCCAGATTTTTTTTTATAGCTGCCATCACTACTTGTAACTTGATATTTATTTTCCACTGTTCCTACTAAAATATAAATTCCATTAGATTAGTAGTGTCATAGATAATTGTGTTTTTTCTTGCATTAGTAATGCCTAACATAGTCACAGACACATGATAACTACTTAATATATAGTTGTTGAATGAATGAAAATGTATGAATCCCCTCATAATCTCTCATTTGGATTAATAGCTGGTCTTCTTGTTCCTAATCCAGAACATCATCCCCTGCTCCTAATTCAGTTTCTACACAGAAGCTAGGTTGAAGTTTTGAAATTATGTCATTGTATTTAAATCCCTTCAATAAAGGCCCATAAAATTTTTTATAAAATCTCAACTTATTGTGGTCTAAAACTTCTTGTATATTCGGTTGTTTCTTCAACCTCTTTCTACGTCATTACAAAACTTGAGTGGAGGCAGGTAAATGCAGATAATAGCTTGCTCTTAATTTAACTCAATTACATAAAGATATGAAGCTGCTCTAAACTGATTTATAAAGTTAATACAATCCAAATTAAAAGCCAGTCAGGTTCCATTGCAAGAAGCCAGAAGTCTGACCTATTGTGTTAAATACATTTAATACCACAGAAAACAATTTTTCAAAAGCACTTTCTCTTCCTGGGATAATTGTTACAGGGATGTTCCCCACTTATTTTATAGCCCACGCTTGTTACTAAATCATGTTCATTAAATCAAGGGATTATTGCATAAGCCTTTCAGTATTTTCTCACTAACTTTCCAAATTTCTGTACTTTACCTGATTATAGTTTGGTTCTAAGTATGCACCCTCATTTTGATCTCCCTTTCACTCTATTTGGCAGATATGTTTCATAGTTTATATTGAAGGCTTGTAGTCATTTCTTTGTTTCTAAAAATATAGTTTTCTTCTCTATTTTCATTTTATTTTTCCCAGTTTGTGAAATTACTCTAAAATTTAACCAAAAGTTGATTAGTTTACCTTATAAAATTTTAAAAAAATGGATATGGTTACAAAATATGAATTTTAAAAGGAGAAGTAATACAGAAGAAGATAATATTAAATGATAAAACAACACGTTGGTACTTAAAATGGTAGTTATTTAAACAAAACTGAAAATCTCAGAAACTAACCACAGCATATATTCCAATTGCTGACATAAAAATTGTTGCCATGTCCAATCCATAAGAGAAAGATTAGTCAATAAATTATAATAGAACTAAACCATAACTAAATTTCAACAGGATTAGAGTTTTTGTATATAAAATAAAATTATAAAATTATAAAATACATAGTTGTGTATCTTTCTCATTTAGAGATCTTAAAGAACATTCATATATTTAAATACTTTGGAAACTTCTCCTTATATAAATATAGATATAAAGAGCAAAACAGATATTACAAAGATTAAAACTCATCATTTATAGAGATATACATCTTTAAGAAAAACTCTAAAACATAAGTAGAAAATGAACAAAGAATAGCAACAACCGATTCACATCACACTAAATGCAAATGATTTATTTTTAAATACTTAAATTCAGTAGTAATCAAGAAGATGCAAATTAAATAAATATATACATTTCCTTTTCAAAATAGAAAGCTAAATATATTACTAAAAGTACAGCTAAAACTGCACCCTCATGTCATGCAAATGGTTGTTTCAGGCTGCTCAGGCTGCCAAAAATAAATAAATAAATAAATAAATAAATAAATAAATAAAGCCACAGACTAGGTAGCTGAAACAACAGAAACGTATTTTCTTACAGATCTGGAGACCAGAAATCTGAGATCAAGATGCCAGCAGGGTTAGTTTTTCCTTATGCCTCTCTTCTGCTTTCTGCCTAGCTTACAAATGACCATCTTCTCCCTGTGTACTCACATAGCATTTTTCTGTGTACATGCATTTCTGGTGTTTTCTCCTCTGGTGTTATCAGTTCTATGAGATTAGGGTCCCACTCTTGTAACCTGATTTCATCTTGATTATGTCCCTAAAGATGCTATCTTCAAATATAGCAACATAAGGGGTTAAGGCTTCAATGTATAGATTTTGTGGGCACACAAGTTAGTACATAACACAGTAGTTTCAGTGTTGCATAATTTTATAAGTAGCCTTTTGCCATATATCTATAGATCACTTATTGTTTTTATAGGAATCAATAAGAAAGACATATTCAAACACACATTCAAAGGTTTTGATAGAATGATATTTATCCAGAGAAATATTTGTATTTTTCCTCAAAATTGAAACTACCTAAATAGGCCACGATAGGAGACAAGTTAAATTAATGATACTTGTAATCATGTTTCAAAGTATATTTAATAAAGTGAAGTATGCACTCAGTGCAAAGTTTCATACACAAAACATTACAGTTCATCCTATATGCAATATTAATTCCAATGGGAAATATATATCTCTAATATGTATATAACTTCATTTCAGCATACTGTCCTCTAAAATCCTATAGATATATAATTGTATATTATGTATTACTTATATTTATACATATAAATATCATAAGCCACTACACTAAAATTAAGAAAAGTTTATTTTTGAGTAGAAAATCTTTTTTCTATATTATTCTTTAACAATTTTTAGTCAGTGGAGTATTTTCTATACAGATAATATATATCCATAATATCAACAAAAGAAATATTTCATATGTTCTTGGCAATCACTCAGCTCTTTTCTTACTTATCCTGACCTGTGTTCTCAAGAATGTTTCAATGGAAACCTCACGCATCCATATCAAAGGCTGCCAAGCCTTCTGATAATTCCTTTTAACAATTCATTTAATAGAGTCTTTCTTGAAATTTAGTTATTTCATTTGTTATTCTAGTCATTTAAATATCCTCCCAAATAAATACTTAGATTTAACAAACATTCAATTTTATATCTATGTCTTCAAAACATTTTCGAATGGTAATTATTTGAATGATATTATCAAAAAATGATCCTTCCATATGAGAATTGGAGACATTCTAATACTCAGCATCCTGTGTACTACTGGAGGGTCAAGAAATATGTAAACATATTCTCAAGAAAAAATTTGGTAAACAGCCACACTCACAAATACCTATAATGTGTCACTGAAATAAGAATTGCCATTGAACTCCAGAATTGGATATTTTTAGACATTTTTCTAAGTACAGAAATTGTTGCCATAGTAACTTGTAACAGCTGTGAATAATCTGGCCCTAATCTGAAGCACTAAACAGCATTACAAAGGCTCGGTTCAACTACTTTTTTGTCTTGAAAGATTTGGGTTCTATATTGAGAGATAAACACCCTGAGCCCTGTATAAGAAAAGTTCAATAGCATCAGAATCTGTAAAATGTTTAGGAATAAGCTTAACTATGGAGATGAAAGACTTGTATACTGGCAACTATGAAACATTCATGGGAAAAAATTAAAGCAAACACAGATAAATGAAAAGACATCCCGTGTTCATGGATCTGAGCAATTAACATTGTTAAAATGTTCATAACCAAAGCAACCTGCAAGTTCAATGAAATCCTTGTCAAAATCCGAATAACATAGCTACAATAGCCTTCTAAGAGATAACATAAAAATATGTAAACAGAGACAATTAAGTAAAAACATGGGGGAGATAAAGTTAAGGTATATAATTTTATTGTTTTTTGCCTTTCTATTATTTCATTTGTGATATAAGTTTTTATCTCTTTAAAATAATGACATTTACAGAATATTTCACCCAACTTTTGCAGGATACATAGTATATTTATCAGCACATGAATCATTCTTTGGAATAGATAAGATCTTAGTCCATTAAACAAGTCTAAACAAATTCAAAAACATAAAAATCTTATCAAGTATCTTTTCTGGTCACAATGAAATAAAACTAGAAATCAGTAACAAGAGGAACCTCAGAAAACACATAAACACATGGAAATTAAACAACATGCTCCTGAAAGAACAATAGGTCAATGAAGAAATTAAGAAAGAAATTTAAAAATTTCTTGAAACAAACAAAAATGGAAACATAACCTACCAAAATCCATGTATATTGCAAAAGGAAAAAAACACCTATACCAAAAACATAGAAAGACTTCAAATAAATAACCTAGTGATGTACCTGAAGAAATCAAAAAAGCAAAAACAAACCATTTCTCAAATTATTAGAAGAAAATAAATAATAAAGATTAGAGCACAAATAGGTGAAAAGAGACTAAAAACAAATACAGAAGATAAACAGAACAAAAAATTGGTTTTTGAAAAGATAAATAAAACTGACAAACCTTTTGCTAGACTAAGAACAATAGAAGACCCAAGTAAATAAAATAAGAAATGAAAAAGGAGACCTAGCAATTGAGACCTCAAAAATACAAAGAAACATTGAAGACTACTATAAACAACAATATACCAACAAATTGGAAAACCTAGAAGAAATGAATAAATTCCTGGACAAATAAAACCAACTAAGATAGAGCCATGAAGACATAGAATACTTCAACAAACCAATAGGGAGTAATGAGATTGAAGCAGTAATAAAAGATCTACCATTAATAAAAGCCCAGGACCTGATGGATTCACTACTGAATTGCACCAACCATTTATAGAAGAACTAATACTAATCCTACTCAAACTCTTAAAAAAATTGAAGAGGAGAGAATATTGCCAAAGTCATTCTATGAGGCCAGCATTTCCCTTAGCCCAAAACCAGACAAGGACACAACAAAAAAAGAAAAGTTCAGGCCAATATCCCTGATGAATATAGATGCAAAAATCCTCAAGAAAATACCAGTAAACCAAATTCAATAGCACATTAGAAGGATGATACAATGTGATTATCCTTCTAATGTGCTCATGTGCTATGATCAAGTGGGATTTATCTCTGGGATGCAAGAGTGTTTCAACATGTGCAGATCAATAAATGTGATACATCACATTAACAAAATCAAGAACAAAAACCATATTATTATTTTAATAGATGCTAAAATTTTGATAACATTCAACCTCACATTATGATAAAAACTCTTATCAAAATGGGTATAGAATAAACATACTTCAAAATAATAAAGGGCATATATAAAAAACCCACAGCTGATGTCATATCGAATAGGAAAAAAATTAAGGCCTTTCTTTAAAGACCACAACATGATAAGGTTTCCCACTTTTACCACTTTTATTTCACATAATACTGATAGCCCTGGCCAAAGCAATTGGGCAAGAGAAAGAAATAAAGGGCATTTATATTGGAAAGGAAGAAGTCAAATTAGCCTCATTTGCAGACATGACTTTAGACTTAAAAAAACCTAAAGACTCAATCAAAAAATGTTATAACTCAAATGAAATTAGTAAAGTTCCAGGATACAAAATAAACATGCACAAATCAGTAGTGTTTATATATGACAACAGCAAACAATCTGAAAAAGAAATCAAACAAACCATTCCATTTATAATAGTTACAAAAGTATAAGACACCTAGGAATCAATCTAACCAAATAACTGAAAGGTCTATACAAGAAAAACTATAGAATTCTGATGTAAGAAATTGAAGAGAACACAAAAAAAGGGAAAATATTTTATGATCATGGAATCGATGAATTAATATTGTTAAGATGACAGTACTACTCAAAGCAATTTATGGACCCAATGAAAGCCCTATCAAAATACCAATGACATACTTCACAGAAATTAAAACATTCTAAAATTTATATGGAACCACAAAAGACCCTGAATTACCCAAGCAAATCTCAGCAAAAAGAACAAAGCTGAAGACATCACATTACCTGACTTCAAAATTTACTACAAAGCTATAGAAAACAGAACAGTATTGGTACTGGCATAAATACAGACATATAGACCAGGGCAAAAGAATAGAGAACCCAGATATAAATGTATGCACTTACAGCCAATTCACCTTTAGCAAAGGCACCAGAACATACAATGGGGAAAGGACAGTCTTTTCAACAAACGCTGCTGGAAAAACCAGAAAACTATATGCAGAAGAATAAAGTTAGACTCCTATTCTCTTACCATATACAAAAATAAAATAAAATAGATTAAAGACTTAAATGTAAGATCTATAACTAAGAAACTACGAGAAGAAAACACCGGCAAAACACTCCAGGACATTGGTCTGGGTAAAGATTTCTTGGGTAAGATCTCAAATGTACAAGCAAACAAAGCAAAAATAGACAAATGGAATTACAATAGACTAAAATGCTTCTTCACAGCAAAGGAAGCAATCAATAAAGTGAAGAGTCCACCCAAAGAATGAAAGAAAGGAATGCAAACTATGCATTTGAAAAGGGGTTCATATCTTGAATATATAATGAGTGCAAACAACTCTATAAGGAAAAACCTAATGATCCAATTAAAACATGGCAAAATATCTGAACAGATATTTCTTTAAAAAAGACATACAGATGGCCAACAGTTACATGAAAAAATGCTCACCATTTGTAATTATCAGAGAAATGCAAATTAAAAACAATGAAATATTACCTCACCTCTGTTAAAATGGCTTGTATCAAAAATAAAGAAAATAATGAATGCCTAGGAGAATGTGGGGAAAAGTGAACCCTACTACACTGTTGATGGGAATGTAAATTAATACAGCCACTATGGAGAACAGTAGAGAGGATCCTCAACATACTACAAATAGAACTAACATATACTCAGCAATTCTACTACTGGTATATATCGAAAAGTGAGAAAATAAATATATAGAAAAGACATATGCAAATCAATAAACATAATCCATCACATAAACAGAACCAATGACAAAAACCACATGATTATCTCAATAGATGCAGAAAGGCCTTCGATAAAATTCAACACCCCTTCATGCTAAAAACTCTCAATAAACTAGGTATTGATGAAATGTATCTCAAAATAATAAGAGCTATTTATGACAAACCCACAGCCAATATCATACCGAATGGGCAAAAGCTGGAAGTATTCCCTTTGAATACCGGCAAAAGGCAAGGATGCCCTCTCTCACCACTCCTATTCAACATAGTATTGGAAGTTCTGGCCAGGGCAATCAGGCAAGAGAAAGAAATAAAGGATATTCAAATAGGAAGAGAGGAAGTCAAATTGTCTCTGTTTGCAGATGACATGATTGCATATTTAGAAAACCCCATTGTCTCAGCCCAAAGTTTCCTTAAGCTGATAAGCAACTTCAGCAAAATCTCAGGATACAAAATCAATGTGCAAAAATCACAAGCATTCCTATACACCAATAATAGACAGAGAGCCAAATCATGAGTGAACTCCCATTCAAAATTGTTACAAAGAGAATAAAATACTTAGAAATACAACTTAAAAGAGATATGAAGGACTTCTTCAAGGAGAACTACAAACCACTGCTCAAGGAAATAAGAGAGGACACAAGCAAATGGAAAAACATTTCATGCTCATGGATAGAAAGAATCAATATCATGAAAATGACCATACTGCCCAAAGTAATTTATAGATTCAATGCCATCCCCATCAAGCTACTATTGACTTTCTTCACAGAATTAGAAAAAAACTACTTTAAATTTCACATGGAACCAAAAAAGAGCCCATATAGCCAAGACAATCCTAAGCAAAAAGAAGAAAGCTAGAGGCATCATGCTACCTGACTTCAAACTGTACTACAAGGCTATAGTAACCAAAACAGCATGGTACTGGTACCAAAACAGAGATATAGACCAATGGAACAGAACAGAGGCCTCAGAAATAACACCACACATCTACAACCATCTGATCTTTGACAAACCCAACAAAAACAAGCAATGGGGAAAGTATTCCCTATTTAATAAATGGAGTTGGGAAAACTGGCTAGCCATATGCAGAAAACTGAAACTGGACTCCTTCCTTATGCCTTGTACAGAAATTAACTCAAAGTGGATTAAAGACTTAAATATAAGGCCTAAAACCATAGAAACCCTAGAAGAAAACCTAGGCAATACCATTCAGGACATAGGCATGGGTAAAAGACCTTAGGACTAAAACACCAAAAGTAATGGCAACAAAAGCCAAAATTGACCAATGAAATCTAATTAAACTAAAGAGCTTCTGCACAGCAAAAGAACCTGTCTTCACACTGAACAGCAACCTACAGAATGAGAGAACATTTTTGCAATCTATCCATCTGACAAAGGGCTAATATCCAGAATCTACAAAGAATTTAAACAATTTTATAAGAAAAAAAAAAAACAACCCCATCAAAAAGTGGGTGAAGGATATGAACAGACACTTCTCAAAAGAAGACATTCCTGTGGCCAACAAACATATGAAAAAAACCTCGTCATCGCTGGCCATTAGAGAACTGCAAGTCAAAACCACAATGAGACACCATCTCATGCCAGTTAGAATGGCAATCATTAAAAAGTCAGGAAACAACAGATGATGGAGAGGATGTGGAGAAATAGGAATGCTTTTACACTGTTCGTGGGAGTGTAAATTAGTCCAACCATTGTGGAAGACAGTGTGATGATTCCTCACGGATCTAGAATCAGAAGTACCATTTGACCCAGCAATCCCATTAGTGGGTATAAACCCAAAGATTATAAATAATTCTACTATAAAGACACATGCACACGTACATTTATTGCAACACTGTTCACAATAGTAAAGACTTGGAACCAACCCAAATGCCCATCAGTGGTAGACTGGATAAAGAAAATGTGGCACATATACACCACGAAATACTATGCAGCCATAAAAAAGGATGAGTTCGGCCGGGCGTGGTGACTCACGCCTGTAATCCCAGCACTTTGGGAGGCCGAGATGGGCGGAGCACAAGGTCAGGAGATCGAGACCATCCTGGCTAACATGGTGAAACCCTGTCTCTACTAAAAATACAAAAAAAATTAGCTGGACGTGGTGGCGGGCACCTGTAGTCCCAACTACACGGGAGGCTGAGGCAGGAGAATGGTGTGAACCTGGGAGGCGGAACTTGCAGCAGTGAGTGGACATCGCGCCACTGCACTCCAGCCTGGGCGACAGAGCAAGACTCCGTCTCAAAAAAAAAAAAAAAGAAAAAAAAAAGGATGAGTTCATGTCCTTTGCAGGGACATGGATGAAGCTGGAAACCATCATTCTCAGCAAACTAACACAGGAACAGAAAACCAAACAATGCATGTTCTCACTCATAAGTGGGAGTTGAACAATGAGAACACATGGACACAGGGAGGAGAACTTCATACACTAGGGCCTGTTGCGGGGGTGCGGGGTGAGGGATAGCATTTGGAGAAATTCCTAATGTAGATGATGGGTTGACAAGTGCAGCAAGCCACCATGACATGTTTATACCTATGTAACAAACCTGCACGTTCTGTACATGTATCCCAGAACTTAAATTATAAGAAATAAATTTTTTAAAAAGGACATCTGCACTTCTATGTTTATTGCAGCACTATTTATTTAGCACAGTAGCTAAAATATGAATCTACCTAAGTACCCATCAACAAACGAATGGATAAAGGAAATATGACATATATATACAATTGAATATTATTAAGCCATAAAAGTAATGAAATCCAGTCCTTTGCAGCAACATGAATGAAAGTGGAGGCCATCATGTTAAGTGAAATTAGTCAAGCACAGAAAGACAAATATCACATGTTCTCATTCATATATAGAAACTAAAAATGTGGCTCTTCTGAAGTTAGAGATTAGAATGGTGATTACCAGATCTTGGGAAGAAGAAGAGGTTGAGATGAATGGAAAAGAAATACAAACATAGTTATTATCACTGAACTGTACACTTAAAAATGGTAAACATGCCACATTTTACATTTTATCTCAATAAAAAATTAAAAATAAAAAACGATAACAAGTGTTGGCAAGAGTGTGAAGAAAAGGAAACCCTTGTGTACTGCTGGAATGTAATTTGGTGCAGCCACAATGCAAAACAGTATGCAGGCTCCTCAAAAGAATTAAAAGTAGAACTACCACAAGATCCAGCAAATCCACTTCAGAGTATATATCCAAAGCAATTGAAATCAATATACTGAAGACATATCTGCACTTCCATATTTATTGAAGCATTATTCACAGTAGCTAAGATATGAAAACAACTCAAGTGTCCATGAACACACAGATGGAAAAAGAAAATATGGTATATACATACAGTGGTATGATATTTAACCTTAACAACATAGGGAAATCCTTTCATTTGTGACAACACGGATGAAACTGTAGGACATCAAGCTACGTGAAATAAGCCAGATGCCAAAGGACAAATACTACATGATACCAGTTAAATTAGAAATCTAAAATAGTCAAATTCACAGAAGCAGAGTGTAGAGTACTGGTTATCAGGCCTAGGAGGTTAAGGATGGAGGTGGGTATTGGTCAAGAGGTGCATAGTTTCAGTTATACAAAATGAACAAGTCTTAGAGATCTACTGTTCAGCATAGTAGCTAGAGTTAACAATAGTGTATTATATACTTTCAAATTTGCTAAAAGGGTAAATCTTATGTTAAGTGTTCTTATCACAAAAATAACAATAATGATAATACTAATAAAAGGGGAAGGAGGAATCTTTTGGAGGTGCTGGATAGGTTGATTACATTGTTTGTGGTAATGATTGCATGGGTATGTACTTTATTTCTAAACTCATCGAGTTTTATCCATTAAATGTGTACAACTTTTTGTATAAATTATACCTCAATAAAACAATTTCTAAAAATATGCACTTCATCATTATTTGTGGTTTTGTGTCTTAGAAATTATCTTTTTTTCTTCCCTGGGAAACACGGCCTTCTCAGAAACCATGTACTTCTTTGATGCTCTGTCCCCCAGGGAATTCTCAAGTTCACTGTCAGTTTCTGGACCTCAACAAAGAGAACATCTACATTTTACATGATATACAGCACTCACCTTTGTTTAGGACATAACTGATACTGTTTCTGGTTTGCAAAATAAGTGAATTTGGTCATTTCTTTTCATATGGTTGAAAGTTATAATAGGAATATTCACCCAAGAGCAGCAATAAGCCTGGCCCTAACACATGCCTGCTCTGCCTGGCTCTAAAGTGTCTCTTTGGGGGCAGTCTGATAGTCACCAGAGCAGCTGTCACTGCAGCTTTACCACGTGACCTCTCCTTCTACCTCCTTTCCAAAGAATGAAAGAGAAGAAACATACCTTGAAAGTTGTAGATGTCCCACCATCAACGCAAGCTTGTACAAGCATGCATAAAATTCTTATTGACAGCTGTGGGCTGTAAGAGTTGCTGCCACTGTACAAAATAAGGAAGCTGAGATACAGGAAGTGAAAGCATGTAACATATTATTTGCCTCAGTTCTCATTTGGAAAGTGGTAGAATCCGGTGTGTGTAACTAAGTCTCAGAGTCTCCAAAGCCTGTACCCTTTCAGATGTACCTCACTAATCAGAAATTTAGGTGAGGCATTGGAGAGGGAGTATAGAAGAGAGTTTACAAATCAAAATCCAGGAGAGAAAGAGGTCTGAAAAGGTAGCAGTATAGATAGCTTCCTGTCTCCAATTCAGAATCTTGTGAATTTGTCAATGAATTTGTGTTAACTTTCATGGCTTCATATTCTACATCCAAACTACAGTATTCATTTTCTTGTGTAAATTACTTCAGAAAGTTAGATGAATACTGCAAATGATTAGCCTTTACAGCTTCTTTTTTGAATTTCAAAGGACTCTACAACCTTAATTACTCACCTACATCTGTAAGGCAAGGCAAGAATTATCACCTTAATTGAACCAAAGGAAATCCAGAGGTCAAGCAGTTCCCTGCTGTCCCCACAGCAAGAAAGTGATGGAGAGAATCAAGAACTGGAAAGCATACTTCCTCATTTCAATTCTATATTTAGACATTGACTTTTTAAAGTTTTCTAGTAAAAGAAGGGCAGTGCTGCTAATTATAATGAGCTGAATTACTCTGCTTGTCACTCAGACAAAAATGTGTTTATTAAAGATAGGCAAGACAGTGAGAGAAGAACAGAGAGACAGTGAGATAACAAAGAGACAGTGCAGGGAGACAACTTGTCAGTATAAGGAATGAGCTGTCACTTTCCTTGTTGGGAGCAGCAGGGAACTTTATGAAGAAGAAGGGAAAGCTTGAGATAAATGGGGGAAAACACAGACCAGGTGGCAAGCAAGGAGGTCAGCAGTCCGGTATAATTTCACACCACATGTGCTGCTTTTCAGCAGAATTAAGCATAAAATGAGATGACTATGCAAAAAAAGGCACAGATTTGAGATACCAGATCTTTGACTCAAATATCTTTTTGTTCAATACTCCTGGAGTGTTCCTTGAGTCTCTCCGGGAATTTTAAATTTAAAAAAAAAAAAAAAAGTGAAAAAGAAACATTATTTGAAAAATAAGAAGATTCTGAGAGTCCATAAATTAAGGAACAAATCTGGTCAAAATTATATAATTCTGAATTAGCAAACATGTAGAAAGATTGTAATCCTCTGGACTTTAAGTACTCATTTCAATGTGGTTGCATGGACTCCTCATTCTTTCAAGCAATGTATTTCACATTCAGAAGTCACTTAGTGGCCAAGTGGGATATAATATGCAATAATTTCATAGTCTCCTGAAACGTGAGTTTGAAATATTGAATAAATTGTTTTTGTTATTTCCAAATGAACCACATCCCCTGAGTAATCACTTTCATTCTCATATGAAACAATAAACAAAAGGACAAATACTACATGATGCCACTTAGATGAGGAATCTAAACTAGTCAAATTAATAGAAGTGGAGAGTGGAATGATGGTTGTCTGGGCCTGGGATACACAGTATGAAATACAACACCACTACTAAATGAATGTAGTAGTAAATCTATATGTAATGTCTTAGAAAAAGGGATATCTAATATATACATATGTGTATATATATGTGTATACATATGTGTGTGTGTGTGTGTGTGTGTATATATATATATATTTTTTTTTGAGATGGAGTTTCACTCTGTTGCCCAGGCTGCAGTGCAGTTGCATGATCTCGGCTCACTGCAAGCTCCGCCTCCCGGGTTCAAGCAATTCTCCTGCCTCAGCCTCTCGAGTAGCTGGGACTACTGGCGCCCGCCACCACGCCTGGCTATTTTTGGGGGGTGTGTGTGTATTTTTAGTAGAGACGAGGTTTCAGTGTGTTAACCAGGATGGTCTCGATCTCCTGACCTCGTGATCCACCCGCCTCAGCCTCCCAAAGTGCTGGGATTTCAGGCATGAGCCACCGCACCCCGCCTAAAATATATTTTAAGTGAAAAAGGGTAAATTGCAAAGAATGTGCTTAGTGTGAGACCATGTTTTGTTTGTTTGTTTGAAGAATGCATAGTCATAAGGTAGAACATGTTGGGCAGTATATTTGCATAATTCAAATGGCCACCAAACACTGAGTGACCATCCTGCTGCCCTTCCCTTGTAAGCTTATTTTATTACACTCCAAGTCATCTTTTTGACCCTTCCTCTCCTCAGATAACACACCCCTGAGCTAATGACCTGACTTCATATTTTATTGAGAAAATAGAAGCCCAGAGATGAGACCTATATTATCACCCCACCAGCAAAGCTACAGGTTATCTCTCTGTTTTCTGTGACCATTTTGTCTGCCTTCCCTCTTGTCAGCTACAATGGAGGCAGTATCCCTGTTTCTATCAATGTCCAACCTCAACATTTGTGTACTGGAGTCCATCTACTCTTGATTTCTCAAATATCTGATTTCTATTCTCAGTAATACTCTCTTTCTCTCTCTCTCTCTCCCTCCTCCCACCCCTTTCTCTTAAGATGCCTTAAGAATTGTTGTACTTACATTGAACATGACCATCAGAAATACAGCATAAGTATGTTATGTCTCTTGCTTTTTGATTAATAGCAACAGCAAAAATATTCCTTTGGGCTCACAACTCTTGCCAGGGATTGCCCCATTTCTGTGTTGCATTTCACAGTAAAACTTTTTGAGAGTTGTCTGTAATCTCTTGCCTCTGCTCCTTAAACTCACATTCTTTCTTTACTTCTACCTGTGGGTTTATATTTCCTCTACTTCTCCACTGATTGTACTTTTGTCATGTTGCCAATGACCTCTATATTGGCAAATTTTATAATCATTTCACTGTTCTCAACATATTTACTTTCTCAACAATATTTGACAGTTAATCTTACTTTCCCTTTTGTTTATTTTTATTTTTAATTTTAATTTTTTTTTAGATGGAGTCTCACTCTTGCCTAGGCTGGTGTACAGTGGTGTGATCTCGGCTCACTACAACCTCCACCTCTTGGGTTCAAGCAATCCTCCTGCCTCAGCCTCCCAAGTAGCTGAGATTACAGTCATGCCACCACGACTGGCTGATTCTTTTTTTTTTTTTTTTTTTTTGTATTTTTAGTAGAGATAGGGTTTCACCATGTTGTCCAGGCTGATTTCCTGACCTCGAATGATCCACCCACCTAGGCCTCCCAAAGTGATGGGATTATAGGCATGAGCCACCGCACCCATCCACTTTCTCTTTAAAGATATATAAATATATATATATATTTTTACTTCTTGTATATCACAACAGTCTGGGTTCCCTTTTACTAACTGGCTACTTCTTGGTTTCTTGGCTGGTTCCTCCTCGTCTTCCTGAATTCTAAATGTTGGAGTTCCCTGGGGCTCTGTTCTGGGCCTTCAGTCTCTATCTGAATCCTCTGTATAGATTGCCTCATCCAATCCCAATTTTTTTTTTTTTTTTTTTTTTTAGACGGAGTCTCGCTCTGTCGCCCAGGCTGGAGTGCAGTGGCCGGATCTCAGCTCACTGCAAGCTCTGCCTCCTGGGTTTACACCATTCTCCTGCCTCAGCCTCCCGAGTAGCTGCGACTACAGGCGCCCGCCCAGTCGCCCGGCTAGTTTTTTTGCATTTTTTAGTAGAGACGGGATTTCACTGTGTTAGCCAGGATGGTCTCGATCTCCTGACCTTGTGATCCGCCCGTCTCAGCCTCCCAAAGTGCTGGGATTACAGGCTTGAGACACCGTGCCCGGCCCCAATCCCAAAATTTTCAACGATGGCTATCAACCATTGATTTCTCAAACTTTGTCTTCAAATACTCTTTATGAGCCAGATACTTCCTAAATGTATCCCAATGCCTGATTTTCTCCACTGGAAGTCCAGGCACAAATATCCAACTGCTTTCCTGACATTTCCAAATAGTTCTCTAATATGTGTTGTAAACATTAAATGATCAAAAAAGGACTTGATTTCCCCCAGAATCTGCTTTTCTTCTAGTCTTCTCTATTTCATCAAAGTATACTATTATACTCCCAGATGCTTTTGTTCCAAATAAAAAGTTTTCACTGATTCTCTTAATTCCCTTAACAGCCCCACCCACCTGTATTAAATGCACCTTAAAGTTGTGTTACCAATGTCTATAAAACATCTTTAGAATCATTTGAATTCAAATTGTTCCAACTTGCCATCACTGTGGGCCAATTTCCATTTTTTCTGGCCTGGACTACTGCAATACACTGATTCATAAATGAGGTGTATGGTTCTAGGTCAAAATCCTATGTGCGATTTTTCAGGCCTGACCATAAGTAAGTATCAAGGCTTTACCTGACAAGCCTTATAGGGGAAGCTACTCTCCCATACCAGATTTAGTGCATAGCTGACACCTTGCAGTTACTAACTGAAGTTACAGTCACAGACTCATATGTCACACCTCCCCCTTTCTCCAGCTTGTTACGCTCTTAGGTATATCTGCATCCTTAGCTCAGGCACCTTCATTCAGGGGTTTCTTTACTTGGGGTTTTGGTAGAAGCCTTCCTCAGGTGCCTCTGCATCCGAGGATAAGGAACAGAAAATCTTGAAGAAACTTTTTTCTCCACTCTGATTCAGTACTTTTCCAGTCCCAATGCTTCTTCACTCACCCCATTCTTCCTCTCCCCTGGTCTCTGAGTCCATAGAAATGCAGGAGCCTTTTCAGATAGATAAATAGATACATACATACATACATGCATGCATGCATGCATACATACATAGAAAAATAGATTGATAATATACATTTATCCATGAAGAGAGAGAGAGATCCCTTCTGTCCCCGCACTGAGATGACCACTATGACTGTGCTGATTTACCTGAACTTTGACCCAGCATGCCATTACCTGGGAGAAAATAGAACAGGGAGAAATGAGTGCTTTCTCTGGTTTAGTCTCTTGCTTATACTAGACCAGAAAGTCATTAAACCTGGACAATGACTTTGATTTTGTCGTCTTGTTTTAATCAACTACTTGGACACCTAACAATGCATCTCTCTCTAGTTCAGCTGAGCTCCTAAAAGTAAATTTACATGGAAAGACAAGGGAAGTAAACTAGTCAAAATACTTTTAAAAGGACGAATACCACTGAAGGATGCATACTGTCCTGTTGTAAGATTTACTATAAAGCTATAGTAACCAAAACTGTGTAATATTGGTTAAGGCAAAGGCACATTGATCAAAAGAGCAGAATGATGTGTTCAGAATAGATCCACAGAAATAGGACAATTGATTTTCTACAAAGGTACAAAAACATTTCAGTGGAGAAAGGATCCTTTTAGATAAATAGTGTTAGAGAAATTAGACATCCCTATGCAAATAATGAACCTCACATTATATATAAAAATTAACTGATAGACCTAAATATAGAATGTAATACTGTGAAACCTTTAGAAGCAGAAATGAGAAAATCTTCACAACTGTGGTTAGGCAAAGATTTCTTACACACATGACAACACAAGCACAATCCTTAAAAGAAAGTAAAGTACTAAATTGGACTTTATCAAAAGTAGAGACTTTCGCTCTGAGAAGAACACTGTTAAGAGAATGAAAGGCAAGCTACAGAAAACGTATCACATACAGGACAAAGAATTTGCATCTAGAATATATAAAGAAGACACTAAACTCAGGAGTAAGACAAAAATAACAAATAGACAAAATTATTGAAGCAACAATTCACAAAGGAGAAAATATGGCTGGCATATAAGCACATGAACACATGGGCAACATCATTATTCATTAGGAAAATGCAAATTAAAACCATGATGAGATAGCTGTATATATATATTAGAATGCCAAAAATTTTTTTAAAAAACTGTGACAATACCTAATACTAGAGAGGGTATAGAAAGACTGGACTTTTAATTCATTGTCATAAAATGCAAAATGGTAGAGACATTCAGAAAAACACTTTGACACCACATATAAAGTAGTACATGCACTTACCATATAAGCCACAAATTCCACTGCAAGGTATTTATTTTAAAGAAGCAAAACTATATGTTCACACAAATTACTGCACACGAATATTTATGGAAGGTTTATCTTCTCCCAAAACTGGAAATAACACAAATTAACCCTCAATGAGTGAAGGGATGAACGAATTAAAGTGTAACCATGCAATAGAATACTACACAGGCAGAAGAAAAATGAACAAAAAGCCCCACCAAAGCTATTGATATGCACATACACAAGATACGGAAGAATTTGGATAAATATCAAAGAAGTCATGATGAGTAAATGAAGCCAATCTCAGAAGGATATATATATAAGTTTAACTTTATAAAATTATTGTATAGACAAAAGCTATAGCTGCGAAGAGCCGATTAATCCTTGCCAGGGGTTAGAGGTCAGAGGAGGGTATAATTTCAGAGCGGTAGCCACAGGGAGTTTTGGAGTTTAGGTAACTGTTCAGTATTCTGATTGCGGTGGTGGTTATAAAGATTTGTATCTATGTTAAAATTCATAGAACTGTATATAGAAACATCTTTTAATATATATTAATATTAAAAATAAAATGTTAAATGTGAGTTATTCATTTGCCTTATTCAACCAACGCCATGTACACATAAACACCAATTATTATGGGACTGAATTGTTTTTCATAAATTCATCTAAAATTAGTCAAACTCACATAAGGTTTATTCAGGAAAATATCACTTTTCTGTACTCTGATGGATTTTTACAAATAAAATTAACTAAACTTTCTTTTGAAACAATCTGAGTCATTTTGACAACCGCTTTGACTAATGCAGCTCAAGAAAAAGTTATTGGTTAAGGAGGATTGGTTATAGGATATCCTCTAAGACTGTTGCACAGATATTTCACCATGTTTTGGTTAAACATGTTCTTACCAGTACTTCCGCTTCTTTCATCCTGCCATGAGTCCACACAAAGACTTGAGTGAACATCTTTCTTTATAAAGTTGAAGTGAACAAACCTTATGACTTTGTTCTCTACTATACCACCAAGATGGGAGTGTTCTCAGCTAAGACTGACATTTAATAACTACACTATTTCTTAACTTTACATTGAATTCACATACATAATAAGTAGTTTCATGCTCATAATTAATTAAATGAACATTTCCTAAGAAGTTACGAGCTGCCAGTTACTGTGTTAGGTGATGTTACAAAGATGAATAAGACATGATTTCTGACCATAAGGGTATCATAATCTAAAAGAGGACATGAAAAATGGTGATGTGAACAGAAACCACCAATGAGTAAGCTATTCTTGGGGTATAATTTTGTCACTAAGGGAGGAAACGTTACCTTCTTTGAATTTAAAAGGTCACTGGTGAGTGAACCTATTAAATGCTTCTTAATGGAGTGTATGTCAAGTTCAAATAAGTTTTTCACATGCTAGATGTCATCAGGTTCATGATGTTTAAGTTGAACAATTTTGTAACTTATTCCAACTAGAGGAGTCTTTGCCCAAATTCCAAACCCCAGTTGGATGACTACATGAGAATAAACAGTCAATGTAGTGCATGACATACGTCCCCTTAGTTTTGGACTCCTCTTTTCACCTATTCAGTTTTGTGGGAGTTAGGATATGCATGACAAAGGATGCCATGAATTTTTCATGTAGAAACCATGTCCCTGAGACAAGTTAGTTTATTGACATGTCATCAAGATAGTTCATTTAAGATGTATTTAATGAGCCCTGTATTATATTCCAAGCACTGCACTTGATAATACAGACATACAGATGAATAAGACTAGGTAGGTATTATCCTCTGAGTGGCTCAAAATCTAGCGAAGGAAGTTAAGCACACAATGCAGTTAATGGGGAAAGAGTAGGTATATGTATGAAGGGCAGAAGTAGCATAGGGAGGTTGGAATAAAAGTTACTGGGAGTGCGGGGGGCAAACCACGGCTTGAAAGTTTATGGTCTTACTGAAACACATGGCAGCATTTGAAATTACGAATTTCTCTCTCATGAAAACTCTCCTTTAGCTCCTTGATACCATATTTACCTGACTCTCATTTGATCTCTGTTGATCCTCTTTAAATTATCTTCTTATCTTCCTTTTTTCACTTTTAAGTTCAAGAGTACAAGTGCAGGCTTGTTACATAGGTAAACTTGTGTCACAAGGGTTTGTTGTAAAGATTATTTTATCACCCAGGTATTAAGCCTAGCATCCATTAGTTATTTTTCCTGAGCCTCTTCCTCCTCCCACCTTCCAACCTTTGATAGGCCCCAGTGTGTTTTATCCCCCTTTGTGTGTCCATGTGTTCTGATCATTTAGGTCTCACTTATAAGTGATAACTTGCAGTATTTGGTTTTCTGTTCCCGTGTTAGTTTGCTAATAATAATGGCTTTCAGCTCCATTCATGTACCTGCAAAAGACATGATCTTGTTCTTTTTTTTATTATTATACTTTAAGTTCTAGAGTACATGAGACTGGATTAAGTAAATGTGGCACATATACACCATGGAATACTATGCAGCCATAAAAAAAGATGAGTTTGTGTCCTTTGTAGGGACATGGATGCAGCTGGAAACCATTATTCTCAGCAAACTATCGCAAGAACAGATCTTGTTCTTTTTTATGGCTGCATAGTATTCCCTGATGTATATGTACAATATTTTCTTTATCCAGCCCTATCACTGATGTGCATTTAGGTTGATTCCATGTCATCGTTACTGTGGATAGTGCTGCAATGAACATACACATGCATTTGTCTGTATAATAGAATTATTATACTGGCTCTGTCCTGGGCCTTCAGTCTCTGTACTGTCTCTGACCCTTAAATGATATTGTCTTTTAGGATTCAATTCTTTATCTTGTGCTCTCTTCATCCAAAAGGAATTTTCTGGGAACTCTCAGCCAGCACAGTGGCTGATACTGCCACATATATTACCCTCATCCTTAAGTTCTCCATTGATTTCAGATGCTTATCTAATTGCATGATATGTATTTTATTCATTCATGCATTTATCTATTTGTATTACAAATAAATCTTAAATGTCTACTATGTACCAGAGACTCTGCTAGGTATGGAGAAATGGAGTGGTGAGCAAAAACAGATGTGGGCATTGTCACATGACTATCCCATAGGCATATAAATCTTAGCATATTTAAATCCAAACAAGTACACTTTATCTCCTAAGAGAATAATAACAGTTAACATTTCCGGATTGTTTATTGAGAACCATGGTTCTGAGAACTTTATATGCATTAACCTATTTAATCTCAGTGGCAAAGTTATGATATAGGTACTATTTCATCTCCCTTTTATCAATGAGGAAACCGAGACAAAGGAGCATTAAATATCTTACCAAGGTCACACAAAAGATAACAGGCACAGGTGGGATATAAAAAAAGATGATCTCTTTCCAAAGAGATACGTGGTACTGTGAGATCACGGAGGAAATACAGAAACGGCTTGTCGTGGCTGCGGCTACTGTGACTCTTTACAGCATCTTCCTTGCTGTCTGTGAGAGGCCCAGTCCCCTAGTCATGCAGCCAGGCAAAAAACCTGTGTCTGCAGGCATTTTTTTCATCCATCATTCAGCCGGGGTCTGCAGGTCGGGCCCGGCAACAATTTATCTAAAATGTCACAGTTGATCATACCACTCCTTTGTTTCAAAAAATCTTTTTAGTATCTCCATTTTTTTTCTTTTTCTTTCTTTTTTTTTTTTTTTGGCAGAACTTCAGGATATAGACAGAGCCCCTCATAGTTTGGTGTCTGACTTCCATTCCAGCAGCATCTTCTCGGCTTCATCCTCATAGGTCGTTCATTGGGAACTCTAAAACGATTGCAAGTATCTACACATGTCATGCTGTTTCTAATCTTTAAACTTTTGCTTATGCTTTCCTCTCTGCCTGAAACTCCTTTCTCCAATTCTACCTCATTCATTTCTGCTGATATTTTCAAAAGTCAGCTGAAAAATTAGTCTTCTCTAACCACCAAAGGTTTACTGTATTTCATCTGTGATCTCACAGCACTACGTATATTCCTCAACCTTGCACTTAACACTGCATCTCATAATTGTTTGTTAATTTGTCCTAGACTAGTGGTATGGTTGGGCTGCGTCCCCACCCAAATCTCATCTTGAATTGTAGTTCCCATAATTCCAATGCATCATAGGAGAGACCCGGTGGGAGGTAATTGAATCATGGGGGCAGTTACCATTATACTGTTCTCGTGATAGTGAGTGAGTTCTCATGAGAACTGATGGTTTTATAAGGGGCTTTTCCCGCTTTGCTCAGCACTTCTCCTTCCTGCCACCAAGGACATGTTTGCTTCCCCTTCTGCGTGATTGCAAGTTTCCTGAGGCCTCCCCAGCCCTGCATAACTGAGTCAATTAAACCTCTTTGCTTTATGAAATTACCCAGTATCAGGCAGTTCTTTATGGCAGCATGAGGATGGACTGATACAACTAGAAACACATAAAGATCAAAGATCTCTCATTTTCCATCCTCAACATCCCTACTTTATTATATTTATCACACTGTAATTTTATTTATTTATTTTTATTTAATTAATTTTTTTTGAGACAGTCTCACTGCATCACCCAGGATGAAGTGTAGTGGCATGATCTCTGCTCACTGCAACCTCCACCTCCTGGGTTCAAGTGATTCTCCTGCCTCAGCCTCCCAAGCAGCTGGGATTACAGACGCACACCGCCACACCTGGTTGATTTTTTTTGGTATTTTTAGTAGAGATGGGTTTTCGCCATGTTGGCCAGGCTGGTCTCGAATTACTACCCTCAAGTGATCCACCCACCTCATCCTCCCAAAGTGCTGGGATTACAGGCGTGAGCCACTGCACCTGGCCCCACACTGCAATTTTAAATCTGTCTGTATGATTATTTGACTGATGTCTATCTCTCTACTGCAATGAAAGGGCTATCTATGATGGCAAGAATGATAACTATTTTTTGCTCCACATTGTGTTTGTAGCGCCTAATAAAATATCTTGAATAGAGTAAATGAAGAACATAACAAAAGCTTCACTTGAATGCCAACTGTTTGCAGGTAGAGAGTTAAATACCAAGAACTCAGAAGCAGCAAAGGTCATGGTCCCTGCCTTGTGAGAATGTCACGCTGGAGACATGAAGTTAGCAGTACATGAAACTTAGCCAGCGTCTAAGTGGTAAATGATAACATATCCAATACTGACATATTCCTTATTTTAAGAGGAAAAGTGAATGCAAAGTGAAGGTGATATTTGTGTGATGTTAGAGAAGTGATATCAAAGGATCCATGTCCTCGCACAGCACTCATCAGCACATCCTGAACTCTTAAACCCAGAGGATAATAAAATATTTCAAGAGTTAAGCAACATGACATAGCCACTGAATTCTACAGCTTATTATACCAAGCAAATAAGGGAAAAAATTTCAATTTGTCTTTCTTGCTCTTTCTCCCCATATTCTCTGGTAGCCATTGTGGGCACAAGAAGTCAGGTCTCCGAGACAGGCCTAGATCAAATGACCTTCCAGAGGAGGCATAAATTTGGTACCCAAATTTGTTCAGTATTTCAACAATATTTTCTACCTTCAACATATTTTCCATGTATATTTTATTCTTAGATGGTTGGTGTAGCTTCTAAGATCCTGATAATAAATATTCCAAAAAGAGATTATAAGTTTTCTCCAGCCACATTAACTAGACTTCTATGGAGTAGTGTCTGGCTGACTCCAGAAGATCCCTTTCTTCAGAAACAGCAGTCCGGGCAGACTAAGGTCATTGCCCAGGGTTGCAAAGGTAATACTCAGCGGAGTTGCGATTCAAAGGATGTGAGGATTCAAGAGATTATGTGGGAAAAGCCTAGCACACCGTAGGAACTAGGTACACACTGTATACGCCCTGATTAATCCTGACTGCAGATAAAAGGCTAAACAATACAACCCTTCGTGGTCTCTTTCTGCACTTTAAAATGTGACCTTTTCACAAATAACAAAGGACATTATGAGGACCACGGTTTATCTGCCTAAATAGAGTCCATTATAAAGTATGAGCCATCTAAGTGCTGGAACTCTTTTCCTAAATTTTAGTAGAATACATTTACCATGACATAATGAGTCTCCGCAAAGTTTTTACATGCCCTATGATTTACTTAGCCTCAGTCTTTCTCTGTTCTTTTTTTGACTCTTGTGCTCTCAATCTCTGCAGTTTTTTTATTATGAATGCTTATTAATAGACACTACATATCCATATGATGGCCAAACTATGACCCAGAATATTAGAACTTGTTCTTTTCTTGTGCATTGTAAATAATAGATAAAATGTTAAACATTGTACTGAGTTTGATGTTTCCATTTCATATTTCAGAGGGGAAATTGCACAGATTTGCAAAAATGCTTTTTTCCCATTTATGATACCTAACAATAATCATTAATGATTTTGACTGCTTATTGTCATTTTTATTGTATTCTGTCATTTTCTAAGTTTAGACATTCTGAGTTTGGATTTGCTTCACCCTGAAATGGTTTAGCGCAGGGATTGG
The DNA here is from genome assembly GCF_008728515.1 of Papio anubis. Classification (NCBI taxonomy): domain Eukaryota; kingdom Metazoa; phylum Chordata; class Mammalia; order Primates; family Cercopithecidae; genus Papio; species Papio anubis. The sequence goes on along the minus strand of NC_044996.1, from coordinate 12,047,236 downwards.
CACACTGAGGCCCATGAGCCAAATCTGAACTGTCACCCGTTTTATTAAATACCCTTTTATTGAATCACAGACATCATCACTTACATATTTGCCATGACTGCTTCCGTACTATGTTGGCACAGTTGAGCAATTGTGATAGAGAATTTATGGCTCACAAAACCACACATATTTGCTATCTGGACCTTTATAGAGAAAGTTCTTGACTTCTAGTTTAATCCATACTACTTCTCATATCATTCTATAGAACACAATCTTGTGTGAAATGGGAGAAACGGAACATTTGTCACCACTACTGAGCAATAGCCTTACCCCTTCCAGTAGCCACAGCCCCAAATTAATTCATTCCCTTATGGCAATCCCCTGAGCCTCTGTTTCTCAGAAAATTTTACTGAGGAAGTTGCTCAACTCCTGCATGAAAAATCCTGCTGCTGGACATTCCTTCATGGGCTGGTTGTCCCGAATTATGTCACCACATTTATGAAGTCATAACGTTTTCCTAAAACAATAAACCAAGGTTTCTTGAACTCCATGGAATTATAGAAAATCGGACCTCACTCTTACTCTCTACTTTGCTATTTTTGCTAGTCCTCGCCTACTTTGAAATGTCATACATATTTCAACAAAAAGATTCAGAAAGCAGTTGCAGATGAATTTAATGAACCCACGAGAGGACATTTCAAACTCGTATTGCATGTGATAAATAAAGCCCAATACTGCATTTGCAAAAGAATCCTAACATTTCCAGATTAATCAGCAGCCTTTTGGAAAATGTAAAGAATGACTGCAGAATATTTGTTCTAGTAGAAGTTAAAGGTTATAAGCATTTTGACACGTCCTATCTATAATAAACCTGTATTTGCTTAAATTTACATTTCCTATTACCTCAGGCATTGCTTCTTGCTTCATCTCCAGAAAAAGATTTCCTTTTTGCTGAGTCATAGAAAGGTATAAATCTACAATACATTCCTCTTATAAAATAGTCACGGAATTTAAGAATTATATGTTGCTCTCAGTGCAGGTGTATAATTCATGGTCATGTTACATATAAAGGATAATTCACCTTAAAGTTGTAAATTTTAACTGGGATAATTACACCCAAAGCTTATCTAAATTTCCTTCTGCTGCCTTAAATTGATAGGTTAGCCTATCTAGTTACATGAAAATGTAGAATTCCTGGAGGACAAGCCTTTAAAATAACAGCCACTTTCATGTATTATTATTATTATTTTTTTGGTCTGGTCAAAAGAGACAGAATCTCAGTAGTCAGTCAGTATTGCTATCTTTAATTGGTTACCTCCATTTGGGTAATAAGGAAGGATCCAGCACAGCAGAATGTTTCAAAGTTTAAAATACATTACACACTTGATGTGAATATATACAGCTGGCCTGCACTTCTCACAAAACATGACTTCCCGTCTCTATAAAATAACAAACCAGACTGCTCTTTGGCACATCTACCAGGTTACTTTTTACAATAGTGAGCCTATCTATCTGGACCTTAAATGTATCAATAACTACTGATTTCCTCTTGTACCATGTGGAATTTGGGAATATAAAATGTCTAAATCTAATAATTTCAAAAGTTATAACTTCTTTATGAGTTAATTTTAAACCCGTCTGAAACTTACTTTGGTGTTTGGTATGAGGTAAAAATAGGCATTAATTTTGTTTTGATATCTGCAGGTATGGCAACATCATTTTTTTCTTTAAAGAAATCACATATTTTCGGGCGCGGTGGCTCATGCCTGTAATCCCAGCACTTTGAGAGGCCAAGGTGGGCGGATCACGAGGTCAGGAGATCGACACCAACCTAGCTAACACGGTGAGACCCCATCTCCACTAAAAATACAAAAAACTAGCTGGGCGTGGTGGTGGGCACCTGTAGTCCCAGCTACTCGGGAGGCTGAGGCAGGAGAATGGCGTGAACCCGGGAGGTGGAGCTTGCAGTGAGCCGAGATCGCGCCACTGCACTCCAGCCTGGGCGACAGAGCGAGACTCCGTCTCAAAAAAAAAAAAAAAAAAAAAAAAAATCACATATTTGCCACTTTTTAGTGATGCACTAGTCTTTGTAAGTTGAATATTTTTATGATTTTTTTGATGTATGATGGATATCAAATATATAAAAGGTACACATAGCATATATATGGTTTAAAAATAGCCTGAATACATAGACATCTATGTATTCACTACTCATCTTAATAGAAGATTAGTAGTACATTTGAAATTCTGTTTCTCCTTTCTCAATTTTGTCCTCTTTCTATAAATCCAGAAGTAACCAGTCGTCTGAGATTGTGCTAAGCATCTCTTCACAGACTTTATAGTTTGAGTACATGTGTACTACCTACTCCAAAATGATAGGCACTGATTGCTTTTACCTGTTGTGAAATTTACTTAACAGAGCAGAATTGCATACATTCTTCTGACTTAGTTTTTTTGTTAGACATTATTTTTATAATTATTGATGTGCATATATGCATTTTCACATCTGCATAATATTTCGGTACATTAATGTACTAGTTATTTATCTAATTTGGCTACATATGGTTAACTTACTGATACTGCTAATTGTCTTCGACACAAGTACATTTAAACACCATAGGCAGTTTTTTTTCTCATTTTTCTGTTTTGTTCACCACTATATCCATAAGAGAAACAGCTCACTGTTAAGATTCAATGAATATTAAATATCAAATATGAATGAAATTCTTCCTGATGTAAATCTGTAATGTTCCATAAATTCAGCTATGTGTTTCATGGAAGATGTCAGTAAATATTTTGATTTTTATAAGATGCTCAGTATCATTAACCATTCAAAAGTACAAATTAAAAACCATAATCAGACACCATTTCACATCCATAAATTATAAAAACAAAACAAAACATAACAACAAAATAGGTTTATAATAAATTATAAAAACAAAACAAAACATAACAACAAAATAGGTTAATGCAAAGGAAGCTCACATTCTGCTTGTAGGGATTTAGGTTAGTACAAAAACTTCAGAAAGCATGTTGACATAATCTGGCAAACAATAAAAAGAAGATAATCATAATCTATAACTCCACAATTACACTTCTAGGTATAAGAAAACTAAGATTGTTTTTAATGGACAAACAAAACAAACATCAAAAAATAAACAAAATACACTGTGAAAACAACATAGATTTTATTCATTCATTAATTCGGCAAATATTTATTGATTAACCAGTGCATATCTGCTAAGTGCTTCAAACGTGTTAACTCATTTATTCCTCACAATACCACTATGAAGTGAATCCTATTATTATCCTTGTTTTGCAGGTGGGGAAATTGATACACAGAGAAGTTAAAAAGCTTGCCCAAAGTCAAAGCTATTATGTACAAGAGCCATAATTCCAATCCAGGAAATCTAACTTCGGAGTCCAAATTCTAAAAGGTAACTTTCTGAGGGCGACAATTCACAAAAGAATTTGTGAGAGGATCCCAAATATAGTCACAATTACCTAAATTCTAATTTAAATCTTGAGTAAGCCATGTCCAGAAAATTTTTCTATTGCGGGATCTGGCCAGCAGCCCGCAATGCAACGGGACTCTCTCTTTGTTCCCAGGCAGATCGGCAGGTCGAGAAATAATAGACACACACAAGATACTGAAAGCTGGGTCCAGGGGTTCATCGCCTTCTGGTCCCGTGGTGCCAACAATGCACTGGATATACCGGCATTTATTATTAAGTTTAGTGAGGGTGGGGGTAGGTTAGTGAGGGATTTAGGGCCATCTGATTATGAGGTGAGATGGTCACATGGGGATGAAGTAGTTCTTTAACATAACATCTGTATGCAGAAATACAGTATACAGAGATAAGAATTTACAATATAGCATGTGCATCAGGAATTTCTGACAGAGCCTTAAAACAGAAACACAGTCTTTCCATAACCTATGATTAGCACGATATTAATCAGCAGTAACAGTTGCAGCAAAAGCTGGTTACAAATAGTCCATAGTAATAGGACGTGAAGCTAGACAACTGGTTAGACCAGAAATTCTCAGAAGGGAGTATGCCTTAACCTAAAGAGGCCTAGAAGAGCCGTGGCAAGATGAGGGCGTTTGTAGCCCTATCTTATCCATATGGACAGGTGCCCCCCATGCGTCCATTTATAGGCTCTCCATGAGGATCACATTCCATCCCCAGAGCTATGAACATCTGCTTTTCTGGGATAGGAATCTTGGTGATATGAAGCCTCCCTGACTGCATGTCCATTCATAGGCTCTCTGCAGGGGGAAGCACATCACGCACTGTTAGCTCATTCTGGCAGCCCAACCTGGCATTGTCTTTACACAATCCTGCATGCAATTTTGTATTTACAATAATCAGGAGCATTTCATCTTTTATTCCATAGCAATAGTTTCAGGGGGTCTCCCCACATTTTCCCACTATTGAAATATACTGCTTAATCACATAATAATATGAAAAGTTTTTTTTTTTCAATGGCTAAGACCATCTGATTATATTTTGTTCAGGTACAACCTAAACTGAAGTTCTCCTGAGAAGTGGGGTAATGGGCTGAATTGTCTCTAGAAGGCTATTCCAGCCCAAAGATTTTGTGATTGATGTTTTATATCAAGTAGATTTTTTATTCCATCAAAAATTAATAAAGTGCATCTATTAATATTCTGTAATATCCCTCAGGCTATCTCAGTTAACAAAATCATGAAATAAACTGTGACTTCTAGCAGAGCCCTCAGTAGTTTAGGTTTAGCAGCTGAAAAATAGATGGGTCTCTGGACACATCAAAAGAACAACTTCCCTAAGAAAGAAAAAAAAAATCCTTTAATTGACACTCACTCATCCTTGCCCGGTTAGGCATGAATATGTAATAACGATGGACATATTGTACTATTATCATTAGTTACCTCTATATACATTTACATGGAAATTTTCAAAGTAATTTCAACTACATTAGTTCCTTTGATCCTCACAGAAGCTTTACTGGCTTTTCAGGGCAGAGATTTTATATTTTTCCCTGTTTCTCAGATCAGTATGTTGAAGTTCCTTCATCTAATACCGTTTACAACAGAAAGAGTCTTATTATGATTTAGTATTTATGAAATCACAAACAGAGTTTTGGGAGGTTTCCTAGACAAATGAGTAGAAAAATGTCTCCGCATCTAAGATAAGGATCTAAAATATAAATCAATCACTCATCATCACCATGTAATGATGAGTGATTGGCACTGAGGAGGTATACTTGGCAACTGGTGTTATTTTAATTATCCGTGTCCTACAGAGCCCAGAGTCTTCATCCAGATGGGAGAGAAATTGATGGCCAGGAAAGATTCAATTAAACACTGTGCTTGGAGGATGGATTTGCCCTTTTGTGGTAGGAAAACAGAGGCAGGCACAGATGTAAATGTCTTTGTAGAGGAACTGCTTGGAAGAAAGCAAGACAAAGGGAGATGTAATAGCTAGACATGCAGTATACTAAGGATGCAGTAGCAAATAATATAGAGCCCATGCTATGAGGGGCTTATAGTCTAGTGGGAAAGGGAGAGGTAAATATAAATAAATAAGCAAAACATATTATATATTTTAAGTGATCCAGCTAAAAGTAGAGGATAAGGTGAATATAGCAAGTGCCAGCGTAAGGGTGGGGAATTGTTATTTTTCTATATGGTTGCCACCATTATGGTGATAAATAAGCAGAGACCTGAAGTAAGGGAAGAGTTTTCCAGGCAGAGAAAAGAGTATACAAAGCCCCTAAGGATGGAGTATCCTTAGACTTTTAGAAAAAAAATCAACCAGGTTTATGTGATGAGGCAGAGTGATCAAAGGGAAGTGAGTGGGAGATGACTTCAGGGAACTAGAGGAGAGTAAGGGCGTTGTAGATCACGCAGGATTTTGTCCATTACAGGAAGGATTGCAGCTTTTAATATCAGTGAAGTGTGAAGTCATTAGAGAATACTGAGCAGAAAAGTAACACGATCTTACCTCACCATTTAAATGATCATTCTGTCTGCTGTGTTGAGAAGAGACAATAGAGAACAAAGGTGAAAGCAGTTGGGAAACAGATGAGGTGAGAGATGATTATGGTTAAGATAAGGTTGTTTCAGTAGGAATAATGACAAGATGTTAAATAACTGATATATTCAGAAGGAAGTGCTGTCAAGTTTCGCTTCTAATGTGGATGTGGGGTGAAAAAGACAATGGAGTAAAACATAACTCCAATGATTTTGGCCAAAGCAACTGGAAGAATGGAGTTACCGCCAAGATGGAAAATATCATGGAAGGCCAGGTGTATGTAAGGTGGAATAGAATAGGAATTCAGTTTCATACAAGTTAAGTTTGAGGTACTTATGATGTGTTTGTTTCCGTTTATTTTTGCACAACAAATGACCCCATAAATCAGTGGCTTAAAACAGTAATAGCATTTATTTTGGTTAAATGTCTACTCTTCTTAGGGTTTATTTGGCTTAGCCCATGTCTGTTCCACTACGTTAACCAGGGTGGCTCGAAGATGGGGAACTGGAATGATCAGAAACATCACTGACTCACCTCTCTGGTAGTTTATACAAGCTGTTTATACTAGTTTCGACTCACCTGTCTATACTAGGTAGTTGATACTAGCTGGTAGTTTATAGTAGCTACTTATACTAACTTATACTCACCTGTCTGGTAGTTTATACTAGCTGTTCAGAAAAGACCTTGCCTGTAACAGCCAGAGCACTTTCAAGAGACCTGTTCATGTAGCCTGGGCTTACTCACACATGGTGGCAGGGTACAAAGGGCAAATCAAACAGAGAGAGAGAAAGAGAAATCATAGGCTTTTTTTTTTTTTTTTTTTTTTTTTGATGACCTAGCCTTGGAAGTTACTCACTGTGAATTAGGCCACATTCTTTGGTGGAAGAAATCACAAGTACCTATTCAGGTTCAACTGAAGAAGAAATAGACACCACCTCTGAATGGGGGTGTGGTGAGATTCTAGCAGAGTGTGTGATAGTGGAAATATTACTGTTAGTTACAATTGTTTTGTAAAATATAATTCATCACAATATTCAAATAGAGATTATGAATAGGCAGTTAGTTGAATGTGTGTCTGAAGTTCAGGGTAGCAGTATTTCCAGAGATGTAAAATAGAAATTATTCAACCAAAATAGATAAAAATGACTAAGATTAAATAAGATTATCTAGAGAATTAGTATGGATAGGAAAGAAAATCAGTGTAAGGACTGAGTCTTGGATCATTACAACATACAGAGATCTGGAAAATGAAGGAAAAACAGCAATGATTGAGCCAAAACAATGAGGAAGGGGGAAAAATAAACAAGAAAGTATGGTATTTTGAAGGTCAAACAAAGAAAGTATGAAGAGCAGGAATTGTCAGCTATATAAAATACTAACCAGTTGAGTAAGATCAGGCTAAAATAGTGATGATTGGTATTGGAAAGGTAGAAATCATTGCTCACCTTGATAAGAGCTAGTTTAGGGGAGTGGTATGGGTTAACATCCGAATGCAGTGGTTCAACAGAGAATGGTAGTTGATAAGTTGGAAATTGAGAATAGGGACATATTTTTGCAGACAAATTTTGGTGTTTTCCTTTGTTTTGGATTGTATATTGTTTTCATTTAGATGTTACTTATTGTTTTCATTTAGATATTACTTATTGAATTCCTTTTCCTGTTGCAATTGTAATGGATAACCACATGTTTGGTGATTTAAGCAACAACAGTTTGTTCTCTTATAGTCCTAGAGATCACTAGTTGGAAATAATTCTCACAAGACTGAATGAAGGCATTAGGCAGGGCAAGTTCTTTCTGAGGGCACCATGGGAGAATCTGTTTCTTGTCACTTCCAGTGTATGGAAGCTGCCAGCATTCCTTGGCTTGTGGCTCCATTACTCCAACTTTTACTTTCCTCACCATGTTGCCTTCTCTGACTTTCCAGTGTTCTAATAAAGACATTTGTGTTTAAACCTGGTTCACCACCTGGATAATACAGGATAGTCTCCCCATGGCAAAATCCTTAACTTAATCACACCTCTAAAGTAACTGTTGCCATACAAGGTAACATTTACAGGTTCTGCGAATTAGGAGGTGAACATTGTTTTTTTGCAGGGGACATTATTCAGCTAACTATATCCATCCATTCTAAAATAGATTTATAAATGCATAATAAAAATGGCCTTTCTTCCTTGAAAATTGTTTTTCTCTTTGTAACATAAGATTTTCAAATATCTACCCTTTTCTCTTTTTACTGTTCTCATGGTAGGAATATAAATCACCTCCACTGTCTTCATTTTTTTCTGTATTATGAGAGCAGAATAAAGGTCATTATTACAAGGCTGTTTAAAAGAGAACATGTAGTGGTGTGTGTATTTATGACATCTTTGCTTCTATGAAGTCTTAAATACATGACTATACTTGTCTGTAAAGATAGAGGAGGGCACTCGGTGTGTGCCAGATGCAGAGGCAGCAGCAACACATGTTCTTTTGGACTCAAACATGAATGCTCTGCAGGTGACAGCAGGTGTTAATATGGGGAAAACTGCTTTCCAGAGATGTGCTTCAGGTGGATGTCAACAGCTACGATAGTACAGTGTAATACAGACATCTTTAGAATCCTTTTGCAGTGTGAAGCCATCGCAATTTATTAGAGGTCAATGAGAATTATGGCATGATTTGAAGAACTGTATTGAATTCTACCTCCTGTAAAGTCAATAAAAATTAAATGGCAAAGTAAGGATAAGTAGAGCAAGTTTTGCACTCAGTAATATAGCAAGCCATTTTTAGTCCAAATTTGAAGCGTGAATGGAGTAGAGTAAACCCAACCTCAATATAACATAATTTGCTATGCTATCCTGTGATTCACATTTAGCACGTACCAGACAATATTCTAAGCACTTTACATATGTCAACAAATTTAATCCTCACAACAACCTTATGAGATGGAGACTATTATTATATGCACTTTGCATACGAGAAGATTGGTACAGAGTGGAGAAATAACTTGTCTAAAGTCACACACAAGTGACAAGTGATGCCACAGATAAAACCAAAGCATTCTTAATTTAGAGTCTATTCTTGTATCCACTATACTATAAAATTCCCTTGTTTGGTAGTAAATCTATTTGCTTGCTTTTGGGTATTTTTTTCTGATTGATTTGTCCACATTTCAATGAACAAAAGGGAATGATTCTTTATATGAGTCGGTGTCTGCATTAGATACAGAACTGAAACCACTTTTGACCATGGATCTAAACAAACTTACATGATATCACATAAAGACAACTACTGATTAACAATTAAAATACTTTAATGACCTTTAATGATTAATCATTAAAATTATAAATGCACATATCCAGGATTTGGATATTCACATGGATATGTGCATTTATAATTTTCTATTCCCATACACATCATCTCGTTTTACCTTCATAACCATCTTTGAGGAAAACAGGACTTTCATTTTAAAAATCAGTAACTGAAGATCAGAGAAATAAGAAATTTGTTCAATGTCACACAAAAGATGAAACTATCTCTGCACACTGAACAGACAGTGGTTATGAATCTCAAAGTATCAATGAAAGTTCTTTTGAACCATTTCTTAAGCAGTCTTATTTTTCTTTTTGGCATGATAGTGGCAGCTACACCCCAAAACTGGTGTGTGTGTGTGTGTGTGTGTGTGTGTGTGTGTGTGTGTTAGGTGAGATGAATCACTAGATGACTATAAATTTCTACACTTGAAGTTCTATGATTTTCTGCTGCCTGGGAATGTGACCTGATTGAACACATGAATAGATAATATGAGCTGTATTTTTCCAGAAGCCAAATTAACCTTGGAATTTACTATGGGAAAAATATTAATAACAAAGTATCAGTCTGAATAGTCGTCAAAAATAGGACAACAAGCCAGGCACAGTGGATCACACCTGTAATCCCAGCACTTTGGGAGGCTGAGGCAGGCAGATCACGAGGTCAAGAGATCGAGACCATCCTGGCCAACATGGTGAAACTCCGTCTCTACTAAAAATACAAAAATTAGTGTTGGCACACACCTGTAATCCCAGCTACTTGGGAGGTTGAGGCAGGAGAATCACTTGAACTCAGGAGGCAGAGGTTGCAGTGAGCCAAGATTGTGCCACTGCAGTCCAGCCTGGCGACAGAGTGAGACTCTGTCTCAAAAAAAACAAAACAAAACAAAAAAATAGAACAAAAAAATACAGTACAGTCTATAAAGTTTGAGGATTTATGTCAGTCAGGGCAATAAATATTAGGCAGTGTAATAAGCCTAAAACCTGTGTCTTAACAAATCTTTATCTCCCCCTCAGTACAAATCCAAAGCTGTTCCCAGTGGGTGCTGCTTCTCCGTGTCAGAGTTCTCCACTTCCAATCACAAGGAGAGAGGTAAGTGCTGGAGAGCACAGCGTAGAAGATCCTACAGAGAATTGTAGAAGTCAAAACTGAAAGTGGTGTACAGTACTGCCATACATACATGTTGCATTGCCCAAAACTCAGGAACACAGTAACTTCTAGATATCAGAAATGAAGAGAGGGGAGTTTTGGGTAATGTTGTCTTCCTGTATTCTCAGGAATAAAAGAAAAATTTCATGAACATGTAGTATTCACACTGTCACAGGAGTGGCACATCAAGAGTTCTACCAACCTCAAAGCTATCACTCCACAGCTCTTCCCACATGATGGCAAATTCTCATTTTCAGAGTCAGACACGGTTGAACAATGGAAGCATGTATTTATTGTGATGTGCGTAAGCGAAATGACCTCAGCTTCCTCTATCATGTATTTGGCTTGATGGAAATAATTCAGCTGTGTGGCATTTATCACATTTGTTGAAATCTTAAAATTGTCACGATTGTTTTAGAACTCCAGTTATCGCCATCAGTAGCAGCATTTACATAGTATGTTACAATCCACAAAGAACTTTGCAGACCCGCTGTCATTTGAGTTTCACAATAATCTTCTGAATCCCTTGAGCAGGAAGCATTTCCCCATAGTATAGAACAAGAAACTGAAGTTCTGAAAGGTTAAGAAATTTCCCTTTATTTAAGCCAGCTAGAAGATAGCCAAGCTGAAGCCAGAACACAAGTCTCAGACACATGATATGTACTACTGTGCCACTCCCATTATGCTGATTTACCTCTCACACTTACAACGTCAGTAGCAAGATTCCTACATTAGGTCCAGTCAAGAAGGACCTCTGGAGTTAGGTACTGAAACAGATTTGTTAAATTCTTTTCTTTTTTTAAGTATGGGATTTAGTCATAATCAAAAAGTCTTTCAGTCAATAAAAGTATTTAGTGAGTCGCCACAACAGGGAATTAACACTGTTATGCAATGCTTCCAGATAGACTTTAGACTTTGGTAAGTGTTTAAAAATTGGCTTTCAATGAGTGAAAATCCTTTGTCTTATATTTGAGCAGAATATTGATCTGAGTGAACAACTTTTTGGATAATTTAAATATAGCAAGATTTTATATCATTGGTAAGTCAGACCAGTTTTTCTATTGACTGTCAATCTTGAGACAGTATGACATTAGATATAAAATCAGTTAGTGTGTTGGGAGAAATATCTTCTATTGTCCACACAAAAAATTTCTACCATCATACTAGGCTTAGATACAAAATAATGATTCAGGTCTGTATATTGTGAACAAATAGTTGAAAAACAGTTAGAGGTTTCTGAGCTGCCAGGTGTTGGCAAACCATTGGAATGACAGATCTTACTATACATAAGACTTGAAGGCAAAATTTATTTGCCAACTCCCTGCCTCCATATTCAGGACTTGAATATGAGATTACACTCTATGAGCTAAACTATAAAATTCTAAAATATCCTATGATAGGAGAGATAGGCAGTCTACAGAGACACCCTAAAGAAACAAAATGGGTCATGAATGCAGGCTTGTCAGCTTTCACTGTCCATCAGAACGAAAGTATATCAGCCATAAAATCAAATAATTATAGCTACAGTAATTGAACACCTGCTATGTGCCAGGCATATAAGCTAATGCATATGTTCCATGTATGGGTTTAATTAAGTCTATTTGTGAGATAACTAGAGATTAAGTTATTTTTTTATCAGCCGCATCTTGCAGATAAGGCAACCAAGGTTTAGAGCAACTAAATGAATTTCCAAAGGTCACACAGATAGTATATTATGAACTTCAAATCAGGATTCAGAAGCATATGGATCTGCTTTCAGGACTTGAACAGGAGCTCAAGTGATTTCCTCATCAGGAAATCACTTACATAATGCTTAAAGTTGTAAGTGGGTTAGTCCTGCTGCTATATGCACTGAATCTGAATTTTAAGGATGAAATGTAAGCATCTGTATTTGGAAAAATCTTCAAATATTTATACTCTGCCGCGAGAAGGAAGAACCACTGCATTAACGTATACCACGTAAAACGAGGAGAGTGACTGTGGTTGAAAGAGTACTAACTTGGTCTCTAAAATTCCAGTTTTTTTGGTGTAGGCACTCTGCATAATTATCACCCTGTGTGTGGGTGGGGCCTGTGGATATGAAGGGATGATCACATAACTTGATTAAGTTATATGGCAAAGGTGATGGGAGAGTCATTCCTATAACGGCTACCTTATGTAAGACTCTGTCTTAGCAGATTGGAGGAGAAGACCTTCTGCTGGCCTTGAAAATGTAGACTGCCATGTGAGAGGGCCTATAAGCAAGTCACATGGTAAGGGACCATGTGAAGTTTCTAGAAGCTAAGAACAGCCCTCTGCTCAAAATCAGTAAGAAAGGGGGAGCTCACTCTTGCAACTGCAAGAAACTGAATTTGCCACAATCACACGACCTTTGAAGAGGACCCCAAGTTTTAGAAATGAACACAGCCTAGGTGAGACCCTGATCAGAAGTACTATTTAAGACATGCTTAGACTCTTAGCTCATAGAAACTATGAAATCATAAGTATGCGCTTTGAGGTATTAAGTTTGTATAATGTGTTGTGCAGCAATAGATAACTAATACGGTTATCAAAGAAAAATTCTCAGTACCCATTTAATCCTAGTTCAGGAGACAGGCTGCCCTGGTCCAAGAAGGCTACCAATGTTAGATGTATTTATATTGTAGTGGCAGGCTCAATTCTGATGTAGCTATTTAGCTTCTCCCCTCATTCTGATGAGAATCACTCACCAAGAAAACTTGTGAATTTGATTTAACTTCTCCCATTGGTACTCCTAAAATATGTGTTAACTAAAAGAAAGAAGAGCTTTAGTTCCCTGAGTCTGTCATATACCATGATAAAGAAATCCATTGGCATTCTGGTTTAGACCACATTCTCTGTGACTTTGATTAGTGTGAGTCTGCCCATGATAGATCAATGAGTTTAGGTGCTAGGAAAGCAGTTTCTGAAGCAGTTTGCCTTGTAAAAAGCCCTGTGCATCACTGCTCCTTCATTGAGTAAAGATGTATCAAGTGCTTACCTACGTGGCAAACAGTATTGGTTTACATTATGGACACTTTCACTGAAACCTCATCATTAACAAGCTATTCATTTGACAAAGTCAGTGAATCAACTAAACTTAAAAGAAACACCAAGTGGGGTGGTATACGGAGGCAGAGAGATGAACAAAAAAATGCCATGTATAGAAATCAATGTAATATATTACTCAAAATATAAAGCATCTGTCTTGTTCTTTTTATGACAAAAAATATTTGCAGCCTACAAGTTTGACATTCACTCGCTTTTATCTGGTATTTCCTTGATGGTAAAATCATATCAGTGAGCATTCTGCGCCAGAATTCTGACTCCATTTGTTTTAATAGCGTGTGTAATAGAGGAAATCTGGTGCCATTGTCCTCTATTTGTCCTCTGCTGCAATCTTACCTGGCAAGCTGCAGGAATCAGTACAATAGTTAATTTCTAGATAAGCATATCTTCAGAGGCCATACAAAAATCAGGTGCAGGTTTGGACTGCAAGATTCAATTTTCGAAACATAATAGCTTAGTTGTAGCAGGGAAAGAGTAGATATTTCTTCTCTGATGCATTTCTATCCACTGATAGTGGATATGGGCAGTTAAAGGGATGGAGCCTATTATTACTATCCTTCTTTCTGCAAGCACAGTTTTACACAGATTCATGCCTTTGCCTGCCTATCTCCTGGGCTCAGTTACCAGGGTATTTATGAAATGTCCCCAAAGAAAAAGAAAGGTCACTGAGTAAGAATGAACTGAGGCTGCATTTTCTCAAGTACTACTTGACATCAAGTACAAATATGAAATAAAGTACTGTGCTATTTACTATGAAAATGCAGTTGCTGTCCTTTGCAATTTTTGTTTAATTCAAATATTTAGGCAACACTTGACCTGGATCAATTTCCTGGTTACATGATGGATAGACTGTGGTGAACTAAAGTTAACACAGTTTCTGTCCTATTGACAGCAAGAGCCTAGTTGAAGAGACTGATACGTAACAAATCAATTACCTAAAAACAGATGATATATTCTTGGACAAGGATATAATAACAAGAATAGAAAAATAGTAATCCCTTTACACTGTGTGTTGCTTTTCAGGTTTATCTTAATATCTCTGAGACAAGTGTTATTAACCTCCATATTACCTATGAAGAAACTGAGATAAGGTTTTGAAGGACTAACTGACATGCTGAATATGACTTGCAATTCAAACCAGATCTATAAATTTCAAATTCAAAGTAGCTTCATCAATTCTCAAAGCAAGGATTTTCTATAGAGAAAATGAATTCTCTCAAAATTGCAAATGCCCATCAATGACAGACTGGATAGAGAAAATGTGGCCCATGTACACCATGGAATACTATGCAGCCATAAAAAGGATGAGTTCATGTCCTTTGCAGGGACATGGATGAAGCTAGAAACCATCATTCTCAGCAAACTATCACAAGAACAGAAAACCAAACACTGCATGTTCTCACTTGTAAGTGGGAGTTGAACAATGAGAACACATGGACACAGGGAGGGGAACATCACCCACCACAGCCTGTCGTGGGGTGGGGGGGTTAGGGGAGGGATAGCATTAGGAGAAATACCTAATGGAGATGACGGGTTGATGGATGCAGCAAACCACCATGGCACATATATACCTATGTAACAAACCTGCACGTTCTGCACATGTACTCCAGAACTTAAAGTATAATTTAAAAAAAAGAAAAGAAAATGAATTCTCAGGTGTGTGATCTCATGTGAATAGATATAATGAGTAGGGGCAAATTAATGATACAAAAGAGGGTAAGGTGAATAGCTGATAAATTACAGGCATCCTGTGGTTGAAGTGAAGCAGAAGATAGGATGACAAGGAGAGAACCAAGGTATAGAGCAGAGCTAGCAACAAACTGGTAACAAAATGACCATAGTAAAACGTGACATACACCCCTGCTTTCATTGTATATCCTTATATACAACTAAAAGACCTCATTCCTCTAGTCACATGAACAGGAGAAACGCATATGACTAAGTAGAGATAAGGATCATGAAGTTTGGAGAGTAATGAGTGCTTCTCATCCTGCTTCTTCCGGCGAAGGGATGGAATTTACAAAACCTAAAGGTTGCACGTCTTCCTTCAGTTAGCGCTATTATCTCTATACCATGAATGATACTATAAGGCTTACACTGATGCCCAACAGAGTCAAAGAATCAGGTTTGTGCCATATCTGCTAGCATACTTAGTGCATTCACTGTGAGAAAGAGTCAAGGGGAAAGGAGTAGGGATAGGGCCTCTCTGTTTTCATTTTCCATATCCTTATTTCTTCATATGGTGGGGATGGAGAGGTGAAAGCAGGATAGAGACTGTCTCAGGGTATACAATTCATCTACTCATAATGGACTTGCGAGCAATGCAAATCTTCTGTTTGCTCTCAATAGAGGAGCAAGCACATTCTGCTGATGGAATCCCCATACAACCTATCTTATGTATTGGGGTGATGGAAGGGAAAAAGAGGAATATATAATTAGTCTCTCTTTGTACTTAACCACCTATATTATTCAGGGTTCCCTAGAGGGACAGAACTAATAGGATAGATGTATATATGAAAGTGAGTTTATTAAGGAGTATTGACTCACACGATTACAAGATGAGGTCCAACAAGAGGCTGTCTGCAAGCTGAGGAGCAAGGAAGTCATTCTGAGTCCCCAAACTTCAAAAGCAGTCTTCAGTCTGTGGCCAAAGGTCTGAGAGCCCCTGGCAAATCACTCGTGTAAGTCCAAGAGTCCAAAAGCTGAAGAACTTGGAGTCTAATATTTGAGGGCAGGAAGCATGGGAGAAAGATGAATTCAGGAAGACCCAGCAAGTCAAGTCCGTCCAAATTCTTCTGCCTGCGTTATTCTAGCTACATTGGTGGCAGATGATTAGATGATGCCCACCCATATGCAGGGTGGGTCTGCCTCTCCCAGTCCACTGACTCAACTGTTAATCACCTTTGGCAACGTCCTCACAGACACACTCAGGAAAAATATTTTGCATCCTTCAATAGAATCATGTTGACACTCAGTATTAACCATCCCACCACCTATGAAGAGAGGAGCAGAATCCTCAGATTATTCACAGGAACTCTTGAAATCAGCAGTGTTGGAAAGATATGGCAATAATTTGATGTCGAAGGAGCTAGAAATTTGCAGGTAGTTTCTCACACTGGACATTGCTTTGTGGATTCCTACACTCCTTAAAGTTATGTGCAAAGCATTGGCTGCATTGGTTTTGCCTCTACCCTTAAGAAAAACAGCAAAAAAGCTCAGAAAAATTAAATATAAGAAGAAAGGTAAAATATTATGGTTTCATTTACAATGACTGTGCAACCTATGTCACAAGTAAGAAAGGTAAGGAATACTGGGAAGGTTTTAATAGAGAAAAGATAGCATACTCAAATTGAGACAATCATTCCAAAGGGCCACTTTACCAAAGAGTAGGCATATGGGAACATTGAGGGAGGATGGATTAGTGAAGAAAGGGAACAATTTCCAAAGCTAGAAGATAGAAAGTCTTGTCTTATTATCTTGGAGGGGCAAAGTGACCTTTGGTTTTGAACACAGCTAATTCGAGATGATGTTCAGTAAGGGGATGTTCAGGGGAATTAATAACCCTACCTAACTCTTCTCCTTCAACTCTCTTACTCCTCAGCCCCCAATAACCTAACCCATCAGAAAGACTGGTAGAGAAATGTTGCATTTAATAAAGCTCTATTTCTTCCTGTAAGGCCTTAAGGTAGCAGCTATGCAATGTTACAGATCTTCAATGCCAAGAACTAAGTCTTAGGTATCATAAAGATATAATTATCATTATATAGCAAAATATTTAAATGTTTCTGCTATTTACTAGTTCTGTGACCTTGTTTAAATTCCTTAACCTCTTTGAAACTGAGTTTCTTCACTAATAATAATAATAATAATAATAATAATAATAATAATAATATTTTTACAAAATTGTAAAGGTTAAACAAAAATTATCACAAAGCTTAGCATGTAGTAAATATTTTGTAACTAGTAACTGTTGCAGGAAGTCAGGGAGCCCGAACAGAGGGACCGGCTGAAACCATGGCAGAACATAAATTGTGAAGATTTCATGGACATTTATCACTTCCCCAATCAATACTCTTGTGATTTCCTATGCCTGTCTTTACTTTAATTGGTTAATCCCATCATCTTTGTAAGCTGAGGATGTATGTCACCTCAGGACCCTGTGATGATTGTGTTAACTGCACAAATTGTTTGTAGAGTATGTGTGTTTGAACAATATGAAATCTGGGCACCTTAAGAACAGGATAACAGTGATTTTCAGGGAAGAAGGGAGATAACCTTAGAGCCTGGCTGCCTGTGGACCGGGCAGGACACAGTCATATTTCTCTTATTACTGAAAACGGATAAGAGAAATATCACTGAATTCTTTCCCCAGTAAGGAATATTAATAATTAACAGCCCTGGGAAAAGAATGCATTCCCAGGCAGGGCCTCTAAAATGGCCACCCTAGGAGTGTCTGCCTTTATGCAGATGTAGATAGGAATGAAACACACCCTAGTCTCCTGCAGTGTCCCCAGGCTTGCTAGGATTAGGAAATTCCAGCCTGGCAAATTCTAGTCAGACCAATTCTCTGCTCTTGAACCCTGTTAAGATGACAATGCGTGTACAGCAGGACATGGAAGTTCATTAGTGATCCTAGTTTCACCCTGACCTTGTGATCTCACCCTGACCTTCTGCCTTGTGATCTTTTGTTACCCTTAAAGCATGTGATCTCTGTGACCCACACCCTCTGTGACTCCCTCCCCTCTGAAAATTGCTAATAAAAACTTGCTGCTTTTATGGCTCAGGGGGCATCACAGAACCTGCCAACATGTGATGTCTCCCCCGGACACTCAGCTTTAAAATATCTCTCTTTTGTACTCTATTCCTTTATTTCTCAGACCAGCCGACACTTAGGGAAAATAGAAAAGGACTCATGTTGAATTATCAGGGGCGGGTTCCCCTGATAAGTAACTCTTATTATAAAAGAACAAATAAATGAATTAATGAAAAATCAGAAAAAAAAATACCTTTTTATAAGGTCTTCCTAGCAGTAAGATTTTTGAATATTTTTTACAAATAGTATTTCTTGGCCTAAGGGACCTCTTAGGAGTAAACTATTTTGCCCATTAAAACATGGATTTTGTCTTAAATAAGGCTAACCTGCTAGTATAGCATGCTATTTTGAGACTATTAAAGCACACAGGCAAAAAAAAGATGGAAGATTTCACAGATTATTGAAGCTTTGGATACATTATTTAAAAAATTTCTACAATCCAACAGTTTCACTTTTGCACTTCTGAGTTTTTAACAAATTGGATTCATTGTATAAAAGACACCACTGACAGTCATTTTGAATGCCAAGGGCCACCAATAACCTGGGATCTTCATATTAGCTTGCAAAGTGTCTCCAAATGTTTCTTTCTTAACAAATCCAATGATTAAGGTAAAGTTTAGGTTAGATGACTGTTCAGTCCCAGGATGACCTGTAGAAATTGTCAATTAGACCCAAATCATGCTCTAGATGTGCAGCATTTGGCCCTTTAATCATTTATCTGTCTCTAATTACCACCAACTCACATCAAGGAGCAATTGCTCCTTACAGTCTAGCGTGATTGACTGAAATCAAACTCTAATTTGAATGTGATTATGCCAATGAATTTTAAACTTTCAATTGGTAATAAATCACAGTGATGCTAGTAGTGTTGTTTTTGCTGTTATCTCGATTTTCAGCTCCTGACTCCCTGGGCATGATTAAGGTAGGCACTTCTAATGAGATCTATGACCTACCATATTTTTGATAATGAAAATCAGCAATCTGCTTCAACTTTTCTCCTGACTTCTCAGCATATCATTGGACAGATTACCAAGGCACAGGCTGGCGTAATTCAGCCCATCCTAGAATCAACCTACTCCCTCCTTACAGAGACGTTTACAAAATTGTATATGCTGATAAGGGCTATATTATTAGAAATAAAGATGCTCTGAAACTCTAAGGTCAAGTTCAAATCCTGGCTCTATCTGGAGGCACCTAGACTTTCTGCTGAAGTAAATGACACAATTCCTTTACTTTAAAACACCTCCACAGGATGCATAAAGTTAAGAAAGAACAAAACTTCTGGTGGAAGCTCATGTATTTTAATTTCATATTACACTCCATCACCTGTGTCCAACAGGAAACCAACATTTTATTATACATACTACAATATCTAGCCCAAGGCAGCCTGAGAAAAATCTTATTTGAGCCCAGTTCTTGAATGGATCAAGTATGACTCACTAGGGTACAGCAACAATGACAATTTGGCCCTCTGATTGTTCATTCTTTTAATTTAGAGAAGTGTGTAGTGATATATAATTTTTTATCTCCCAATTTCCACTTTTATACCCCAGTTAGGCAAAGTTGTAACTGATTCTACAGTTATGGCATGATATCCTTCCCCCTCCATGTTTAAAAAAGTACAGTCTATGGCTCTGACTTCTGATAGCTGTAGGTACCAGGAGACATGTAGTATTATAAAGATCCAAGCCAATATAAAGTGCCGGATTGGGAAATCTAATGCTTTCTTCAGCCACTATCTAACCTACAGTGATTGTAAACCAAGGTTTGGCATAATATTTTCTAAGCTATTATCATGCTGTTAGACTTCTTATCTTGAAAGACAAGCAGAATTTAATTGAGGTCCATAGAGCTATGCATACTTCAGGTAAAGCATTAAGGCTTATAATCTAACCCACATTCGTAAAATCACGATGAAATAGATATACTTGTCTTACAATTCCCCATTGCCTATGAGAAGGAAATCACTATTAGCACTTGGCATTCACCTCAGAGTAAAAAACCATCAGAACTAAACCAGCCACGCCCTACATCCCTAATTAGGTTCTTTAAGGAGCCTATTTTGCCCCAGGCATTCTTCATCTTCTAGTTGTTTCTCCACATAAAACTCTGTACATTCACAAATCTACTTCTTCTCACATCCTTTTGCAACTACCAAGGACTCACTTTCGCCATTTTATAATTTAGATTTTGTCTCTAATGTCAGCTAATCTACAATTTGACCTATTCATTCATTGCAATGTCAAACAGAATACGAGGGGTTTTTTTGTATAATGTGAGAGGTTAATTATAAAAATAATTGTTGAAATATGAAAGATCTAGAATAACCAAAGTAACTGGAAAATAAAGAAGTTGAAGAACTCACATTATCCAATTTCACAACCTACTGTAAAAACTATAGTAATGCAAATGTAGTATCAGCATACAGATAGACCATTAATTTATCAAGGGAATGGACAAGAGGTTTCAGATTTAGAACTAAACATATATGGTCAATTGATTTTCAATAAAGGGGCTAACATAACGAAATGGTAATTTTTTTCAGAAAAAGTAGCTGGAAAAATTGGATAACTATATGCATATACAGGTAGGGGTGTGTGTGTGTGTGTGTGTGTGTGTATGTAGGAGGAGAGAGAGAGATGGATATATGACTATATATGTATGCATATGTATATACAGATATACATATACCTTATGTGTATATGTATGTATAACTTAAGTATGTATATCTTAAGTCAACTACAAAATTAAATTAAAATGTATAATTGATTTAAATATAAGAATAGAACTATAAAACTTAAGAAAAAATATAAGAATAATCTTTGTGACCTTGATTAAGACAAATAGTCCTTAGGAAGGTTATACAAAGTTAAAAAAAAGAAAAAAAAAGAAAAAAAAGAAAAAAAAACTTTAAAAAATGATATATTGGGCTTCATCCGAATTAAAAAACTTTTCATTCAAAAGAAACTGGTAAAAAATTATCAGGCAAACCGCAGGCTAGAAACAAGCCAAATGTTTACCACTTAGTGAATAGATAAACCAGTTTTGTACTCCATACCATGTAGTAAAATTCAGAAATGAGAAAAAAAGAATTACTAATATATGCAACCATATGAATGCATCTTGAAAACACTAAAATAAGGGAAAGAAGCCAGACACAGCAACTCTACCCACTGTACAACTTAATTTATATAAAATTGTAGAAAAAAACAAACCTATAATTACAGAAGGCAGATCACTGGTTATCAGGGCAAAAATGAAAGAGGAGGAGAATGAATACAAAAAGTCGAAAGAAACTTTGGAGAAAAATGGCAATAAAATGTATATCTTTACTGTGATGGTAGTCACATGACTGTATACATTTGTCAAAATGCATAGAATTATACACATGAATTTGGCAGATTCATTTTATGAAAATTATATCTCAAGAAAATTTTTTAGAATATAATTGATAACAAGATATATATGTATATATACTTGATATGTATATTATTTACTTTATGTGTGATATATTTGATTTTCAGTAAAGATAAAATTAGCTCTGTAGCCTGTTTCATGTGCACCAGTGCGTATACTAACTGCTAATAATTAAGCTACACAATAAATATGAGTGGAGTTAATAAAGAAAAAAGCCATAAATTGTAATTAAAAACCAATATAAATAAAATATAACAAAATTTTCAGTTAGAAGTACATATGTATGGAAGAACATGGAAGCTTGTATGACTGTATTTGTTAATTGATTGATTTTTCAGTATACCTGAGCCAACTACCTTGAGAATTATTGTTGATGCCTTAAGGCCATGCTATGTACTGGAAGCCCATGTTTGCAAAATGTATGATTAAAAAATCAGTTAATTCAAATTCCTATTTTACATGAAATTGACTAGGGATAAGCGATAGCAACAGAGGTTCAATCAATAGTGGTCAGAGATTGGGATACAGAGAAAATTCAAAACCATAGAAGACTCTTGCAATAAATATGTTTAAATATCAGGGATAAATACAGAGGAACTAAGTTAGAAACCTTTAAAGAGCACCTACACATGTGTAGAGCATTATTTTACTTCACTTCAGCAACCTCTAACTAACCAGTTATATTAACGATAATCACGAATCAAGGATCTTAGCAGTGCTTACCTGTCTCATAATGAAGGATGTCTGCTTATTCTTCATCCCCAAAGAGTTGTGCAGCTCAGAAGGGCTGTGGCACATAGAAAACTGAAGCCAGCTGCCTTGATGACTCTGAGGAATATGCCAGGCTAAGAGATAAAAATGATCAAACAAAGAAATACATGATTATTCTAATTCATATTAGCATGAGAAAGAAAGTAAATTAATTCATATATTGTGAATGAAACAATGTTACTGACCATGATTATTCTGCAAACAGTATCTCATGCTGTTTATTCATTAATGGCTCTTTTTAGCACTTCTTTCTGCCACAGTTAGTAGGCACTTCATGTGAAAGAGTGTGCTTCTGTGTTTTCATAATACACATTCGTGAACCATCCAACCAGATTCGCATTGTACACTTTTGCAAGTTGAAGTCTTCAGCAGCCAATTTCACAATTCTTTCTCCTATACAATTCTTACTTTACCCCTACACTTTGGGATGAAGTATCATTTTCTTAATCTTGATTTTGGCTTCTCTCTCATATGCTTTATACTGTCACCTCAGTGCTGCAACCTTGGGGAAACCACGGGCTTGGTTATATGCAAACTATTTCTGACCTAGGGATAGAATTAGGACAACTATCATCAGGTCTTTGTGGCTCAGTCTAGCTCCAACAATGGAAGTGAATTATCATGGTAAGAAAACCTTGTTTTTGTTGCTTAAAATGTATTAGACCAGTCGAAGAAATAATAACTGCTTGGCAATCGGAAAAGTGTTTCCATCTAGTAAGCCGCAGCGGGGTTTAGTATTGTTAACACTTTGTTAAAAGAAAAAAAAAAGCATGCTATTACGGCCAAAAGAGGATTTGAACCTTTTATCTCATTTGAGAAGTAGGTAAAACTTTATAGAACTATCACCTTGAATAAGCACACCGTAATCACAAAGCACATTTATTTATTTAAGTGCATTTTTGTTTTCATTGAACCCTTATAACTATTATAATTATTATATTTAGCTAGTTCTTCTCCTTCCTCTGGGAAAGAAGTTGCATAAGCCTCATGGTTTTTCTGATAATTCTTATGTAATAAAATGTTATAAGGTCCTCTGGGAACACTTTAAAATATCCAGTCCCATGTAATAAATAAAACTCTAAATTTAATATAAAGTTAAAGCTCCATCTCTTTCCTAAAGTCACTGAAAGGGGTATACTATGGTTTGAATATGTTCCTCAAAAACACATGTTGGAAACTTAATCCCCAATGCAATCATGTTGGAAGGTGGAGCCTAATGGAAGATGTTTAGGTCATAAGGGTGGAACCTCCATGAATAGATTAATGCACATTATAAAAGGGCTTGAGACTGTGAGCTAGATCTTTTGCTCTCTCACACACATCCTCTTACCATGTGATGCCTATCACCATGTTATGGTGCATCAAGAAGGACCTCACCAGATGTGGTCCTGTGACCCTGGGCTTTCCAGCCTCCAGAACCATGAGCCAAATAAGGTTCTTTTGTTTTTAAAGTATCCAGTGTGTGGTATTCTGTTATTGCAACACAAAACAAATTAAGACAAGGTATGTTCCTTTGTCACCTTGTGTTTCTATTCCTCTTCTCCCAATTTTTTTTAAATTTTTTTTTATTATACTTTAAGTTCTAGGGTACATGTGGATAACGTGCAGGTTTGTTACATATGTATACTTGTGCCATGTTGGCGTGCTGCACCCATCAACTCGTCAGCACCCATCAACTCGTCATCTACATCAGGTATAACTCCCAATGCAATCCATCCCTCCCCGTGATAGGCCCCGGTGTGTGATGTTCCCCTTCCCGAGTCCAAGTGATCTCATTGTTCAGTTCTCACCTATGAGTGAGAACATGCGGTGTTTGGTTTTCTGTTCTTGCGATAGTTTGCTGAGAATGATGGATTCCAGCTGCATCCATGTCCCTACAAAGGACACAAACTCATCCTTTTTTATGGCTGCACAGTATTCCATGGTGTATATGTGCCACATTTTCTTAATCCAGTCTGTCACTGATGGACATTTGGGTTGATTCCAAGTCTTTGCTATTGTGAATAGTGCCACAATAAACATATGTGTGCATGTGTCTTTATAGCAGCATGATTTATAATCCTTTGGGTATATACCCAGTAATGTGATGGCTGGGTCATATGGTACTTCTAGTTCTAGATCCTTGAGGAATCGCCATACTGTTTTCCATAATGGTTGAACTAGTTTACAATCCCACCAACAGTGTAAAAGTGTTCCTATTTCTCCACATCCTCTCCAGCACCTGTTGTTTCCTGACTTTTTAATGATTGCCATTCTAACTGGTGTGAGATGGTATCTCATTGTGGTTTTGATTTGCATTTCTCTGATGGCCAGTGATGATGAGCATTTTTTCATGTGTCTGTTGGCTGTAAATGGCCATACTGCCCAAGGTAATTTATAGATTCAATGCCATCCCCATCAAGCTACCAATGAGTTTCTTCACAGAATTGGAAAAAACTGCTTTAAAGTTCATATGGAACCAAAAAAGAGCCCGCATTGCCAAGACAATCCTAAGTCAAAAGAACAAAGCTGGAGGCATCATGCTACCTGACTTCAAACTATACTACAAGGCTATAGTAACCAAAACAGCATGGTACTGGTACCAAAACAGAGATCTAGACCAATGGAACAGAACAGAGTCCTCAGAAATAATACCACACATCTACAGCCATCTGATCTTTGACATACCTCAGAAAAACAAGAAATGGGGAAAGGATTCCCTATTTAATAAATGGTGCTGGGAAAATTGGCTAGCCATAAGTAGAAAGCTGAAACTGGATCCTTTCCTTACTCCTTATATGAAAATTAATTCAAGATGGATTAGAGACTTAAATGTTAGACCTAATACCATAAAAACCCTAGAAGAAAATCTAGGTAATACCATTCAGGACATAGGCATGGGCAAGGACTTCATGTCTATAACACCAAAAGCAATGGCAACAAAAGCCAAAATTGACAAATGGGATCTCATTAAACTAAAGAGCTTCTGCACAGCAAAAGAAACTACCATCAGAGTGAACAGGCAACCTACAGAATGGGAGAAAATTTTTGCACTCTACTCATCTGACAAAGGGCTAATATCCAGAACCTACAAAGAACTCAAACAAATTTACAAGAAAAAAACAAACAACCCCATCGAAAAGTGGGCAAAGGATATGAACAGACAGTTCTCAAAAGAAGATATTCATCCCAATTTTTAAACTAAGGTTTATATCCTCAGAATTGGAGCAAGAGGAAGGGGAAATAATGGAGTAGGGATGTGTCTGCATGACTAATACTATCCTGGTTATCTAATTCTACCATTCTCTGGGTGTGAGACTGCCTTTCTGGCAGGGTGATTCCATTTGTGTTCCGGCATCTCACATTACTGTAGATACTCATCTGAAGTTTCCTTGATGAGAGCTGTACCCATCAGAGTCCCACCAGTTTACAGATGGTACATTCAAATCTAGATAATTTGAATAAGGTTTACTTTAAAATGGATTATTTACAAAATTGTGAACGGAGAATAGGCAAATGGTAAAGAAGAGTAAAGTGACCTGGGGATAGTGACACTGAGTGTTACTACCTCTACGCCTAAAAAGATGGGAAAAGGGAGTGGTCACCAGCACCCAGAAGGAAACCGTCATGAAGAGAAGGCCAAAATGAGAGGAAAAAAAGACATTGATTCAAAGGTGATAATAAGATCAGGTGCCTCAGAGAAAAATCAGCAAGAAACCAATATTCTAATATAATTTTCTACTTTCTTTATATCTTCTGCTATGGATTCCCTTTGTAAAACCCAACTGGAAGCCAGAGAGCAACGGAGCCCTATTACATAGTACATCAAGGTCAGCCTTCTAGAGCAAGGAATAGATGTAGATAAGTGGAGAGAGGAGGTCTTAGAGTGGGGCAAGATGGCAGAACAGAAGGCTGAACCATCACCCCTGTAAGGACACCAATGTAACAAATATCTACCTAAAAAAGGACCTTTATAAGAACCCCAAATCAAGAGAACACTCACAGTACCTGGTTTTAACTTTATATCACTGAAAAAGGCATTGAAGAGGTAGGAAAAAATAGCTTTCACTTACAAATGCCACCACCTCCCAACATCCTGGCAGGGTCAGCTTGGTGCATAGAGCATTTCTGTGCACTGGGGAGAGAGAGAGCACAGCAACAGTGAGGCATTGAACTCATTACTGTCCTATTGTAGCAGAACAAAATCCAGACCAAACTCCGATAAAACTCAACCGCGGAGGGAACAATTAAACCAGCCTTAGCCAGAGAAGAATTGCTGATCCCAGCAGTTGAAAATTGAGCTCCTGTAAGCCCTGCAACCATGGTCTAAAGGGCTGTTTGTCTCTAAGTAAACATTAAAGGCAGTCTAGGCCATAGCAACTACAAATCTGAAATAGGCCCAGAGACAGTGGACTGTGTGGGGCACCTGACCTACTGAGAAACCAGCTGGAGTAGATAAGGGAGTACTGGGATGTCCTCCTACCTAATACCAGGCTTCACGCCTCATAGCTCCAAAAGCAGAGGGAAAAGTAAAGGGTACTTTTCTTGTATCTTGGGTACCAGCATCGTCACAGGTGGGTAGAGCATCAAGCAGGCTCTTAGGATCACTGATTTCAGGACTTGGCTCTTAGATGGCATTTCTAGACCTGCCCTGCAACTGAGAGGAGCCCAGCACCCTGAAGAATGAGTCCCAGCCCAGGCTGCATTCACCCCAAGCTAACTTAAAAACCCTTATGCCTTAAGGGGATAGTGGTGATAGTCTGGCTGTAATCCCCATGGGTCTGTAGTCATGGTGGCCACTGGATGAGTCTCCTCTGCCTCTGGAAAGGGGAAAGAAGAGTGTGAAGGAGTGAATCTTGTGGGTTAGGTGCCAGCTCAGCTGTAGTACAATAGAACACCAGGTAGGCTTCTAAGGATTTTGCCTCTAGTTTCTGTCTCCCAGATGACAGCTCTGGACTGGCTTGAGACCTGGGAGAACTTGATGGTCTGAAGCAAAGGACACCTTTGCCACCTCCTGATTGTAGAGCCACAGAGCCTTGAGCAAACATAGGCAGTAACCAAGGAGTGGTTACAGCAGAAGGACCTGTGTGAGACCAAGTACTGTGCTGGCTTTAGGTCTTACCAAGCATAGTCCTAGTGAAGGTGGCCAGAGGGGTGCTGTGTCACTTCACCACCAGCTCCAGGTGGCTCAAAATCAAGAGAGAGACTCCATTTGTTTGGGAGAAGGTAAAGGAAGAGAACAAGAGTCTCTGCCTGGTAATCTAGATAATTTTTTCAGATCTTTCCCAAGACCATCAAGGTGGCACCTCTACCAGTCTGCAAGAACCACAGTGCTATTGGGCTTGGGGTACCCCCTAAAACAAAAATTGCTTAGATTGCAATACCCACGTCCTACCTAATATCTGGAAAGGCTTCCAAAGAAGGAACGGTACAAGCAAGCCCATACTGAAAAGTCTAAAGTAAATATCTAACTTTTCAATGCTCAGATACAGCAGAACATCTAAAAGTATCAAGAAAAACATGACCTCACCAAATGAACTACATAAACCACCAGTGACCAGTCCTAGAGAAGCAGAGATATGTGAACTTTCAGACAGAGAAGTCAAAATAGCAGTTTCAAAGAAACTAAAACATATTCAAAATAACATGGAGAAGGAATTAAGTATTCTATCAGACAAATTAAACACAGAGATTAAAATCATTAAAACAAATCAAGCAGAAATTCTGGAGTTGAAAAATGCAGTTGGTATAGTATATAATGCATCAGAGTATTTTAATAGCAGAATTATTCAAGCAAAATAAAGAATTAGTGAGCTTGAAGAGAGGCTATTTAAAAATACACAGCCAGAAGAGAAAAAATAAAAATAAATAAAACAATGAAGCATGCCAACAAAATCCAGAAAATAGCCTCAAAAGGGTATACCTAAGAGTATTTGGCCTTCAAGAGAAGATAGAGAAAGAGATAATGTGTAGAAATATTATTCCAGGGGATAATATCAGAGAACTGCCCAAACCTAGAAAAATGTATCAATATTCAAGTACGAGAAGGTTATAGAACACCAAGCAGATATAACCCAAAGAAGAATACCTCAAGGCATTTAATAATCAAGTTTCCAAAGTCAAGAATAAAGAAAGTCTCCTAAAATCAGCAAGAGAAAATAAACAAATAACACACAATGGAACTTCAATATGCCTGGCAGCAGACTTTTCAGTGGAAACCTAACAGGCCAGAAAAGAGTGGCATTAAGTATTTAGAGTGCTGAGGAAAAAATCTTTTACCTTAGATTAGTATATGTGATGAAAATATTCTTCAAACAAGGACAAATGAAAATTTACTCAGACCAACAAAAGCTGAGAGAGTTCATCAAAATATGACCTGTCCTAAAAGAAATGCTAAAGGAAGTGCTTCAATCAGAAAGAAAAGAATGTTAATGAGCAAGAAGAAATCATCTGAAGGTACAGAACTCACTGGTAATAGTTTGTGCACAGAAAAACACAAAATATTACAATATTGTGTCATGTGTAAACTACTCTTCAGTAGAAAGACTAAATGAAGAACCAATCAAAAATAATGATTACAATTTCTCAAGACACGCCCTGTACAGTAAGATATAGACAGAAACAATAAGAAGTTAAAAAGCAGAGGCCAGGCCAGGCATGGTGGCTCACACCTGTAATCCCAGCACTTTGGGAGACTGAGGTGGATGGATCAGCTGACGTCAGGAGTTCAAGACCAGCCTGACCAAGAGAGAGAGAGAGAAACTCCCTCTCTACTAAAAACACAAAATTAGCCGGGCATGATGGTGCATGCCTGTAATCCCAGCTGCTTAAGAGGTTGAGGGAGGAGAGTCGCCTGAACCCGGGAGGCAGAGGTTGCAGTGAGTTGAGGTTGCGCCATTGCACTCCAGCCTGGGCAATAAGAGCAAGATTCCAAAAAAAAAAAAGAAAAAAAAGCAGGGGCAATGTTAAAGCGTGATGTTTTTATTAGTTTTCTTTTTGTTTGTTTACTTATGCAAACAGTGTAAAGTTGTTATCAGCCTAAAATAGCGGGTTATAAGGTAATATTTGCAAACCTCATGGTAACTTCAAACCAAAAAACATACAACACATTCACAAAAAAATAAATGTAAGAGATTGAATTATATCACCAGAGAAAATCTCCTTCACTAAAAGGAAGACAGGAAGAAAACAAAGAAGAGAATATCACAAAACAAACAAACAAAATAATAAAATGGAAGGAGTAAGTCCTTACTTACAAATAGTAACATTGAATATAAATGGACTAAACTCTCCAATCAAGAGACATGGAGTGGCTGAATAGATAGAAAAATAAAGCTCAGTGATGCTTTGCCTACAAGAAACACACTTATCTTACAAAGAGACACATAGATTGAAAATAAAGAAACAGAAAAAGATGCTTTATACCAATGGAAACCAAAAAAGAACAAAAGTAGTTATATTTATATCAGACAAAATAGATGTCAAGACAAAACCTGTAAGAAAATAAAATGAAGATAAAGGGGTCAATTCGACAGAAAGATATAACAGTTTTAAATATACATAGATCCAACTATGGAACACCCAGACATATAAAGCAAATATTTTTCGAGCTAAGGACAGAGATAGACCCCAAACCAATAATAGCTGGAGTCCATAATACTTTCAGCATTATACAGACCTTCCAGACAAAAAATCAACAAAGAAGCATTGGGCTTAATCTGCATTACAGACCAAATGTTTCTAATAGATATCTACAGGCCATTTCATCCAA
This sequence comes from Papio anubis, assembly GCF_008728515.1. NCBI lineage: Eukaryota > Metazoa > Chordata > Mammalia > Primates > Cercopithecidae > Papio > Papio anubis. The sequence goes on along the minus strand of NC_044996.1, from coordinate 12,016,983 downwards.
TGGATACAGAATACACATTCTTCTCCACAGGGATCATTCTGAAGGATAGAAGATATGGTAGTGACATGGTTTGGCTTTGTATCCCCACCCAAATCTCATTTTGAATTGTAATCCCATAATTTTCATGTGTTGTGGCTGGCACCCAGTGGGAGGTAATTGAGTCATGGGGGTGGTTTTACCCTATGGTGTTCTCGTGATAGTGAGTGAGTTCCCATGAAATCTGATGATTTTAGAAAGGGCTTCCCCCTTTGCTCAGCACTCATTCTCTCTCCTGCCACCCTGTGAAGAGGTGAATTCCCCCATGACTGTAAGTTTCCTGAAGCCTCTCCAGTCATGTGAAAATTTGAGTCAATTAAACCTCTTTCCTTTATAAATTACCCATACCAGTCTTGGGTATGTCATTATAGCAGCATAAGAATGAACTAATACAGATAGGTCACAAAATAAGTCTTAAAATATTAAACAATAATGAAATAATATCAAGCATCTTCTCTGACCACAATAGAATAAAACTAGAAGTCAAAAACTGAACAAATTTTGGAAAGTATATAAATACATAGAAATTAAACAATATGCTACTGAGTGACCAGTGCATCTATGAAGAAATTAAGAAGGAAATTGAAAAATGTCTTAAAACAAATAACAGAAACATAACAACACCTATGGGATACAGCAAAAGGAGCTCTCATATGGTATGGATCTGTGTCCCCACCCAAATCTCATGTTGAAATGCAATCCCCAGTGCTGGAGGTGGGGCTTGGTGAAAGGTGATTGGCTCATAGGGGTGGTTTCTAATGGCTTAGCACCATCATCCTAGTGCTGTTCTAGTGATAGAGTTTTCACAAGATCTTGTTTTTTAAAGTGTGTAGCACCTTCACCATCTGTCTCTCTTTCTCCTGCTCTGGCCATGTGATATGTCTCGATCCCTTTTTGCCTTCCACCATGATTTTAAGTTTCCTGAGGTCTCTCCATAAGCTGAGCAAAAGCAGAAGTCACCATGCTTCCTATACAGCCTGCAGAACCGAGTCAATTAAACCTCTTTTCTTTATGAATTACCTAGTCTCGGATATTTTGTTAGAGTTGCATGAGAACAGACTACTACAAGTCCTAAGAGGGAAGTTTATAAGTGCCTAATCAAAAAAGAAAACAAACTTCAAATAAACAACCTAATGATGCATCTTAAAGAGCTGGATAAGCAAGAGTAAACTGAACCCAAAGTCAGTAGAGGAAAAGAAATAATAGATGATAATAGAAATAATAAAGGATAAATAAAGGAAATCAAAAAAAGAAAACAATATAGTTGTTTCCAATGAAAAATATAGTTGGTTTTATGAAAAATTAAACAAAATTGACAAGCATTTAGCGTGCTTGACTAGGAAAAGGAGAGAAGAACCAAATAAGTAAAATCAGAGATAAAAAAGTGACAGAACAAGTGATACCACATAAATTCAAAAGATCATTAATGGCTAATATAAAATACTATATAGCAATAAATTGGAAAATCTACACGAAATGGACAAATACTTAGGCAAATACAAACTATTAGGATTAAATCATGAAGAAGCCCAAAAGCTGAACATACCAGTAATGAGTAATGAGATCAAAGCTGTAGTAAAATTCTCCCAGTACATAAAAGCCTGGGACCAGATAAGTTCACCACTGAATTCTATCAAACATTGAAAGAATAATTAATATCAATCCTACTCGAAATTTTGTGAGTAATAAAAAGGAAGGAATACTTCCAAACTCATTCTATGAGTCCAGCATTACCCTGATACCAAGACCAGGCAAAGATACACACATACACACACACACACATACACGCGTGCACACAAAACCCTATAGACCAGTACCTTGAATGAATATTGATGCAAGAATTCTCAGCAATATACTAGCAAACTAAGTTCAAAAATATATTACAATGATCGTTCATTAAGTGGAATTTATCCCTGGGATGCAAGGATGGTTCAACATATGCAAATTATCAATGTTATACATCCTATCAACAGATTGAAGGACAATAATCATATGGTCATCTTAATTGACGCTGAAAATGCACTTGATGAAATTTAATATCTTTCCTGATAAAAATCCTGAAGAAAATATTCCTGAACAGAATAAAAGCCATATATGACAGACCCACAGATAGTATTACACTGAATGTAGGAAAACATAAAGCCTCCTTCTAAGATCCGAAAGATAACAATGATGCCCACTTCCAACACTGTTTTGGAACATAATACTGGAAGTCAAAGCAAGAGCAATCAGACAAGAGATAGAAAAAAAAGAGCATCCAAACTGGAATAGAAAGATTCAAATTATCCTTGTTTGCAGATAGTATGATCTTATATTTGTAAAAACCTGAAGACTGCAAAAAAAAAATGGAATTGATAAATTATTTAAAGCTTCAGGATGCAATATTAACATAAAAATAACATTTCTATATTCCAAAAGTAACAATCAGAATAAAATAAAAACATAGTCCCATCTACAATAGCCACAAATAAAACTCAATACCCAGGAATTAATAAATGAAATGAAAGATCTCAATAATGAAAAGTATAACACACTGATGAAAGAAATTGAAGGGGACACAACAAAATGGAAAGATATTCTGTGTCCATGTGTTGGAAGACACAATACTGTTATAATGTCCATATTACCCAAAGCAATATACAGATTCAATCAAATTCCTATAAAAGTACCAAAGACTTTCTTCACAGAAATAGAAAAAAAGAATTCTAAAACTTATATGGAACTACAAACCACCCAGAATAGCCAAAGTTACCCTAAGAAAAATGAGCAAAACTGTAGAACTTACAGTACCTGACTTCAAATTATACTACAGAGTTATAGTAAGCGAAACAGCATGGTATTGGCTTAAAAATAGACACATAGACCAGTGGAAAAGAACATAAAACCCAGAAACAAACCCCAAATACCTACAGTGAACTCATTTTCATCAAGGGTGCCAAGAACATATACTGGGGAAAAGACAGTTCCTTCAATAAATAGTGCTGTGAAAACTGAATATCCATATGCAAAGAATGAAACTAGACCCATCTCTAGTCGTACACAAAACATAAATCAAAATGGATGAAATACTTAAATGTAAGGCATCAAACTATGAAAGTACTACAAGAAATCATTGATGAAACTGCAGGACATCGGTCTGGGCAAAAATGTCTTGAGTAATATCCCATAAGCACATGTAACCAAAACAAAAGCGAATCAATGAAATCACATCAAGTTTAAAAGTTTCAGCACAGCAAATAAGACAATCAACAAAGTGAAGGGACAACCCACAGAATGGGAGAAAATATTTTCTAACTACCCATCTGACAAGAGATGAATATATAGAATATATGAGTAGCTCAAACTCTATAGGAAAAAATCTAATAGTCTTATAAAAAAACAGCCAATAGATTTGAATAAACATTTTTCAAAAGAAGACATGTTAACGGCAAACAGGAATATGAAAAGGTGCTCATCACGGATCATCAGAGAAATGCAAGTAAAAACTACAACGAAATCTTGTCTTACTTCAGTTAAATTGGCTTATATACAAAGACAGGCAATAGCAAATGCTGGCAAGGATGTGGAGATGTACACTGTTGGAAACATAAATTAATACAACCACAGCTTGAAGGTTACTCAACAGTTTGAAGGTTCCTCAAAAACCTAAATAGAGCCACCATGTGATCCAAGACACCTACTATTGGGTATATACCCGTAAGAAAAGAATTAGTTATACTGAAAAGACAACTGAACTCTCATGTTTGTTGCAGCACTGTTTACAATAGCTAAGAGCTGAAAGTAACCAAAAAGTCCACCAATAGAAAAATGAAGAAAAAAATGGGGTACGTATACACAATGATGTACTGTTAAGTACAAATGATATCCTGTCATTTGAAACCACATGGATGGAACTGGAGATTATTATGCTTAGTGAAACAAGCCAGGCACAGAAAGACAAACGTCTCATGTTCTCACTTATTTGGGGGATCTAAATATCAAAACAATTGAACTTATGGACATAGAGTAGTAGGATGCTAACCAGAGGATGGGATGTGTATTTAGGGCTTGGAAGGATGGTGGGGAAAGTTTGGTTACATAAAATAGAACAAATGAGTAAGACCTACTATTTGATAGCAAAACAGAGTGACTGCAGCCAATAATAACGTAAGTGTACATTTCAGAGTAACCAAAAGAATACTATTGGGTTGTTTGTAACATGAAGGATAAATGCTTGAAGGGATGAATACCCCATTCTTCATGATGTGATTATTCCTTATTGCATGCATGTATTAAAACATCTCATGTACCCCATAAATATATGCACCTACTCTGTACTCACAAAAATTAATAACAAAAAATAATTTAAAAGAAAAAATTAAAATGTTGAGCACTGTAGAAAATTTCTGACTCCTCAGAATGTTTGATTTTAAAGTGTCAATTTTATTTTGTCAGGCTGGACATTACCTCAGGATATCTTTTCAATATGCCAGATATAGAATACATTTTTGGGGCGGCATGAAGAACAATTTTCTTCAAAAGGTGCAGAACAAGGACAATGGTCTTTATATCCCTATGACTAGCCCAGTGCTTGAGACAGAATATGTGCTCACTTAAGAGTTATTGAGAGACTTGATGGTCTTTGACAGCTTACTTCTGCTTAAAGCATCCTATTTCTTGGCTAATCCTGCATATCAAACCAAGACCTTTGTTCTTAGGCACTAGTATTCTCCCAATGGTAATAGAATCAGAAAGAAAAACCAGGGTAGTTAAAGGCAGGATAGCCCCTCCACACAGAGTTTTACACTGTGGAATTCTAAGTCTGGTTGGCTTTAATCATAATATTACCTAAAGTTTTAAAAAATCATAGTATCTTTAAAGGTGAGGATTACACAATCATAGCATAGTTTTTAAATGACATTCGTTGTTCCAATGTACTCATTCTACAGCTGGGGGATCTGAAGCCTACAGAGAGTATGCAATTTACCCAGAGTACCAGAAAAAATATGAGATTTAGGGCAGAATGAACCCAGGTTTCAACACTTTTTCACAATTATTGAGTTATTGAGCTTCTCTGGGCCTCAATTTCCTTATCAGTAAATCAGACCCCCGTGATGATATCTACCTCCTGGGACTGCTGTGAGTATTGCATCTCTGCTGAACATCTTCCCTCTGCCTTTCCAGATCCACTCACCACCATTCTTCGCCTGTGCTGTTCTGAGAGGCTATTTAGGAAGGATTCTCTCAATGGGCTCCTGGACTCTCTGGTGTCCACTGGGTTTGGCTAATGAAAAGCCCCAAGGAGAGTTGGAGGTGGGAAGGAGAAAGGAAGGAGAGTGAGGACTGTGGACCTATTCTCCTGGCTCCCTCCCTGTGAATCACCCCGGGCTGGATGAGTCTCTTGGTAGAGGTCACTGTTCTTCTAGAAATAGTCATTTCCTCATGATTATTGATCTTTCCAGGTTCTAGTAACCACTTCCTTCCTGCTCTCATTCCTTTGGGTCTGGAGTGATGACAGTTACTACTAGCACTATCTCTGATGGTCTCCCCGCATCTGTCTGTTTGTAAGTAATCCCTTTGCAGACAAAAATTTGTCAAATTATTCCATTTTGCATGTACCATCTGTTTCCTGTTTGACCTAGAATGCTTATACCAGAGCCTGGCATATAGTAGGTTCTTGGTGTATGGAATCTATTGCTAGTAGTATTAATAGTAGTGTAGAGGTAGTAGTCGTTGCAGTGGAGGCAATAGTGGCGGTATTTTTCAAAGTCACTCATCCATTCACATGCAAAGCCAGTAGTAGGATGTATTCCTCTCACATACTCAACTGTTTTTCATTGATTGCTATTCAACTGTCTGTTCTCCAGAGGGAAATATATGGTTGGCCTCTAACACCTTGCTGTTTGTGGCCACAGAATGGGGCAAATCCCAGGAAGATCCTATCCTATACCACATTACACTATTAAAACCTGCCTTAGACAGCTTAAAATGTGTAACAAAATCATTAAAATGTAGTTGATGGTTGTTATTATAACTAAACTAGTATCAGTTTATAATATCATTTGTACGAAGGCCCCAAAACGAGAGCTGAAAAGGTTTCCAGGAGTCCCTGGTTCTCATCTTGGTTCATTTCTGACTTATAGCATGACATGGGAGAGTCACTTTGAGTAGTTCCTCAACTTGATATGATAAAGAAGAATATTCTTGAAAACTGAAAACATCAGAAATAAAAAAGTTCAATACAATGAACTCATTGTACACTGATGGCCTTTAATTTTTTATTATTCCTTTTGGTGGAAAATATAACATCATCACTAAAGATTTCAATAGGAGTTATTTTATAAAGTCAGTTGCAATCTTTCCATAGAAATATGCACTGAATGTGTTCCTAACATTTTGATAAATTTTCATTGGATAGTGATATACCCATCAAAACATTTTTTGATAAACAAATTTAGAAAACAATTATAAAAGGTAATAAGGTAATTGAAATCTATTATTTTCAGCAATTTTAATCAGTTTTTGACCTACCCTATTTTATGTGGTATGCCTTTTGGTTTTTGTTTATTTGTTCAGTTTTTTTTTTTAATAACATGACAAGTCAGGGTGATGTTCTCACTGTTAATTGCAGGCAAGAGTCCAAAAAAAATTAAATTAACTTTGAAGTTAGCTTGTTAGTATTTAATAAATAAAATTGTTAATATCTAGACAACATCTGGGTTTCACTAAGAAAAATGTATACCTTAATGTTCTTTTGGTTTCTTCGCTTTTAGATGGTACTCATGGGAATGCTATAAATTGGTTGTGTTTGGAGTTCAGCAGGGTACTTTGCTAGGACTTTCTTGATTTTATGGTATATGAAATAAAGATATGTGAGCTCAATGAGCACTGAAACAAAAATCTAGGGTCTACTGCTCTTTCATTTTATTTTATTTTTTCCATTATTGATTTTTGTGACTTCCTATAGAGAATTGGACAGGTGTCAACATGTGAGAGAAATCTAGGACCATACCTCCTGTATCTTTGGCCCTCTCTCTTTTAAAATATTTTTATCTTTTTATTTTGAAACAATTTTAAGTTTTCAAGAAGTTTCAAAGATATGTACATAGAGACCTTATGTATCCTTCAACCAGCCTCTCCCAATGGTAAAATCTTCAGTACACTACCACGTTACACTATCAAAACTAGAACATTGACAGTGATGCAATCCAGAGCTTTTTAAGATTCAACACTTTTCTTTTGGCTGTTCTAGGCCCATTACATTTCCATATGAATATTATAATTATCCTGTCAATTTCTATTAAGAAACCTTTTTAGAATTTTTATTAGGTTTGAGTTGAATCTACAGATGAATTTGGAAATAACTGACATCTTACAATATTGAATCTTCTAACCGAAAATCAGAGCATACATCTCGATTTTTCCTTATGTTATTAATTTATCATTGCAATTTTTGTAGTTTTAACTGTACAAGTAAGTCATTTACATTTTTGTTCAGACTTATCCTTAAGCCTTTAATTTTTTTGTGATATTTTAAATTGCACTGTTCTTAATTTCAAATTCTGGTTGTTGAAATTAACTACCAGTCCACCCTAGGACTACCATTGGCTGAAACACTGACTGTTCTAATATATAAACTTCTAATATATAACTTCTAACATATAAACATACAATTGATTTGTGTGTTGATCTCCTATCCTGCAATCTTGCTAATCTCAATTATTGTAGAAGCCTTTTTTTTTTTTTTTTTTTTTAAGATTGATTTTTCTACACAGGCTCTCATGTAGTCGTTGACGAAGGATAATTTTACTTCTCCCCTTCCACACTAAATGCCTTTTTTTTCTTTTGCACTGGACACAATCTCCATTACAAAATTTAACAATGCCCACACTGGTGCACATGTTGGTGTTAGATAGTATTGTGCATGTAAACACTCAGAACAACTTGCAGTATATGTATACCCACTCCTCCCCCAACCCTATACACTGGTAAAATACATGTTGGGAGACTACATTTGCTATGAACATACACCCCTGAGTTGAAACAAGAGTAGGATACCCAGTAAGAATGTTTATTCACTGAAGTTGTGGCAGACTGAAGGCCATGATTTCAGACTAGAAATAGAAAACTTAAGAGGACCACATGGACATTGGAAAAAAGAACATGGATTGAAATTTGCCTGGCAGAAACCTAAAAGTTAATGGTCTTCAAGGTGAATATGAAGGAACTGTAGGAGGGAAGTGGGATAATTCACATCTCCACCAATAACTAAATGTAGCCACACTAGCTTGGAGGGATTTGAGGTGAGACATCTAAAATACTAGGTCATGGTGGGTGCTGGAAGACAAAATAATGAATCACTTACTAGGAATGGCTGTGGGGAAGGGCTTGAAGGAACCATCCTCTCGCTTCCATGTGAACCATGAACATTAAACATGGAGAAATGAGGAGTGGCGGCAGATCGTTTGGGATGCATCACCTTCAGGGGATGCTGAAACAACAACAGCATTTGGTTTCCTCTATACCACTTTCACCTCCCCCGCAAGCCCAGGGAGTGGGCAGCAATGGTGCTTTGTGATGCCAAAGCCACCCCAGGACTGCCATTGGCTGGGACGCTGCCTGTATGATCAAACAAAGCTCAAGGGTGTGGCTTTGTTTTGCTCTCAGGTGGGTATATATACAGGGTGGGCAAAAGCTCTGGGACAGCCCACTGGAAAGCTTCAATACAGCTGTGGAAATCTGTACCCTAGAAGAGTCTAGTGTAGAAATTCTCCAACCAACCATAATCATGGAAGAACCAACTTCAAGCACCAAAGAGAATAAAATGAAAAGCCCCTGTGAATCCAACAACAGAAAAGTTGACAAGGTCAGATTGTTAGGTTTTCAAGGGAAGGCGAGGGTGAAAGAAAGACACACAGATAGGGGGCGGGTCAAAGAGCAACACGGGTATACTGCAGACACCAGCAGAAATGGGGGGAGCAGCTTAATGCCAGAGCCCACCGCTGCATACAGGCTGGCGTACTTACAGGTATGGGTGGGAGAGGTTTGGGCAGTATGGCTTCCTGCCTGGCAGAATATTGACAAGATGTTGTTATGATCAGGCAGTTTGGCCCTTTCTCTGGTGGGATGTCACCATGGTGTTGCTTGGACCTTTAGGCCCAACAAGATATGATAGGGATGTTTCTTTAGTTGGGCTTTTATCTACCTTGTGGTCAGGCGGTTAGGTGGGATTTTTCTCAAGGCCAGAACCCCCGTGGAATGTTTCACTTTGACCAAGGTCTGCAAACTAGAGGGGAGCTTACAAAATAGTGCAGTTTAAACTAATATTCTTGCCTTCTACTTTAGTATAAAAGGAAGAGGGGCGTTGTTGAGTATCTGGCTGCCTCCTGCTGAATAGGGGAGCTGTAATCAGGGTTTGGGTTTTGAAGCAGTGGGTGTTGGACTTCAGAGTGGTTTTCCTGGAGGCACTGGTACTGGACTTGGTAGAGGAGAACGATGGTATTAATGGGTTGCTGGGTGGCTGCCTGGACAGGGGAGTTTAGCCTTCGGGAGATAAAGCGGGATACGAAGGTGAGTATACATGGGCCAATTGCAGTATTAGGAGGAGAAAGATTAGGGGACCTAAGAAAGGGGCCACCTGCTATCCCAGTGCTGAGTACAGCAGAGATGTTTAGTTCTGCTAACACTAGAATGAGATGTAGAGCCTGCTTAGTGTGTGTGGAGGAAGATGAGACAGAAGCTACTAAAGGAACCTGGATGGTCTGCTTGTTAGGCAAAATGTTAATGTTTAGACTGAAACACCAGGGTACATGCTCCTGACCAATTGGCCAGTAGGCAGAGATAAGAGTTTGTGCCACAAAGGAAGAAGACACTGGGGGTGGACAGACAAAAGTTATAGGTTATGGTGGCAAGCCATGAGAAGGTGGGTATTGAATTGTGCACAAACCCTTTGTTTTAACTTTTATGTTTTTCCAAGTTGAATAGCTGCCAGCAAGGGTAGCCCCTCTGAAGGCATGAGAGAAAATGCTGGTGGGGGAGGAGGTGAAGGTTGCTTTTGGAGAGAGAGAGATAAGTGGGTTTTTGTAACTAATAGTCATTGCGGTCCTGATAGGGCAGAAGGATACAGGTTGCAGTTGAGGGAAATGTTTGTGGATTTTTTCCAGGGAGCACCCTTGAGTTGAACACATGGAGAGTGGCACCGTCAGAGAGGGGAGGGTTTGGTAAGAGGTGTTTTATGGAATCCGACTTGTATCATGTTTAGTTAGGAGGCTATGAGGCAAAGGAGGGTGACAGCCCTGTGTGTGACTGTGTGGGTGGATTTGATGGATTGGGGGAAAAGGTGTTTAGCTGAGCAAGATTATAAACAGGTTTGGGGAATGAGTTGGCTGAGTAGGTGAGATGCAGGTTTATTTTGGACCAGGTTTATGTGGACAGTTTGAAAGGAAGGGCTGTGAACTGCTGGATTTGTGTGGACAAATGAATTGAACTGTTGGAAGAAAGATGGGAGTGTGACTGATTTAAGAAGCAACGTATGAGGCTGATGAAGGGGGCTCAACTGTTAGAGGTTTGGGGTGGGGACTTAGAATATTCCACAGACAAAGAGGGCAAAAGGAGAAAAAGGAGATTTGAGTAGGAGTGAAATTTTGGAAGGTGCCCTGCTGTCATACCTCCTGCATTAGTGTGAGAAATTGGCAGGACTATCCAGGGACATGGGGAAGGGAAACCAGGAAAGATCTAAAATAAAGTTGGAGGTAAAATATTGGAAATTGGAGACAGAGATTGTTATGCACTAAGGTGTTCTGGGTTGGCAACTTCTGAAATTCCTGTTAAGTGCAGTGAGGTTTGTCCTGTGAGGGAGAGAGAATAATTTGGGGGTGAGGAAATTTCTAGATGTAGATCTGGTGCTCTTTTTAGTTTGGAATGGTGCATTCAGTGTGGAAAGGATGTTAGCTTTGCCACTGTGGGAGTAGTTAGGATAACCTGGTGAGGATCCGTCCACTTAGGTTGGAGAGGGGAGGAGGGGGAGTCTGCGACTCAGACCCAGTCCCCTGGTTGTAGGACAGGGAGGAGCGTTCTGAGGATGGACTTTTGGGCTGGGGGGAATAGGACTTAGGCTGAGGGGCTTTGGGGAAATGGCTCATAAATGCATGAGGACCAATAGGAGAAGTGAAGCCTGGGCCATTTTAACCTCTAGGGGGTTTTTTCTTTTTTAAAATTACCTGAAGATTAGGGGAGGTAAGGAATATGGAAGGCCCACTTAATGTTTAGAGCCTTTGCCAGCTGTTTGTTAACCTGTGAAACAAATGTTGGCCCATTGTCTGACTGAATTCAAGAGGAGAGTTTAAACCTGTGGATAATATGAGTGAAGAGAACAGAAGTGATGGTATGTGCCTTTTCGGTGGTTGTAGGAAAAGCTTTTATCCATCCAAAGAATGTATCTACTATTATCAGAAGGTATAGGAATCATTTGTTGGGAGACACGTGGGTGAAGCTGATTTGTTAGTCCTGTCCTGGTGTGTGTCCTCAGGCCTGGTGTATGAGAAAGGAGATGATTTGATAGCTTCCTGAGGGGAAGTTTAAGTGCAAAGGGAAGATGCCTTAGTAATATCTTTCAGATGGGCAGCCATGGTGGAAGAATGTATAGAAGTTTTTAAAAGCCGGAGTAGGGGCAGTAACAAGCATGGAAATAGTTGTGCACATATAAAAGTACAGAAGGTTTTTAATACTTGGGCAAGACACTTTTATCATTGAGGTAGAACCATTTTTTTCCTGAATGGCGCCAGCCTGGGCAAGCGGGGTTTATTCCTCCTGGGTATATACAAGTTGTATGCTGGGAAAAATGGGCAATAATGATGAAATTTTAAGGGCTGCCTGCCAGGTTGCTGAATGTGTTCAGAAGTTTCCCTTTGTTATGGAATCAGTAGCTTTTTGGTGTCCCTTTCAGTGGATAATGGTGGCCTTCGGTGGTAGTTTAGCCACCTCCAGCAGCTTGTGTGCAAGTTTCCTATTTCTCATGGGGGTTCCTTTTGTAGTTAGAAAACCCCTTCCCTGCCAGATTAAGGTGTGAGAGTGTAGGATGTGCCACACATATTTGGAATTGGTTTGACTGTTAACTCTCCTTCTATTTGCTAGGGTGAGATCCCGGGTTAGGGCTACTAGCTTTGCTTGTTGAAAGGTAGTATGGAGTGGGAGAGCATTGGATTCTAGGAGTTCATTTTTGGCAATGATGACTTGGACAGCTGCTGGACATGGCTCCCTTAAAGAGCTTCCATTAATGAACCATGTAGGTGTTCCCCTCAAAGGAGCTTTTGAAATATGTTGGAAGCGGGAGGAGAGGGAGTTTAAGAGGTCCAGGCAGGAGTGAGAGAGCTTAGAGTTAGAGTTATTAACAAGGAGGAGGGTGGCTGAGTTGAGAGTTTTATATCTCTTGAAGGTGATTACAGGGTTAGCTATGAGTAAGGCATGTACCTGCTGTAAGCGGGATGATGGGAGGTATAGAAAGGATTGATGGTTTATGACGTCCTGTAGGTTATGAGAAGATGCAACAGTAATGTGTTGGTTGAGAGGGAGTTTCTGTGCCTCTAAGGCCAGCAAGGTGGCCATATCCAAGATTTTTAGTCAGAGTGACCAGCCTTGGATGACAGAGTCCAATTGTTTTGAGAGGTGTGCAATGGCTTCTGGGGCATCGCTGTATGTTTGGCAGAGTAGTTCAAGAGCAAGGCCTTGGGCAGAATGTACATACAAAGTACAGGATGGTGGGATTGGGCAGTCCTAGTGATGGGGCCTTTAAAGGGCATTATTTATTTATTTATTTATTTATTTATTTTTTAAGTGGGAGCTGATGGGGCAAGCTGGGTTCAGGCGTTTTAGGATGGGCCCATGTGAGGCCGTGTAAAGCAGCTTGGCCAGCAAGTCAAAGTTGGGAATGCACAGCTGGAAGTATCCCACAAGGCTCAAGAAGGAGAAGAGGTCCTTTTTGGCGTGGGGAAGGGGCATGTCCTGAATTAGCTCATTTTCTTGGGTTGGGATGGCCCAAGAATTAGAGGTTAGGAGAAACTGAAGGTAAGGAACCTGGGTTTGGGCTACCTGAGCTTTTGTGAGTGAGACCCGATATCCTCAATTATGGAGGAAGTTTAAAACCTTAGTGGTGTGTTGTATTGACAGGTTAAGGGAGGGACTACAGAGAAGGAGGTCATTGACATATTGGAGGAGGGTGCCAAAAGGAAGGGAAAGTTCAGCTAGGTCCTTGGTGAGGGCCTGTCTGAATAGGTGGGTGCTATCCTGGAACCCCTGTGGGAGTATGGTCCATGTTAGTTGGGTGAACGTGTGAGTATTAGGATTTGACTACATGAAAGCAAAAAAATTTGGGGAAGCCAGATTTAAGGGAATAGTGAAAAAGGCATCTTTTAGATCAAATTCAGAGAAGTGTATGGTGGATGGGGCAATATGGGAGAGTAAAGTATATGGGTTGGGGACCGCCTAATGAATTGGTACCATCACCTGGTTAACAACTCTAAGATCCTGGACCAAGAGGTAAGACTCATCTGTCTTTTGGACAACCAGGATTGGGATGGTTGTAGCGAAAGTTGACAGACTTGAGAATTTGAGCTTGTTAAACTTTACAGATAATAGGTTTGAGGGCCCTGAGGCCAGCTGGGTTAAGGGGATATTGAGACTGATGAAGGAAAGTGGAGGAGTTTGAAGGGTTATTTTACCTGGGATGTTGTGTGTGGCTATTGTGGGTTTAGAAACGTTCCAAACTTTAGAATTAACAATAGGTAACAGGGTGGATAATGAAGATGAGGGGGAGGAGAGGGAAGCATTTGGGCGGCAGAGTAAAATAAAAGGAGTAGAATTGTAGGAGCCACATTGCATGGAGTTCTGGAATTTACTTAACATTTCCCACCCCAAGATAGGGATAGGACACTGAAGGATAACCAGGAAGGTGTGGGTGAAGGGGGGTGTTGCATAGATTGTATAATAAAGGACCAGTCTGTTTGTGCCTAGAGGGGATTTCATTGCCTCTCACAATAGAGATAGAGGAACTGAGGAGAGGTCCAGAATATTCTGGTAAAACTGAATAACTATCCACTGTATCCAATAGGAAAGACACGGGCTTACTAGAGACTGAAAGTGTTATCCTGGGTTCTGAGGTGGTGATGGTGGTGTGGGGCGGGGAGAGGGGAGGTGGCGGGTCAGCTCCAGGCCCTGTCAGTCTTCAGTTAGAGGTTATGAAGCGGGATGAAAAGTTTTGCTGAGCACAGTATGACTTTCAGTGTTCCTTGATAACACAGATGGGGCAATGTTTCCTGGGTGTCCTGGGATTAGGGCAGGCTTTTGCCCAGTGTCCCTGTTGGCTGTACTTATAACAGACTCCTAGCAATGACTGTTGCAAGATTGAGGACTTCTGTATGCGTTGGGAAACCTGTTGAATGGCAGCTGCCAACATTTGGTATTTAGTCTGGTCCTTTTTGGATTTTGGGGTTTTCAGTTCTTCCTCTCTATTATTAAAGACCTCAAATGCCACTTCAATTACATGTCTTTGGGAGGTTTGAGGGCCATCCTCTAGTTTTTTAAAGTTTCTTTTGGATGTTGGGGGCTGACTGGGAGATAAAGTGTAAATGAAAGTGGATTTTGCCCTTATTGGTATTAGGGCTTTAGGTGGTATATTTACTTATGGCCTTTGAAAGGCAGGAGAGGAAAAGAGCATGGGCAGCTTTATTTATGCCAGCTACAAGGCATGATATCATATGGCCTTGTTTCTGTCTGTCCACAGAAATTGCCTGATAATTCCAATTGGGGTAAGTCCTTGGGACAGCTAGGGTCCCTATTGGGTTATGGGCAGCATCTTGTTGGTGGAGGGTGTTTGCATTGGCTTGGACAGCCATCAAAGTGTATTCAGCCATCCAGATGCATTCCGTCTTCTGGGGAGAGGGTGGAGGAGAGTATTAAATATATTTCTTTCCAGGTAAGGTCATAAGATTGAGTGGCATAAAAAAATTCCTTGTGGAAAGAGGTGGGATCTTTGGAAAAGGAGCCAAGTCTCTTTTTGATATGGGAGAAGTTGGCTAGAGAGATGGGAACATGATTTCAGATTATGCCTTTGTCCCTCACAATCTCCTGCAGGGGAAGGGTTTTGGAAGACCTTTGGGTGTGTGACTGGTTGTCAGCACTAGGGGGGTGGGTGTGAGACCTGGTTTGTGGTGAAGAACGAAGGGCAGATGGAGGGCAATAGGAAGAAGGTGGAGGAGCCAGAGCCAAAGGAGAAGGAGGAAATGGTGTTGGGAGGGGGACCTAGAGAGGGGTTTTGTTTACCAGGTTGAAATTAGAGGAGAAAGGCTTGTCCTGAGGAGGAGGCATTTTTGCGGGTTTTTAGTTGAGGAAGAGGATTTGAAAAGGTGAACAAGATTGGCAGAGAGAGAGAGCAACCCATGAACAGAGATAAGCAAAGTGCTTTCGATCCTTTACCATTGCATTAGAGAAAGTTTTTTAGATTATATTCAATTTGGAAGTTGAAAGTTTTGTTATCTGAAGGGAATGAGTATCTCCAGAGGGTAGTGAATACCCCAAAGGGAAGCGAGTACCTCAGAAGGGAGTTAATATCCCAGAAAAGAGCAAGTACCCAGAAGGGGAGTGAATACCCTGGAGAAAAGTGAGTACCCAATTCCTCCCAGGAGAATGGATGTAGGAGAGCTGGGATGTACCGAAGAGCTGTGGCAGCTCTTCACAGTCCCCTGGTGGCCAGAGCAGCTGGAATGGCAAGCATTCTGAAGGCATCCCCTGAGAAGGCAGGCTGTGGTCACCTGGTGACCAGGGAGACCTCCAATCCAGTGCTAGGATTTTCTGGAGAACCAGCAGAAATAGAGAAAAATCTGGAAAGGAGGAAAAGGGAGACTCACACACTAACTGGAGACTGGTGTTGGATGTAAGGTCTAGCAATGGGGGTGATCCTTCCTGGAGCCACCCAGAAAGGGGAAGGAAGCAAAGAGGACGGTGAGTTTGATCAGGACCTAGAGGTCAGCCCAGGACTGGAGATGATGAGACAATAAGGAGAACTGGGCTGGAAACAGGTAGTCCACTCAGGATATGGAAACAGGCTCAGGTCTAGTTTTTGCTGCTTGCTGCTTTCCAGTATGCAAAAGAAGACTTACCTGGTAGAACTCAATCCCCATCCCAGGTTTTGGCATCAAAATGTTAGGTTTTGAAAGGAAGGCAAGGCTTAAAGAAAGACACACAAAGAGGGGACCACTAAAACACCTACACAGGTATATTGCTGACAGCTGCAGAAGTGGGGGACCAGCTTAATGCCACAGCCCACTACCACTTACAGGCTGGGGTACTTACAGGTATGGGTGGGAGGGAGCTGGGCAGTATGGGATGCTGCCTGGCAGGATATTAAGATATTCTTATGATCAGGTGGTTTGACCCTTTTTCCTGTGGGATGTCATTGTGGTATTTCTTGGACCTTTGCCCAGCAAGATATGACAGGAGTGTTTCTTAGTTGGGTCTTTGTCCATCTTGTAGTCAAGTGGTTAGGCAGGATGTTTCTCACAGCCTGAATCCCTACAGAATGTTTCACTTTGACCAAGGTCTGTGAAATAGCAGGGAGCTTACAAAACCGTGCAGTTTGGAGTAACACAGATGACCCTACCCATGCTCCTCTTCTTCCCCATAGATCCCTACCCTATGATTCCACCTTGTTCTTCTCAGACACAAGCCCCTTCCTCAACCTGCATTCCTTCTTATAAAACCCCCCTTGCTATCTATTCTCTACCCTCTTCACCCAAAATAACGCCTTTCTGGCCTCTCCCTGTTTTTTTTTTTTTTTTTTTTTACCAGAAGAAGAAGCATCTGGACAGAGCCTCAGCCCCTGAACAGAGTTTGAAAGAGACAGTAAAAGCAAAATATCCAACATTAGTGTTTTACTACAGGAAGAATAAGAAAAGAAATTCAAATCAACTGGAGAATAAAGAGCCCACCGAGAACTCCACTGATCCAATCAAAGAGAAAGGAGACCTAAACATATCTGCAGGATCTCCACAGGAGGGTGGGGAGAATTAGTCCAACATAGAGAAACCAAATTGGACCAATCATTGCCACTGATGGCAATGATTACAATAAAATCAGTTTGAGGAGCTGATGATTGTGTATACCTCTGCCTTTTTTCTAATGGTGGGGAGGAAGGGAAGGGAAAAGATAGGCATTTGAGAACAGAGGGATATGAGATCCTGTAGCACTGGCAGACAGATCCACAGGTTAGGCAGACATTGTAAATAAGGACTGGCCAGGGGAGACTGATTCCTGGAGACAGATTTTCTTCTGAAAATTTTATCTCACAGGGGAGGAAGAAAAGGATTTGGTGTTCCTTGGAGCATGTGCATATTTAGAAGAGCACATAAAAAGATCTGTATTGTATGTAGGTGACAGTGACACTCTTTCCAAAATGAAGACATCAAAATCACCACCTTCAGGCCACATACCTCAGAGTGGTGTGTTTTATAACTCACCCAATGCTGTGAGCAGCTGAAGGTCCTCAAAAGGACCAAGAACCTCACCCTACAGAAAGTAAGAGAGCATGCCATACACAATAAAATAATGGTGTTTGGAGGACATGGTCCCAATACTAGGTCCCAATACTAGGGCACTTGATAAGAAACTCTAGGTGGAGCAGTCACCTACCAAGTGTGGGGCACTGGGAGTGGCCTGTGTCTACTGTAGGCAACAAACAGAAGCATTGTCTACAGAGAATTTCAATACAAGAATTCAAGTAAAGGCTGGTATTTTTATTACCATTTCCATACACCAGCATTTCTAGAGAATGTCAGTGATTAAGAATTCTTCCCCTAGAGGCAGAGCTTGCAGTGAGCCGAGATCGCACCACTGCACTCCAGCCTGGGTGACAGAGCAAGACTCTGTCTCAAAAAAAAAAAAAAAAAAAGAGAAGAAATTCTTCCCCTAAAATAAAATATCGTTTTTATTGGTGGAAATACAATAGAGTGGTTTTGGCATCAATGTAGAGGGCTGAGTTGCATTCCTTGAGTTAACGGCTCAAGACACTCTCCTGTTTATTCACTCATTCACTCTCCTTTATTTCCATGGCCCAGTTTTATTCCTCTTGTCTTCACTGGCAATCGTTGTAATGCATTTGATGTATATCCTTTTCTTTGTATGACTGTCAATATACTTTATTGTTTGTGGACATTTGTTTTTAATGTATATATCCATTGTCAATATTTAATGTTTCACTCAGGCCTATATTTAAGATGCATCTATGTATGTCTAATCTGTTCCTCCCTTGTCGGATATATTTTTATATTATATAAATTTAAGAAAGATATTTGGATTTTTAATATTTGTACCCACCTTCTGGTCCATGTTTTGTTTAATTTCTACCTTAGTATTACATTTTCTTTTGAGTGACTGTAAATAGTGTCATGTGTTTAATTTTGATTTCCACACGTTCAATGTTAGTATATAGAAATGTGATGGATTTTTAATGTTTTAAAGAAATTTTATTTGGTATATTTCAGGTTTACAACATGTTATTATGGGATGTATACATATATATATATATAAAGTAAAATGGTTACAGTGGTAAAAATGATTAGCATATCTCTCTTCTCACATTTTTAAGTGTGTGACAATAGCAGCTAAACTCTACTTATTTAAAAAAAAGTTAGTGATATAATTCATTAGCTTTAGTCTCCCTGTACATTAGATCACTATACTTGTTCATCCTACATATCTGATCTTTTGTATCCTTTGACTTACATCTCCCCATTTCTTCTCCAATCCCCAATGTTTCATTCTCTACCTCTATCTATTGAACCCCTTATTTATATAGTCTACATATGAGGTAATATAATCTTTTTCTTTCTGTCTGGATTATTTAACTAAGTGTGATGTCCTCCTGGTCCATCCATGTTCTGGAAAATGCCAAGATCTTTTTTTTTAAGTGGAGGAAGGATGTTAAAGAGCAGATGGATAGTAACCAAAAGAAGGGATAATGAAAATCTTTCTTCTGGCTCTTTTCTAACTTTGTCTTCAGGACCTAGGCATATTCTAACGTCCAAAATTTCTCTTCCAAAATCTGTTGTCACTACAGGTGTCCATCTTGGAAAAAGCCTAACATAATATGGACATGGCCCTTGATTTCTATAGAAAAATCTCATAGATCCTCACTCTGAATCAGGGAGTATGAGAAGCCCTATTATATCTCTTTTCCTTTGGTTCACCAATCATTGATAAACATTTTTCTGTTCTAGATAGAACTTCCATAATTCCCAAGTACACTCTGGCATTTATATTCATTTATTTGTATGTGGATGTCCAGTTGTCCAAGCATCATTTGTTGAAAATATAATTCATTGAATTACTGTGACATCCTTTTCTATGTTCAATTGACCATAGCTTTATCAGTTTATTCCTGTTCTCTAAATTTTATTCTATCAATTAGTACGTTTAAAAGTATCTAAGCAGTATGCTTTCTTGAATGCTATGGCTTTGTGGTAAGTTTTGAAATAGGAAAGGGAGAGTCATTCAACTTTGCTTTTCTTTTACAATATTGGTTTGGCTGTTCTAGGCCCTTTAAATGTACATGGGTTTTAAGATAAGCTTGTCAATATTTGCAAAAAATGCAGGTGGGATCTTGATTGGGCGTACATTGAATCTGTACCTCGATTTGGGGAATATTGAAGTCAGACTTTATCTCTAAGATCTTTCAATGCTAGGGTGCTCCAGAGTTCAGTCCTTAGACATACCCTTTTATCCTTCTGCGCTTTTATCCTTTATTGCTTTAAATGACATCTGTATGCATATGACAACCAAAATTATATCTTCACCCTAAATCTCTCCCTGAAGCCCAAGCTCACTGGTTTATGCATTCATCTGAGTACTTAATAAACATTCCAAAATTAATATAGTCAATGATAATTTTACAAGAAACAATAACATTGTGCTTATCACATTCAAGGTACTCTTTTTAAGACCATATGTAACCTGATGAGGCGATTATCATTTTTCCCTTCAAAAAAAATGAGATAAACACTAGATACATAAATGACTAAGTTCACATAGAAAGTGTCAGAATCCAAGATTTGAACCAGTCATGCTGAACCCAGAGCCTACACACTTCACAATACCTCACATCATTTCTTCTAATTAGAGCATATGCTTTCTCTATCTACATACTTATCTTCTCCTTTTTCTTGGAAAATAAATTTCTTGGGGAGAATTCTTCTCTTAGCCATTTCTGTAATAACATAAATTATATGAATAAAAGAACATAATAATGAATGCCTGCAGTTTCTCACTCGCCCAGCTTGACTACGTTCTCAGACTATACTGTTGAGTTGCCTTAAGGGAGTTAGTATGAGGAAGTTAGTGTTTATAGTTTATCAGTGGAAACTGCTGTTTATCAATTCCTAACCACTTCCTGGATGCTTTCTCTATTGCTATGGTTAGGCTTTGTGTCCCCACTCAGATCTCATCTTGGATTATAATTCCCGTAATCCCCATAATCTCCATGTGTCAAGAAAGAGACCATGTGGTGGTAATTGGATCGTGGGGGCAGTTTTCTCCATGCTGCTCTCATGATAGTGAGTGAGTTCTCAGGAGATCTGGTGATTTTATAAGTACTTGGTAGTTCCTCATGCATTCATTCTCTTTTCTGTTGCCTTGTGAAGAAGGTACCTTGCTTTCCCTTCTCCTTCCACCATGATTCTAAGTTTCCTGAGGCCTGCAAAACCATGCTGAACTGTGAGTCAATTAAACCTCTTATTTTTTAAAGAAATTACCCAGTCTCAGGCAGTTCTTTATAGCAGTGTGTAAGTGGACTGATGCATCTCTAGAATCTGTAGCGATCTTAAAATAAACAGAAGAAAATAATAGACTTTCAATAGCGGTTCAACACATAATGAATCCCAGTTGATTCTGATGTGAAGTGCTAGAACTCAGGTCTTTACATTATATCTGTAACTACTTACACTCTGATCTCCTTTTTTTTTTTTTCTTTGAAAGCACTTGCACTAGTGACATTTGAATCTCTTCATCGTTCTTTTTTTTTTTTTTTGAATTGTAAAATCATATAACTGTTGGCTTTCTGAGTGTCTTTCAGTTTCCTATATGTGCCAATGTCTTTTCTACATGGAGACTGTTTCTCATTTTTTTCTCTTTGCCTGGAATTATTTTCTCCCTTCTATACACAGTGCCAGATCGCACTTAAATTATTATTGGTTACATTAATTAATAACCTTAGGTCTTTAGCCCATGGGTACCTCCACACTTGAGTTCCTCTCTGGCCACTTTATGTAAAGTTTTATCCAACACCTCCTGTCCCCATAGCTAACATTTTATATGCCTTCCTGGCATTATTGTTTTCTTGTTAATAATTATCATTCTCAAATATATTTTACTTTCTTCTTCTTGTTTTCAGTTTGCTTTCTCCAGTATATTACAAATTCCATGACAACAATTATCTCAGCCTGTTTTATTCACTACTATATTCTCATGACTTCAGAAAGTGTCTAGCATGTAATAAGTACTTAATAAATATTTGTTGCATTGAGTCTTCAATATACATAATTTATTCAACACTTATTAAGCATTTATTATGTTCCAGGCACTATGCTATGTACTGAGGATATGTTGCAGAACAAGACTGACATTACCACTGCACTTAAACCTGTGAAAAGCAGGTAAGTAAATGGGCATTTGCAATATAAAGTGTTAAGGAAGTAAGACAGGAGTCAGCAAACTGTGGAGGCATATTAGAGGAGCATCTTGTCTAGCCTGTGGCATCAGAGGATGCTTCTGAAATCCGAAGAACTGAGACCTGAAGTTACTGGCGTAGCTTATGTAGATTTCTGTAGTATATTGTCTGAACCAGGGGTCAGTAAATTTTTATCTGTCAACTTTTCTCTATCAAGAGTCAGTTAACAAATATTTTAGGTTTGTGGGTCACATATGGTCCCCATTACAATTAACCAATTTTACCCTTGTTGCAAAAGCAGTCATAAATAATGCATAAACTAATAGCATGGCTCTTTGCCAATACAACTTTAATTGCAAAGAAAGGTGGCAGCACAAACTATCTTTTCATAACTCTCAATATAGCCCCATGGATTTCAATTTATTTTAAGTAACAGAACATTTTCTTCAAAAACACTTTCTGTGGAATACCAGTACCTAATGAGACAAATGTCCTTGATTAAAACTGTGGTGGAAGTCTGGAGACCCTTACCTCTCTTTCCCAGTGATTAGACGAACAAGTAGGTAAGCTTCCTTTTTCCAGCATAACAATCATCCACTTTTCATTTCTCTTTCTCCTTATATGGTTTCCTCCACATCCCTTATAATAATAGCTGAGGCCAATAAGGTTGTTCTAACTAAGAAAATCAAACCAGAAAAGTTGATATTCAAAAATAGAATCAGCCCAATTTATTTGGGAAATTCTCAAAGATACTGCTATGTATTGAATTGTGCACTACTGCCCCCACTCCACCCACCAAATTCATATGTTGAAGCAATAATTTTTATTGTGATTGTATTAGTCCAGTCTCATACTGCTATAAAGAAATACCTGAAACTAGGTAATTTCTAAAGAAAAGAGGTTTAATTGACTCAGTTCCACAGGCTATACATGAAGCATGGCTGGGAAGGCCTCAGGAAACTTACAATCATGGCAGAAGGCAAAGGGGAAGCAGGCACATCTTCACACGGCGGCAGGAGAGAGATAGTGAAGGGGGAGATGCTACACACTTTTACACAACCAAATCTCATGAGAACTCACTTGCTATCATGAGAACAGCAAGAAGGATGTCTGCCCCCATGATCCAAACACCTCCCACCAGGCCTGTCCTCTAATATTGAGGACTACAATTGGATATGAATGAGATTTAGGTGGGGACACAGATGCAAACCACATCAGTGACTGTATTTGGAGACAGGGCTTGTAAGGAGGTAATTAAAGTTAAATTAGGTCATAAGAGTGTGGTCCTGATATAATAAGATTATTATCCTTACAAGAAGAAACAGAACATCCCCCACTCCTTACTCCTTTCTCCCTCATCACATGGACCATAGGAAGGCTATACGAGGAAACAAAGAGAAGGCAGCCTTCTACAACCCAGAAGCCAGGAAGAGAAACCTCATCAGATACCAACTCTGAGGGCACCCTGATCTTATACCTCCAGCCTCCAGAACTGTGAGAAAATGAATTTCTATTGTTTACACCACCCAGTTTAGAGTATTTTGTTATGACAGCTAGAGCAGACTAAGGCAGACACTCTTCAAAAAAAGCTGAGCTATAGTTTTATGTCCTAATTTAGTATCACAGTTGATCTTTGACCTTTTATAAATATTTTGCCAAGCTGCTTCCTGGAGCCCACGAATTATCTTTGAGGTGGCATTTACGGTTTGAAATTTCTTGCTGAGTCACTCAATTGCTACTTATGATTTCTGACTACTTAATGCTGCCCTAGCTTTTGAGGGGAGCTTATTACCAACTGTGTATAAAGCAGGAGATGCTACCTAAGAAATCAGGATTAGTTGTTCTGACATAGTTGGACATATTTTTCATCAAGGAAGTAACACTTAAACTGCTGCTTGTCCAATGTGTCTTTATTTTCTAGGCCTGTGCTATTCTTTCTTTAGGAAAGATGGCATAATAAACAGACAAGGCACATGTGTGACTACTGACTCTGAAAAACTAGCCAAGCTGAACGCTAAGTAAATGAATGTAGCAAAAGAGCTTATTAATAGCCCAGAAGTCACACAGAGAATGCTGTCAAATCTTTCAAAGACAGATTGGTAAGTATACACAGCATCTTGCTTATCTTCACATTAGAGCTGCTGTGAATGAGCTACTTAATAATAATCTTGGAGAGTCTTGAATAAGCAGCCTAGGCACTTTAAGGGTTGCCTACATTAAAACTATAGAAACATTGTGCTAGAACACAGAGAGCGGCAGTTATGTTTTCTCTGTGATCTGAAGAGTACTTAGTAGAAAGTCATTGCACGCTAAGGCTCTCACTGCACACCGTTTCCTCACTTGAAGGATGGGATATTGGTGCCTGTTTTGATTATAACATAGAAATCCAGATTTTTTTGTCTATATTTTATACTTTTCAGGGTTGGAGCTGGAGACCGATTGCCCTAGCTAACGCTAAGCGTCGACTATAGGATGATATTTGGAAAAAGTAACTGTGACCTCAACTGAATGGTATGTCCTAGAACTCCTGAGGGACTCCAAGTGGAGAGTGACATGGAAGGCCCGGCAAAAAAGTAATCATATAGAGTGCTTTTCAGAAAGATGAGGAACTACTTGAGCCAGTGAGGTGTTTTCTCTTGAAAAGTAGTCCTCTCAAAAGTTCAGAATTCTTTTACCAATGTTAGCATTGCATAAACCGTTTCTGAAACCCATCTTGAAAATGAACTTTCTACATAATATTCTTCCGGTCAGATAGATGTCATTCCTTAGTGGTAATGAGATTATTTGCAGCACCCGGAATATACTCTGAGCCCGTTTTTAATGAATTAAATTTTCAGCTAAGCTAGTTAATAATAATTTAGGACACAAAATTATGTGAGATTATATAGTAATGAAACTTACTTTTCAAATGGCTAAAGGATCAGCTCTGGTAAGACTTTTAAAAGGGATGCTCCAGAGAGGTTTCGGGCAAATGGAGTAAGAATTTAATAGGTGTGAGGCTTTCCGGCGGGAGGAATGGGGGGTAGCACTCACAAAGAGAGAACACGCAGTTTGATAGATACATTTAGATAGCCTTGCTAAGAATTTGATCATATTTTATTCATAGTCAAAATATATTTGATCTTGGCAAGAACTAACAGAGCTTTTGGGGTCATGGTAGGAGACCTAGATATCTTCTAAATATAAGAGTACATCATTGGTGAATTTTCAGAAGAGAAGTGACGTACTTAGAATTACATTTATTCTGTGGTCAAAATGGACTAGAGGGTGGGAAGCTGAGTGAATCTGAGTCATGCAGCTGTTGCTGTCACCCAGTTCAAAGATTATGGTAGCTGAGGCAGTGGCTCTAGACATTTAGGAAAGTGACCAGAACTAAAAGATATTTAAAAAGTAAAACATAATAGTTAGCATAGCTTAACATTTATAGGGCTATCTCTTATATGTCCCTTCATAGATGCTGATAGTATCACACTAAAATGAAGACATTATTTGCTGATAACATTTGTTCCTGGCTTAAGAGAAGGGCAAACCCAAGAGAACAATTGAGCTGAACAAATTGTAGGTTTATATAATAAATATACTCATTTATACATAGCAGTCAGCAACTCGTGATTTTAAAACAGTGATTCATAAAACAAAATAATATGATTGGGGATAGTCATTTTGAACATTGAAGTTATATTTGAACACATTTAGCCCATCATTCCCTATGATTTATATATATGCAATCAAATTCAAAGTGAGCTTCGGCTTTCATTTGAGTGGAGTGTTTTTTATAGTAATTGCGAATTTGGCAGGATTCACTTTTGGTGGGAGTTCTTGATAATTGTTTCTTTGAATGGAAATGGACCCAATTATTTTTTTTTTTAATGTGTGAATTATTCTTCCCTAGTATCAGCTGTCGATGCAGCATGAAACAAGTGAAACAGCATGGTGGCACTGATTCCTTCTCATTATGACAAACTGACCTGTCATTAATGATTTCTACTGGGAAATGCTGACAATAACTTTTGGAACTTTGTCCTGGACGTGGGATCCTTATTTGAAACAGAAAGAAGCCCAGATGAAACTACCAGCTGCACAGGAGCCAGCTTCGGAGTCCTAGCAGCGTAGGTCTAACTGTCTAGTGGGCAAACACCTGTGGTCTGTCTATACCGAGCAGTTGCAGCACCAAACTGAATACTTTACACCTGTGAAGCCTCATTTATCCAGATCGAGCTGCTGATTGGAATGATATACTTAGAGATTTCAGTTCAACAGATAGGATATTCAAAAGAGAAACACATTTGTAAAACTTCAGCTGATGCCGGGCACGGTGGCTCACGCCTGTAATCCCAGCACTTTGGGCGGCCGAGGTGGGTGGATCACGAGGTCAGGAGATCGAGACCAGCCTGGCTAACATGGTGAAACCACGTCTCTCTCCTAAACATACAAAAAAGTTAGCCAGGTGTGGTGGCGTGGTGGCGTGGTGGCGTGGTGGCGTGGTGGCGGGCGCCTGTAGTCCCAGCTACTGCTGAGGCAAGAGAATGGCCTTAACCCAGGAGGCGGAGCTTGCAGTGAGCAGAGATCGCACCACTGCATTCCAGCCTGGGCTGCAGAGCGTCTCAAAACAACAACAACAAAAAACTTTAGCTGAGTGCCATCTTTAAGATGACAAAACGATCGCTAGATCCAATGGAGAAGGGGAATCAGATAAGATAGTTACTTGGAATCACAAAACAAAGCAATTGGCTGTTGTTGCTCTGGTAAATATATTTATTTGTTGTCAATATAGGAAAAATATATGTGGCAGATAAAATAATTTTGAGCCCACTATTGCCTCTCCCTGGGCATGCAGTGAGAGCACATTTCTCAGTCTCCTGTGTAGCTGGGTGGGTGTAATGTGACCGAGTTAGTGGAAACGTGAGCAAAAGTGATGTGATATTTCTACTGTCATGCAAATAAGAGTAAATGACTTTTGTCAGCTGGCTTTCTCAGAACTCTGGGTACAGATAGAAACAAAGCACTGTGTCATGGTAACAGTGCAAAATAGTAATAACCTAGATTTCTGAGTCTCTTAATGAGGCTGACCATTGAACCACAGAGTGAGAAATGCATCTGATCTGTCTTCAGTCCCTGAAATTTAGGGGGCTGTTTTTTTGTCTCTCCATAGCCTGGATAACCTTTAAATACTAATACTAATACTAATACATAATGATAGCAGCAACAGCTACTGTGTATTGGTCACATAATATGAGCTAGGTGTTGTGCTAAACCTTTCATAAAAGATATTCCATGCTATCCTCACAAACAAAATCTGCCAGGTAAATACTACAATTCTTATTTCATAAATTAAGAAACAAACTCGGAGTAGGAAAGTGATTGACCTAAGGTCTCACAGTAATCACGTCACAATTCAACTGCCTGGTTTTAAATGTGTTTTTTTCTCTATATACGGCAGCCACTGAGTGTTCACATGTCAAACAGTTGTTTCCATATTTCACATGTGAATTTTCACTATTCAAATTTCTTTTTTTCTTTGCCTATATGACATGGTTTGACTGTGTCCCCACCAACTCTCAAACTGAATTGTATCTCCCTGATTTCCCACGTGTTGTGGGAGGGACGCAGGGGGAGGCAGTTGAATCATGGGGACTGGTCTTTCCCATGCTATTCTCGTGATAGTAAATAAATCTCATGAGATCTGATGGGTTTATCAGGGGTTTCTGCTTTTGCTTCCTCCTCATTTTCCCTTGCTGCCACCGTGTAAGAAGTACCTTTCACCCTCTGCCATGATTATGAGACCTCCCCAGCCACGTGGAACTGGAAGTCAAATTAAACCTCCTTTCCTTCCCAGTCTCAGGTATGTCTTTATCAGCAACATAAAAACGAACTAATACACTATAACATTGACAAAAAGTGACACATTTTATTGGCCAAAGTGTGAGAAAACAAGCACACCCATACATTGGGTGGTAGAAGTAAAAATGTTCTTTGTATGAAGTTTCACATGCCTTTTCACTTAACGGATCTAGTTCTAGAAATTTATTATACAAGTATACTCGTATGTGTGGGATTTACATACAAAGTTAGTCCTTACATTACTTTTTATAACAGTAAAATATTAGAAAAAAACTAAATATAAATCAGTAAGTGACTGTTTAAATAAATGATGCTAAGTATATACCATACTATGTTGCTTTTTAAAAAAATGAGCAAATACTTTACATACTAGGGACAGGGAAAATGGCAGAATCTTTTTTTTACATTTTGTACATTGTTGTTATACTTTGAAATTTTACAATATGATGCATTACCCTTACAAACATAATTTTTAATTTTCAAATGTGTGTTTATATCTTGTTTCTTAAGGGTGGCTACTTCAGAGTTCTATTGTCATTCTTTATACCTATTCTATACATTTCTTTGTATACACTCAGTAGTCAATAAAATCTATTTTAAAAAGCCTATTTTGAAGGTAAAAGGATTTTTTCATTTGAGGCTTTTAAAAATTCTTATATTTTTAATTTTTATGGCTGCATAGTAGGTATACATATTGATATGTTACATGAGATGTTTTGAAATAAGAATCCAGTGTGAAGTGATCACATTGTGGAGAATGGGGTATCCATATCCTTGTGTTACAGACAATTCCGTTACATCCCTTAAGTTATGTTGAAATCTATAATTAAGTCATTATTGACTACAGTCACCCCATTATGGTATCAAATAGTAGGTCTTACTCATTCCTTCTGACTAGATTTTTGTACCCATTTACCATTCCCACCTACTCCCACCCCATCCTCACTATCCTTCCGAGCCTCTGGTAACCATTCTTCTACTCTATATGTGCATGAGTTCAATTGTTCTAATTTTTAGATCCCACAGATAAGTGAGAACTTGTGATGTTTGTCTTTCCACGACTGGTTCATTTCACTTAACGTAATGATCTCCAGTTCCATTCATGTTGCTGCCAAAGACTGGATCTCATTTTTTTTATGGCTGAATAGTACATCATTTTGTATATATACCACATTTTCTTTATCCATTCATCTGTTGATGGAAATACTGGTTGCTTCTACATCTTGGTTATTGTGAACAGTGCTGCAACAAACATTGGAGTGCAGATGACTCTTTGATATACTGTTTTCCTTTCTTTTGGGTATATGCACATCAGTGGAATTGCTGGATCACATGGTAGCTCAACTTATATTGTTTTGAGGATCCTCTAAACTGTTCTTCATAGGGGTTGCACTAATTTACATTCCTAGCAACAGTGTACAAGGGTTTCCTTTTCTCTACATCTTCACCATCATTTGTTATTGCCTGTCTTTGGGATAAAAGCCATTTTAACAGGGTGAGAGGATATTTCATTGTAGTTTTGATTTGCATTTCTCTGATGATCGATGATGTTGAGAAACTTTTCATATATCTGTTTGCCATTCGAATGTCTTCTTTTGAGAAATGTCTATTCAAATCAATTTCCCATTTCTTAAGTGGGTTATTAGGTTTTTTCCCTATAGTATTGCTTGAGTTATTTTCTGATTATTAATCCTCTATCAGGTGGGTAGTTTGCAGATAATTTCTCCTTACTTTGAAGGTTGTCTATTCACTTTCTTGACTATTTCCTTTGTTGGGCAGAAGTTTTTTAACTTGATGTGACCCCATTTGTCCATTTTTGCTTTAATTACCTGTGCTAATGAGGTATTGCTCAAGAAATTTTTACCCACAAAAATGTCCTGGAGATTTTCCCCAATGTTTTGCTGTAGTAGTTTCATAGTTTCAGGTATTAGGTATAAGTCTTTAATCCATTTTGATTTGATTTTTGTATATGGAAAGATATAGGTGCCTAGTTTCATTCTTCTGCATATGGAAATCCAGTTTTCACAGCAGCATTTACTAGAGACTGTCTTTTATCCAGTGTATCTTATTGGCACCTTTGTCAAAAATGAGTTCACCAAAGATGTATGGATCTTTTTGTGGATTCTCTGTTCTGTTCTATTGGTCTATGCATCTGTTTTTGTGACAGTATCATGCTGTTTTGGTTACTATAGCTCTGTAGTATCATTTGAAGTAAGGTACCGTGATTATTCCAGTTATCTTATTTTTGCTTAGGATAGCTTTTGCTATTCTGTGTCTTTTGCGGTTCTATATAAATTTTAGGATTATGTTTTCTATCTCTATGAAGAATGTCATTGGTATTTTTATAGAGATTTCATTGAATGTGCAGATTGCTTTGGGTAGTATGGACACTGTAACAATATAGAATCTTCCAGTCCATGAATATGGAATATTTTCCTACTTTTTGGTGTCCCCTTCTATTTATTTCATCAGTGTTTTATCTTTTTTATTATATAGATCTTTCACCTCCTTGGTTAATTCCTGGGTAATTAATTTTATTTGTGGCCACTATGAATGAGATTATCTTTTGATCAGTGTTTCAGATTGTTCACTGTTGGCATATAGAAATGCTACTGATGTGTTTTATGTTGATTTTGTTTCATGACACTTTATTGAATTTATTAGCTCTGAAAGCTTTTTGGTGGAGTCTTTATGTTTTCCCAGATGTAAGACAATATCATCTGAAAATAAAGATAATTTGACTTCTTCCGTTCCAAATTGGATGCCTTTTATTTCTTTCTCTTGTCTGCATGCTCCAGCTAGGAATTCTAGTACTGTGTTGAATAACAACGGAAACACTGGGCATCTTTGTTGTGTTCCAGATTTTAGAGAAAAGGGTTTCAGTCATTCACCATTCAGCATGATACTAGCTGTGGGTCTATCATAAATGACTTTTATTATGTTCTTTCAATACCAAATTTTTTAGAGGGTTTTTATCATGAAAGGATGTAGAAATTTACAAATGCATTTCAGCTTCAACTGAAATGATTATATAATTTTTATTCTTCATTCTGTTAGGGAAAAATAACACTTGGACATGATGAACGATCTTTCTAATATATTGTTGAATTCAGTTTCCTAGTGTTTTGTTGAGGATTTTTACATCAATATTCATCAGAGATATTGGCCTGCAGTTTTCATTTTTTGACATGTCTTTGTCGATTTTGGTAGCAGGGTAACACTGGCTTCAGAAAAATGAGATTGGAAGCTTTTATTTCTCCTCTGTTTTTTGAAATAATTTGACTAGAATTGATATTAGTTGTTCTTTAGATGTTTGGAATAATTCAGCAGTGGACCATCGGGTCCTAAGCTTTTCTTTACTGGGAAAATTTTTGCTGTGGCTTTAGTTTCATTACTTGTTATTGGTCTGTTAAGGTTTTGGAGTTCTTTCTGGTTCTACCTTGGTCGGTTGTATGTGTCTAGGAATTTTCCCATTTCTTCTAGATTCTCCAATATATTGGCATATAGTTGCTCATAGTAGCTACTAACAATACTTTAAATTTCTATGGTGTCAGTTGTAATGTCTTTTTTTTCCCATTCATGATTTTATTTAATGTATCTTTTCTCTTTCTTTCTTAGACTGGCTAAAAATTTGTCAATTTTAACTTTTCCAAAATAAAATACACTTTTTGTCTCATTGATCTTTTGTATTTTTTTCATTTCAATTACATTTATTTATGCTCTGATGTTTATAATTTCTTTTCTTCTACCAATTTTGAGTTGGGTTTGCTCTTGTACTTCTAGTTCTTTAAGACCTATCTTTACATTGTTCATTTGAACTTTTTACTTTTTTTATGTAGGCACTTGTAGCAATATACACTTCCATCTTAGTACTGCTTTTACTGTATCTCGTACATTTGGTATGTTGTATTTTCATTATTATTTGTTTCAGTATTTTTAAAATTTCCTTATTAATTTCTTTATTGATGCATAGGTTATTCAGAAGCATATTTTTAAAATTTCTACATATTTGTATGGTTTCAAAATTCTTCTTGTTATTAATCACTAGTTTCATTCCATGGTGGTCAGAGAAGATGATTGATATTATTTCATCTCTTTGTATGTTTGAAGATGTGCTTTGTTCTAATAAGTGGTCAATATTTGAGAATGATCCATGTTCTGAGAGAGAAAATGTGCATTCTGCAGTCGCTGGATGAAATGTTGTGTAAATATCTACTAGATTCATTTGTTCTGTAGTGCAGATGAAGTTTGATGTCTCTATGTTGATTTTCTCTAAAGAAGATCTGTTCAGTTCTGAAAGTGGGGTGTTGAAGTCTCTAACTATTATTGTATTGGGGCCCATTTCTCTCTTTAGCTCTAATGATATTTACTTTATTTATCTTGGTGCTTCAGTGTTTGGTGAATATATATTTAAAATTGTTAAAACCTATTGCTGAATTGGCCCTTTTATTACTATACAGTGATCTTAATTGCCTCTTCTCACAGTTTTTGGCTTGAAATATATTTTGTCTGATATAAGTATAGCAACTCCTGCTTTTTCTTTTGGTTTCTATTGGCATGGACTATCTTTTTTCATCCCTTTATTTTCTGTCTATGTGTGTCTTTAGAAGTGAAATGTGTTTCTTGCATGAAACAGATCAATGAATCTTGTTTTTTCATGTATTCAGCAAGTTTATGTCATTTGACTGGAGAGGTTAGTTTGTTTATATTCAATGTTATTACTAATAAGTAAGGACTTACTCTGCTATTTTGCTATTTTTTACTGGTTGTTTTGTGGCTTTTTCTACCTTCTTTCTTTTCTTCCTGTTTTCCTTTAGTGAAAGCAATTTTCTCTAGTGATATAATTTACTTTCTTGTATTTTATTTTTTGTTTATCCATTGCATGTTTTTTGGTTTGAGGTTACCATGAGGCTTGCAAATACTATATTAATACCATTATTTTGACATAACTTGTTAACGTGGTTTACATAAATAAACAAGCAAAAAGAAAACTGACAACAGCTCTAAGTTTATCCTCCCGCTTTTAACATTTTATCATTTCTATTTATATATTATTTTTATCAATAGTTTCTATTTCTTGAGGAGTTGTTATTTTTTTCCTTATTTTTAATTATTATTTTTAGTTCTGGGATACATCTGCAGGATGTGCAGGTTTGTTACATAGATAAATGTATGCCATAGTGGTTTACTGCATATATCAACCCTCCTTCTAGGGGCACCTCTGAGGGTTATCAGTGCTCTGCCCATAAACCCCTGGCTGGGGATGCTGAGATTCCCACAGGGAGGGCCTGTCCAGTGAGGAGTGGATCCAAGTCCTCATCTCACTGGTGCCCGTGGCAACGGAAAGCCTCTGACAATGATGGCAACCGCCCCTTCCCTCAGAAAACTCCGTCTTCTTAGGCAGTTTCTTGCTGGCTGTGCTGACTTTGGATGGGGGCTGATTCCAAGCCAGTGGGTTCTGGCCTGTGGAGTTCTATGGGAGTGAGGCTACTTGGCTCCGTGGCTTCAGCCCCCTCTTTACAAGATTGGATGGATCTCCTACCTCACGGGATTTCCCAGAGCTGGAGTATGCTAATACTCCTGTGTTTCAGTGCCTGCTTAAAGTGGCCACCTACCCAAGCAACTGCCCTGATTCTCCACAGCTTTGTTCTTGGGACCGAAGGCTCTGGTAGCGTGGGCTCAGGAGGGGACTTCCTGATTCGGAGGTTGCAAGGGTCTGTGGGAAAAACCTGGTTTTCAGGGAGGAGAAGCTAGGTCCGTCACCATCTTCCCGCTTGGGGGAGGGAGCTCCCTTTGCCACGTGGGTAGGGTTGCATCTGGGTAGGGTCTTGCTCCACCCTGCTTTTGTTCAATCTCCGAGGGTCATGCCTGCGAGGGTCATGCCTGCCACCTAGTCAGTCTCTTAAGGCAACTTTGGTACTTCAATTGAAGATGCAGAGTTGACTTGCCGTTTTCTACCTTCTCGGTGGGAACTACAGAGAAGAGTCGCCTCTATTCAGCCATCTTGGCTCCACCTTGTTATTTTTTATTGACTTACTGTATAGTCTTTCTATTTAGGATAACAGTAGTTTACACTCCAGGATTACAGTGTTATGATATTCCATGTTTTTCTGTGTACTCTCTACCAGTGAGTTTTGTACCTTCGGTTTATTATTTATTGTTCATTAACGTTCTTTTCTTTATGACTGATATACTTCCTTTAGCATTTCTTCTAGGACAAGTCTGATGTTGATGAAATTGCTCAGATTTTGTGTCTGGGAAAGTCTTTATTTCTCCTTCATGGTTGAAGGATATTTTCACCAGATGTACTAATCTAGGGTAAAAAAATAAAATAAAAATAAAAATAACTTTTCCCATCAATATTTCAAATGTGCCTTGTCAGTCTCTCCTGGGCTCTACGATATTCACTGGAAATTACTGTTGCCAGATGTATTGGAGCTCCATTATATGTTATTTATTTCTTTTCTCTTGCTACCTTAATGATCCTTTCTTAGTCCTTGATCTTTTGGAGTTTGATTATCAAATTCCTTGAAGCTGTCTTCTTTGGGTTAAATCTGCTTGGTGTTCTATAATCTTGTTTTATGTGGATGCTGATACCATTCTTTAGGTTTGGAAAGTTCTCTATTATCCCTTTAAATAAACTTTCTATCCCCATCTCTTTGTCTACCTCCTATGTAAGGCCAATAATTCTTAGATTTGTCCTTTTTGAGCCATTTTCTTTCTTTTCTTTTTTCTTTTTTTCTTTTTGAGATGCAGTCTCTCTCCGTCTCCCAGGATGGAATGCAGTGGTGAGATGGCTCGCTGCAACCTCCACCTCCCAGGTTCAAGTGATTCTCCTACCTCAGCCTCCTGCGTAGCTAGGATTACAGGCACATGTCACCACACCCCGCTATTTTTGTATTTTTAGTAGAGACAGGGTTTTGCCATGATGGCCAGGCTGGTCTTGAACTCCTGACCTCAGGTGACCTGCCCACCTCGGCCTCCCAAAATGCTGGGATTACAGGTGTGAGCCACCACACCCGGACTTTTGGAGCTATTTTCTAGATCCTGTAGCTGTGCTACATTTTTTAAGATCTTTTTTTCTTTTGTCTCCTCTGACTGTGTATTTTCAAATAACCTGTCTTCAAGCTCACTGATTTCTTCTGCTTGATCAGTTCTGCTATTACAAGACTTTGTTGCATTCTTCAATATACCAGTTACATTTTTAACTCCACACTTCCTGCTTGATTATTTTTTTAATTATTTTAATCTCTTTATTACATTTTTCTGATAAAATTCAGAGTTTCTTATCTGTGTTATCCTGCATTTCTTTTAGGTTTCCTCAGCATAGCCGTTTTGAATTATCTGTCTGAAAAGTCACATATCTCTGCTTCTCAAAAATTGTCCCCTGGTGTCTTACTTAATTCATTTGGTGAGGTCATGTTTTTCTGGATGTTGTTGATACTAGTAGATGTTTTTCAGTGTCTGGGCATTGAAGAGTTAGGTATTTATTGTAGTCTTCACTTTCTAGGTTTATTTGTAGCCATTCTCCTTGGAAAGGCTTTCCAGATATTTGAAAAGACTTGGATGGTGTTATCAAAACTGTTTCTGCTTTAGAGGGCGTGCCAAGCCCAGTAACACTATGTTTCTTGCAGACTCATTGATGGTCTTGGACAATATCTGGGAGAATTGTGGAGACTCTTGTTCTCTTTTCTTACTCTTCCTCAAACATACAGAGTCTCTTTCTCTGTTCTGCATCACCTAAAGCTGGTATTAGAGTAATACAAGTTCCCTTGTGGCCACTACCACTATGACTGTGCTGGGTCAGACCTGAAGGCAGTACAGCACTAGGTCTCACCCATGGCCTACTGTAACCATGCCCTGGCTATGGCCATGTTTCCTCAAGGGTTTGAGGCTCTGCAGTCACACATGCCAAAGCCCATTAGGCTAATGTTCTCCCTTCAGGGCAATAAGTTTCTCCCTGCCCTGGCTGGTTCCAGAGATGTCATCCAGGAATCATGGAGTAGGGTAATAAACCTTAGAAGTCTCGTTGATGTTCTATTTATTTTTTAGTACCTGGGTGGGGAGACACAGTGTTTTCCCCTCTTTCTTCCCCTTTCCAAAGGCAAGGAGCTTCACCCTGTAGCCACCAGCACCACGGGCCGTAGGGAGTACTGCCGGACTGCTGCTGATTTTTCCTTAAGGCCCAAGGACTTTGAAGTCAGCTTTTGGTGAACGCTGCCTAGCTGGAACTCACATTTCTGGGCAGTGGGCTCCCTTCTGGCCCAGGGCTGGTCCAAAGATGCCATCCAAGAGTCAAGTCCTGGAATTGGGGACCCCAAGAGCCGGGTTGCTGCTCTATTCTTCTGTGGCCATGCTGGTACATAAGGTGCAAGACAATGTCTCCTTTAATTTACCCTCTCCGTTTGTCAAGCAGTAGAAGTTTCATCTTACAGCCGCCACAGCTAGTAACATATTGAGTCTCACCTGAAGACAGTAATTCTCAGAGGCTCACCCAAGGTCATCAGTGTAGTACCTGGGTATCACTACTGGTAACTAAGGCCCAAGAGCTCTTTATTTAATAGATGATGAATCCTGTCAGGATTGGGTTTTTCCCTTAAAAGCAGTGGATTCTCTTCTGCTCCGAGGTATGTCTAGAAATGTTGTCTGGGATCTGGGGCCTGGAAAGGCAGCCTCATGACTCTGCCCAGTGCCTTATCCTGCTGTGACTGAGTTGACATCCAAGATGCAATAAAAAAAAATCCTTCCCACTCTTCCCTCTCCTCTCCTCAAGCAGAAAAAAAGGGTCTGTTTGGAGCCATGAACTGTGAAGCCTGGGTCTGGGGGGTAGGATTGATGCCAACACTCTCTTGGCCATGCCAGCTGGTGTCTCAGTGGGTTACATGCCCTCCCCCAACCCCTGACCTTATCCCCTGTCTCTAAGCCCAGCTCAGCACTAGGGCTTGCCTAGGAGTTGTAGACCTTATGACCTAGACTGCCTTTAAAGTTTAATTAGAGC
Organism: Papio anubis; assembly: GCF_008728515.1. Lineage (NCBI taxonomy): Eukaryota > Metazoa > Chordata > Mammalia > Primates > Cercopithecidae > Papio > Papio anubis. The sequence goes on along the minus strand of NC_044996.1, from coordinate 11,980,420 downwards.
ACAGAGCATTTTACCATGTGGTGGTGAGGTTTATAGGAACTCAAGATCAGATTGCTAGGATTGACAATTCCCTCTGGCTAGGACCGGTTTAAATGCTCCCTGCATGGGTGGGTGATAGCTCAGTTTGGTCTGGTTCTCCTTTCTGCTCTAATAGGACAGCAATGAGTTCAATACCTCACAGTTGGCTGTGCTCTATCTCCCCCAGCACCCAGAGACACTCTTAGCACCATGCAGGCACTGGTGGGTGTTGGGGAAGTTGGTGTCATTGATCCTGTTTCTTTTACCTCTTCAGTGCCTATTTCAGCTATATGGAGTTAAAACCAGGCACGATGAAGGCTCACATGATTTTTGATTCTTGTGATGTTGTTTTTTTCTGTGTAGGTAGTCATTAAATTGGTGTCCTTTCATGGGGGACGACTGATGGATCTTTCTATTCTGCCATCTTGCCACTGTTCAAATTTCTCGATGCTAAAGATTCTTTACATCTTAGCAAAGTGCCTGAAACTATCTGAAATAAATGAATGAATTAAAAATTACTCAATCAAATATATAAAGTAATTGTGCACCATATCCTCTCAACACAGATGCCCCTGAAATTTATTTCAAAAAGTATGATCAAGATCAAAATTCCTGATGCTTCCTTCAGATATTTTTATCTTAAAAACACGGAAACCAAAACCAGCTGTTCTCAATAGACTGGAAGAGCACAGCAGAGCCGTTTAATTTCTAGGCAGTCATCTTAAAGGCACATGGCTCTTGAACTGGTGTCTGTTGTTCTCATCACATATTTGATAATGCTTACAGGAACCACAACAAGTTGAATAAGATTAAATAAATTAACTCATGTCTGAAATAGGCACTCCTAATTTACATAATATGTAGCACTTCTGACAAAAGTTACCACCTATGAAATCTATTAATTTTTCAGCATATTTTTATTATTAAAAGAAAATTCAGGATGTGGTTTTAAAATAAATGTCAAATTAAAACTCTATCTGACATTCTGCAGTGTCGTAAGTCCAAAAGGATTTATTTTTATATCTGAAGTGAATACAAACTAATAAAGTAAAATTTCTGTGTGATTTCTCCAATGAATTCAATGATCTGACTCTGACATCATTTCCCTTAGAAGAGTTCTAAAGGCATTTTGAGCAATGACACCATTATAAGGCTATGTGTATATTCTACCAGGGAGACTACGTGGAAGAATAACACTCATTTAGATGTATAAATCATGTTTTGTTTCCCTTTAAAATGTCCAGTTATTTCTATTGCTGCCTCCTCCATACTCTTATATATCTTTTTAATGCCTATCTGCAGATTTTCCTAAAAATAAATGTACTGTTGGGAAAAATGCCTTTGAAATACCAGGTTCAAGATAGTCCTTTCCAATTAATAAAGTTAAGATAGTATTAAAAGTTCCTACTTGTTAGAGTTATGTAAATAAGATTCATGCTGAGTGTTGGCAGGCAGCTATAATGAAAAAAAAGGCCTACACTAGGACTCAGACACCTTAATTCTAGAATTGGTTTTACTTTGTAATATCAAGAAAATGTGGATAAGCCACTTAATAATTACATTCACTCATTCTTCCGTTGCTCATTTATTCATTCACTTACCTCCACTGCATTTTTTAAAACATGAAATGCTCACTAAAGTGTTGTCACTTTAGGGATTAAAAAAAATTGGTAAAATATAGTCTCCTCAAAAAGTGTTTGCAAGTGAGTGAATAAAATTACAAACTTTTTCAACATTAAAATGAAAAAACTCCTACCTGCCCTACTTACCTTATTAATGCATTGTATCTAATGAAACGGTGCTATGGCTTAAACACAGTTTGTCCCCACCAAAACTCATGTTGAAGCTTGGTACCCAATGTAGCAGTGTTGGCATGGGATGCCTTTAAGAGGTGTTTAGCTTGTTAAGATAGATAAATGTCCTCTCAAGACTGGATTAGCGCTTGTGGAAATTGACTATTTCCCAGGAGCACAGGTTGTTCTAAAGGGAGGTTGTCTCTCCTGTTGGCCTCTTTGCATGTGTGCACTTTCCCTTCTGCTTCTCTTCTATATTATGACACAGCACGAGGACTTCACCAGAAGCCTACCAGATGCATCTGCCCAACCTTGGGCCTCCCAGCCTCCAGAATTGTGAACTAAAAAGACCTCTTTCTTTTCTAAATTATCCAGTCTCAGGTTTTCTGTTAGAGCAACAGAACAGTGACTAAGACAACGGCCTTATGTGAAACTGCTTTATGAAGTATAAGTTACTATCCACATATTCAGGAATTAATATAAGATGCTATCTTCGTCTGTTCAAGCTGCTAGAATAAACTACCATAGATTCGGTGGCTTATAAGCAAAAGCTACATTCATTAAATCTGGTGTATTAGTACAGGATTTTTTTGTCTTTAAGTGCTTGTTTTGTTAGTTTCACTTGAAGAGCTTGAGAACATGGAGGTAGGACAAAAAAGAGAAGAGGAGTAAGGATTTAGAATAACAGATAACGAGGGTGAGAATGTAAAAGAAGGAGTAGGGAAGAAGTTATGTTGAGGTCTAGAAGAGGAGTGTTGTGAAAAGGAAGAGGCTTTGAAACCATGGGAGGTGCCCTCAAAGCAAGAGTACAAGAATCCCCGAGGGAGGGGGAGTGAAAGAAAGGGAAGATGGAGTGGAGTATAAGAATGTGAATGACATAGTTTTGTTCTGAGTGGTTTCTCAAAAATAGATGGAAATTTTTCTTAGTGTAAAGCAGCAGACTTCAGTTCCTATCTAGCTCAATTTTTTTTTAGTTGCAAGAAAGTAGTAACAAAAGTACACACCAAGAAGATCAACATTAAGGAAAAAATAGATTTGTGATAAGAACACAGGAGAATCACACAGAAATCTTTGCAAGAAATAAAGCTAGAATTTATAGAAAATAGGAAATGATCAGGCTATTTTTCTCCTTACTTTTTCTTGACTGTCTCCCTCTCTTTCTCCCTCCTCTCATTCTCTCTCTCTATCTCTGTCTCTCCCTCCCTTCCCCCTTTTCTCTTTCCTTTTCTTCCTGCCATGTTCTTTTACCCTGAGGCCACGTGGGATCTCTTCTCAGCTTCTTTCTCTATATCAGCCATGTTCCTTCCTCTCTACAGACTATTTTAACTGTTTGCATGTGGGCTACCACATGCCTGCTCCCAGCTCTACGGGGCTTTTCTGAGTGGATTCAGGAGGCCTGGGTTCAAATCCTGAATCCACTTTATCTGTGTCACTTTGGTCAAGTTGCTCTGGAACCTCTATGTTCCTCCATTTCCGTATCTGTAAAATGGAGGTGATAAAAACACCAACTTTTGACTGGATTGCGGTGAAGATGAAGTATGTTAATTTATGTAAAATGCTTTAGGAAGTGCTTGACCCCAATAAGTACTTCACAAATTATTTTATATCATCATTATGTCAATTAGGCTCTCCAGAGAAAATCAACTCGGGCTTTTTAGCCAATTCCAGTTTTCTAAAGGAGAGACTGTTCAGATTGGACACCAACTTGCTGTCCAACCTTGACCAACACCCTTCCATACTAAGCATTTCAGTTTCTTCAAAAATAAAATCAGAGGGTGGAATTTGATGTATCCAAACTATGTGTTAGTTAAGATTCTGTGATTCTATTAAATGGTTTCCCTTTAATTGAACAAATTCAGACATGCATTAAATCTTATTTACTATGTAGTTCCTAGGATCCTTTATAAATAATACACATTAAGCACTTAAGTTCCAAAATTAAAGGTAAATGTAAATCACAACAGATATAAATATATTCTCAAGTTCCCCACTATCTGCACCCAACTCCTGGGGGAAGGAGGTTAAATTTAGTTACATTTCTGTAAGGCTTTAAAACAGAAAGCATTGATTTGGCATACCAAATACATCCCATAATAAATATGCATTTGCTTAGAAACCGAAGCAGTTTTAATAGAGACTGGCTGGAAGAATTAAAATGGAAAAGAAAATTAGCAAGAAGAAATGAGTGGAGGAATGAAGAATTAGCAATCTGCATAGTTTCTGTTAGTACCTATTAGGAAAACAGAATCTGGCCATGTGGTGCCATTATTCCACAGGCTGATGAGATTAGCAGAGAGGGGGTAACTGTAAATAAATGTAACTGTATTTTTCACTTTGGATTGTGCTATGTGTTTCCAAAGGGAAAGCATCCCTCCTGACCATGTAATTTTCTTGCTATGCACACAACACCAGAGGACATTACCAACCTTGGAAAACTGAGACGCAGCATACCGATTAATAAACTAGTTTAGTGCAAGGCCCCCCTGGTGGGATTTTCAGAGCTGCCAGATCGAAAGCGCTGCCAGTTTACAAAAGGAGACGCTTCATTAGCTAAAGCCAATAGAGGCTCCTTTCTCCAGCCAAAGCTCCTAACTTCACAGGGAAATGAAAGCTGCTCATCTGTGGGTTGGGAGGGTGTGTGTGTGTGTGTGGGTGGGTGGTGGTGGGCTGTTGTATATTCAGAGTGTTCTCTAAAGCACTTTAGAAATCTCAAAAAATATTTGGATTATCCATAATGCTTTAATTGTAAAAAACTACTTGCTTAAATGTGTTATTCTTTTTCCTTTAGTTATTCATTGATTAGTTATAGTGACCGAAAACACCGAACTCTAAATATCTGTGTATAGGAGTTCATAAAAAGGTCATGGTTAATGGAAATAGAAAAAGGGACATTGCTGCAACCATTTCAAAAATGTCAATCTAATTTTGACTCCTTGTAAATCTAATTTTTACCCATCACATATTTAAAATTATATTAAAATGTGTGTGGGGAGTAACTGCTTAGTGGGTATGGAGTTTGCTTTTAGGGTAATAAAGATGTTTTGAAACTAGATAAAGGTGGAAGTTGCACAACATTGTGAGTGTATTAAATGTTACTGAATTGCAATCTTTAAAATGGTTAATTCATGTTATGTGAACTTCACATTAATAAAAATAAATAACAAAAAGTGTGCAAATGGCTATTTCTAATAAGTTTATAATTTCTGTTTTCTTTTGAGTATGATGAAGTTAATATTTTGCAGATTGTAATGAAATGTAAAACTCTTATTCTTTTGGTCCCTCTGGAAGCTACCAGATGTGTTGAATGCCAATCTATAAAAAGCACGATTTGAAATGTATCTTGTATGATGTTGCTGAAGTGATATTGCCCCTTCCTTTGAAAGTGACATCTATATTGCATGAAAGATTTCTCTTTTTTGTTCCTCCTGAACTCTTAGTATTTCATTTGGTGATGGATGCTGATTTAACCCAGAGATGCTGGAGCAACTTGAAGGTAGTATGTTAAAGTAGGCTGGGTGCACTTGATTTGTGGCCCACAAGTGGTAAAACCTAGGGCAAGTCCTATCTCCTTTGTAATAACCAGTTGCCTCATCTGTATAATAAAGAAGTGAAGTAGATGCTAAGAGCCCTTCCTTTTCTAAAATGAAGATGCTTTGTGGTCTCTGTAAGCAACTTTCCAATAACCAGTGTTAGTGTATTTACCGCGAATATCAACTAGATACCTTGTGTGGGGCTTCGGTTGTACAAATAATTGAAAGGTATGTTTCATACTCTTGTTTATTTTACAGTATGTTATCTCAGATCCAAAGCAAAATTAAGTTCTGAGTTGTTTGATACAAGTTACAGTGTTTCAGGCAATCATAAAAGATAAAGATAAATGATGACTGGAGGTATGGATTGCAGATGAGTTGGAACTTGAGTTGGACATGGAATAAAGCAGAGGAATTAAATAGGCTGCAAAGGAAAGGTCAATTTCCCCTATTCTATAAATGAGGAAATAGAGGTTCAAAGTTAAAAAGACTTGTACAGTGTTAAATGGCTAGTAAATAATAGAAAGATTTTAACCTTGGCGTTTGTGGTGCTAAAGGCTCTCTCTCCACTTAACACCTTCCTACTTGTATTATTTCAGTCAATACTTCATTCGTTTTACAAGTACATTTAGATCCTACTATGTGTCAGACACCAAGATAAGCGGTGAAGTAGAAAAGTATACAGGACATAAGTGGTCCTTCCCTGATGGAACTCACAGTCTGGTAGAAGAGACAGAAAATAAACAAATAATTATAGAAATTAGAAGCTAAAAACTGTGATTAAGAATTATGAAGTAACAGGAGGAGCTGTTAGGAGAGAATAACAGGACTTCCCTAATTCAGATTGGGAGTTCTTGAGGACTTTCTTAAAGAAATAATACTGGCCGTGCACGGTGGCTCACGCCTGTAATCCCAGCACTTTGGGAGGCTGAGGCGGGCGGATCACAAGGTCAGGAGATCCAGACCATCCTGGCTAACACACGCTGAAACCCTGTCTCTATTAAAAATACAAAAAATTAGCCGGGCGTGGTGGCGGGCGCCAGTAGTCCCAGCTACTCGGGAGGCTGAGGCAGGAGAATGGTGTGAACCCAAGAGGCGGAGGTTGCAGTGAGCCGAGATTGCACCACTGCACTCCAGCCTGGGCGACAGAGCGAGACTCTATCTCAAAAAAAAAAAAAAAAAAAAAAAAGGAAAAGAAATGATATTTACACTGAGAGATGAAGTCAGGTAGAAAGTATGCAGTGAAAAAGTAGTGGGAAAAAGTGTTCTATGCAAAAAGAAGAGCATGTGTGAAGGACTTGTAGCAGATAAAAGCTTCACTTCTTTCAGAAAAAGAAAGGAAAGCAGTGCAGCTCATGTGCAGACACGAGGAAGCAAATAACCAAGAATAAATGTGAAGACGTTCACATTATCTTTAGAAGGCTGCTTGACATCCTGTGACATGTAGTGATTTCAGTTCAGTAGTTTCAGACTACCCAACAGTGGTCTCTGGATATCAGCAGACACCATATAGAACCAGAAAATACTTTCATTATGTATTCTTTTCTGTCTGGCTTCCTTTGCTCAATATGTTATTATATGTTTTTGTAGTTTGTTCATTGTCATTTCTGCATACTATTTCATTTTGTTATTACCCTGCAACATATTTATGCATTTTGTTGTTGTTGATGAACGTTTGGGGAGTTTCAACATTTGGCCTCTTACGTAGAATGCTGCCATGGATATGCCTGTACATGTCTTTTGGTAAAAATATACACTCGTTTTGTTGGGTATGTATCTAGGAGCAGGATTGCTAGATCATAGAATTTTCATATATTCAGCCTTAGTATGTATTCCTAACAGTGTTCCCATGCCATAGAACTGGCACATCTGCAAGCAATGCAAATAAATCCTGTTTCTTCCTTCTCACCAATACGTGGAATTGCCTCAGTTTGTTTGTTTGTATTTTAATTTTAGCCACTCTGATGTATAGAAGTATCACACTGAGGTTTTAATATATACTTCTCTGAATAAAAATTAGTTTAGTCATCAAGATTAAACATTACATTTTTATTGGTTATTTGGTTATCCTCTTTGGTCACATGTCTTTTTAAATTGTATTCGTTTTTCTATTACATTTTTTGACTTCTTATTATTTGTAGTTCCTTAAATATTTTGGATTCAGGTCCTTTGAGATATATATATATGGTTTTTTTCCCACTTCATAACTTACTACTTCACTCTTTCAAGCATACATTTTGTAGATTATAATTTTTAACTTTAATAAGATTATAAATTTTTAACTTTAATAAGATACAGTGAATCAACTTTTTTTTCCTCTATGGAAAATGCTATGTATGTCCTGCTGAAGACATCTTTGCCTACTCCAGATCACAAAGATATTATCCTATAGGTTCTCTCAAATGCATTATTGTTTTAGCTTTCATTTTCAGATTTATGAGACACCTGGAAATAATTCTTGTGTATCAGATGAGATAGTTTTTATATAAAAATGTCCAATGTCCAAGCACCATTTACTTAAAATACCAACCTTTTCCTACTATACTATAGTGGCACCTTTGTCATAAATTACATTAACATATATATGTGGGCTACTTTCTGGGCTCATCATTGGGTTATTTTTCTATTATTACACAAATACTACACTGTCCAAATTACAGTGGATTTATAATTGTTGCTCTCTAGTAATTATACTCCATGTTAGATATTTTGATATTCTTGAGTAATTTTGCCCTGCTGAATTTCTGTATAAGTTGTAGAATTATCACACAAACACATATACACAACTTGCAAAGATTTTTATTAACATTTTATTGATGTTTGAGAGAATTTACAAGGTAGAATGTTTTAATGAGTGAAAATGGTACACCTTTTCGTTTACTTGGTGTTTTTCAATTTATCTCAGTAGTGATTTGTACTTTTTAGAGTATAAGACTTACATATTTTCATTAAATTCATCAGTAGATATGTAAGATTTTAAATTTTATACTTAATTCCATTTTAATTTTTTTAAATTATTTGATGTTAATGCATAGAAATATAATTGTTTTACTATCAGTATTAACCTTATAGCTAGTATCATTTCCAAATTCTCTTCTTGATTTTAAAAGTTTGTCTGAAGATAGGTTCTTTTTCCTTTTCAATATACATAATTATGTCATCTGCAAGAAATGAGTTTTATTTCTTGGCTTTCAATACTTATGACAGACATTTCTTTTCATTGCATTTTGCACTAATAAATAACATCAGTAAAATTTTAAATAGAACTGATGATAATCAACCTTTTGCTTTAGTCCTAATGACATGGTGAAAGTTTTAAACATGTCACAATTAAGTATGAAAATTTGTTGTGTGTGCGTGTGTTTCTAGATACTCTGTTTAAATTAAGAAGATTCCCTTCAATTTCTATTTTTATAAAAATGTTAATAATAAATTATTTGAAATTTTATCAAGTAGTTTCTGCAATTACAGAGATTTTTTTCCTCTTGTCATTCTTTTAATAGTGTGAATTAAAGTGACAGAAGTTTCAAAGGCAAACAATCCTTGTATTTCTTAAATAAAATCCATAGGTTGGCAGAGAAAGATGGTGCAATAGAAGTCTATACCGTTCATTCCCCTCCCACCCCACGAGAACACCAAATTTTAATGACTATTTGTACACAGAAAAGCATCACCACAAGAAAAATAAATCAGGTGAGCAATCACAGTACCCGGTTTTAAATTCATGTCACTAAAAGAAGCATTGAAGAGGGTCAGAAAGACACTCTTGAATCACTGATCCCCATCATCTAACAGCAGCCCTGTGGCAAGGAGAGTATGTGCACCTAGGAAAGGGAGTGTGCAGTGACTGGGAGACTTTACATTGAACTTAGTGCTACCCTGTCACAGTAGAGAGGAAAATTCTGTTTGGCTCAGCCAGCACCCATGCATAGAGGGAGCATTTGGACCAGACCTAGCCAGAGGGGAATCACCCATCCCAGTGGTCGAAACTTGAATTTCTCATCAAGCCTCATCACCGTGGGCTGAAGCACTCTGCGGTCCTACATAAACTTGAAAGGCAGTCTAGGACACAAGGACTGCAATTTCTAGGCAACTCGTAGTGCTACAGTGGGCTTAGAGCCAGTAAACTAGAGTGGCACATGACCTAGGGAGTGGTGTGGCTAAGGGAGGGCTTTCATCATCCCTGCACAATCCCAGGCAGTGCAGCTCCCAACAATAAAAGTTACTCCTTCCTTTGGCTTAATGAGAGAAGAGCAAACAGTAAAGGGAACTTTGTTTGGTGTGTTGGATACTAGCTCAGTCACAATAGGATAAGGGCACAGAGCAGAGTCATGAGGCCCACCGTCCAGGCCCTAGCTCCTAGATGACATTTCCAGACACACCCTGGGCCAAAAGAGAACCTACTACCTTGAAAGGAAGGACTCAGTCCTGACAGGATTTATCAGCTGCTGACTAAAGAGGCCTTGGAACCTGAATAACCAGCAGCAATACCCAGAGGGTACACCATGGGCCTTGGACTCTGAGGCAAGCTGGCTCCTGGGGGAGAGCTATCACATATCCAGATATGGTAGCTACAGTGAAGGACTCCTTCTGCTTGAGAAAAGCAAAGAGAAAAGTAAAGGGGGGAACTTTGCTTTGCACCTTAGGTACCCGCTCAGCCACAGTGAGGTAGAGCAACAAGTGGACCTTGGGGTCTCCAGCTGGAGGCCTAGGCCCTTGGACAGCATTTCCAGGCCTGGCCTGTACCAGACGGGACCCCACTGCCCTGAAGGGTGAGTCCCAGGCCTGGCAGCATTCACTACAATTTGGCTGAAGAGCTCTTGGGTGTTAGGTGGACATTCGTGATGGCTTGGCAGAAACCCACCATGGGCTGGTGGTGGTATTGGCCATAGGGAGAGTCTCCTTTGACTGCAGAAAGGGGAGGAAAATGTCTCGTACTGTGGTTTGAGTGCCAGCTTAGCTGAAGTAGAGTAGACCATCAGGTCAATTTCTAAGGTGTTTGCTCTAATCCATGGCTTCCAAGGAGCATCTCTGGACTGGGCCAGGGCCTGGGGGAACTTGCCACCTGAAGGGAAGGACACAAAGCTGGTTGGCTTCACTACTGCTAATCATAGAGCCCTAGGGCTTTGGAGGAACATCATAAGTAGCCAGTTCATAGTTACAGAGAACCTTGGGTGAGACCCAGTGCTGTGCTGGCTTCAGGTCTGACCCAGCACAGTCCCAGTAGTGGTGGCCACTGGGGTGCCTGCATCACCACACCCCCAGTTCCTGGTGGCCCAGCACAGACAGAGATTCTTCATTTGTTGGTAGAAAGTAGTGAAAAGAAAAAAAAAAATCTCTGATAAGCCAGAAATTTCTTTCAGATCTTATTCAAGACCACTAAGTCAGTCAAACAGTCTGAAAAAAACAATAATGATATTAGGCTTGAAGCCTAGGTCTCTTTGAATACCAAGAAAGACTTCTCAAGAAATATGGGCATGAACAAGCACAGACTGCCAAGAGTACAAAAAATAACTAACTCTTCTATGTCAAGATACCAAAGATCTACAAGTATCAAGATCATTCAGAAAAACATGACTTCAACAAACTAACAAATAAGGCACCAAGAACCAAGCCTTAAGTAACAGAGATTTGTGACCTTTCAGAGAATCCGGAATAGTTGTTTCTAGGAAACTAAAAGAAATTCAAGATAGCACAGAGAAATAATCTAGAATTCTATCAGACAAATTAAACAAAAGATTGAAATAATTAAGAAAGATAAATTGTAGACTTGAAGAATGCAACTGACATATGAGGAATGCATCAGAGTACTATTATAGCAGAATTGATCAAGTAGAAGAAAGAATTAGTGAGCTTGAAGGAGGTTATTTGAAAATACACAGCCAGAGGAGACAAAAGGAAAAACAAAATAATGAAGCATGCTTATGAGATCTAGGAAGTAGCCTCAAAAGGGAAAATCTAAGAGTTATTGACTTAAAGAGGAGGTAGAGAAAGAGATTGGTAGAAAGATTATTCAAAGTGATAACAACAGAGAACTTCCCAAACCTGAAGAAAGATAACAACATTCAAGCACAAGAAGGTTATAGAATACCAAGCAGACTTAACCCAAAGATCACCTCAAGGCATCCAATAGTCAACATCCCCAAGTTGAAGGCTAAGAAAGGATTCTAAAAGCAGGAAGAGAAAAAAAATACAACATGCCATAGAGTTTCAATACGTCTGGCAACAGAATTTTCAGTGAAAACCTCACAGGCCAGGAGAGAATGGCATGACATATTGGAAGTGCTGAAAAAGAAGAAAAAAAGTTTACTTACAACAAAAAAGCCAAAAAAATAAACTTCAAGTAAGAAGGAGAAATAAAGATCTTCCCAGCCAAACAAAAGCTGAGAAATGTCACGAGCACCAGATTTGTCCAAAAAGAAATGCTAAAGGGAAATTCTTCCATCTGAAAGAAAAGGATCTTAATGAGCAAGAAGAAATCATCTGAAGATAAAAAACTCACTGGTAATAGTGATTGCATAGAAAAAAAACCAGAATAGTAAACACTGTAATTACAGTGTGTAAACTACTCTTATCCTAATTAGAAAGAGTAAATGATGAACCAATCAAAAATTATAACTAAAACAAATTTTCAAGGCATACTCAGTACAATAAGTCATAAAGAGAAACAACAAAATGTTGAAAAGTGTGGATATAAAATGTAGAGTTTTTATTAATTTTCTTTTGTGTCTTTGTTTATGCAATCTGTGTTGTCATTAGTTTAAAATAATGGGATATAAGATAGTATTTGAAAGCCTCATGGTGACATCAAATCAAAAAATATACAATAGAAATGTGAATTAAAAAGCAAGAAATTAAATTATACCACAAAAGAAAATTACCTTCACTTAAAGAAAAATACAAAGGAAAGAAAGAAGGAAGAGAAGTTCACAAAACATCCATAAAACAAATAACAAAATGTTACTATTGCTAAGTCCTTACTTATCAACTTATTTGGGAGAAGACTCAAATAAACAAAATTACTCATTAGTAATTACATTGAAGGCAAATGAATTAAACTGTCCAATCAAAAGGCATAAAGTGGCTGAATGAATTTTTTTAAATGACCCAATAATCTGTTGCCTGCAAGAAACACACATTGCCTATAAAGGTACACACAGACTACAAATAAAGGGGTGGAAAAAGATATTCCATGCCAATGGAAACAAAAAAAGAGCAGGAACTTAGACAAAATAGATTTTAAGAGAAAAATTGTAGAAAGAGACAAAGAAGATCATTAAATAATAATAAAAGGGTCAATCCAGCAACAGAATATAATGATTGTTAATATATATACACCCAACATTAGAACACTCAGATATAAAGCAAGTATTATTAGAGTTAAAGAGATGGACCCCAATACAAGAATAGCTGGAGACTTCAACACCCCAATTTCAGAATTGTACACATCTTCTAAATAGAAAATCAACAAAAAACCATCAGACTCAATCTGCACTATAGAATAAATGAACCTAGCAGATATTTACAGAACATTTCATCCAAAGTCTGTAGATTGCATATTCTTTTCCTCAACACAAAAATCATTCTCAAGGATAGACCATATGTTAGGTCACAAAACAAGTCTTAAAACATTATTTGAAACTATCCAAACACATGGAAATTAAACAATATGCTCCTGAATGGCCAGTAGGTCAATGAAAAAATTAAGAAAATTTATAATTTTTTGAAATAAATGATAATGAAAATACAACATATCAAAACCCATGGGATACAGTGAAAGCAGTATTAAAAGTGAAATTTATAGCTATAAGTGCCTACACCAAAAAAGAAAAAAAAAAATAAACTAATGATTCATCTAAAAGAACTAGAAAAGCAAGAGCAAATGTAACCCCAAATAAGTAGAATATAAATAATAAAGATCAGAGCAGAAATAAATGTTTTTGAAATGAAGAAAACAGTAACAATTTAAATAAAAGAAAAAGTTGTATTTTTGAAAAAAACTATAGGAAATTGACAAACCTTTCCCAGACTAATGAAGAAAAAAAAGGGAGAAGACCCAAAGAAATTAAATTAGAGATAAAAAAGGAGACATTACAACTGATATTGCAGAAATTAAAAGGATAATTGTGGCTACTATGAGAAATTATATGCCAATGAATTAAAACATCTAGGAGAAATGTATAAATTCCTGGGTACATACCACATACCAAGACTGAACCATGAGGAAACCCAAAATATGAACAGATCAAAAACAAGTAAAGAGATTGAAGATATATGAAAAAGTCTCCCAGTAAATAAAAGCCTGTGGCTCCATGACTTCACCACTGAATTCTACTAAACATTTAAAAAATTAATATGAATCCTACTCAATGTATCCTAAAATAGAGAGGAAGAGGAAACACATTCACACTTACTCTAAGAGAACAGTGTTACTGTGATACCAAAAACTAATTAAAGACACATCAAAACAAGAAAACTGCAGGCCAATATCACTAATGAATATTGGTGCAAAAATTCTTAAAATACTAAAAAACAAAATTCAACAATATATTAATAAGATAATTCAACATCACAAAGTGAGATTTATCCCAGGGATGCAAGGATGGTTCAACATATGCATATCAATCAATGTGATTTATATACCAACAGAATGAAGGACAAAAATCTTACTGTAATTTCAATTTATTCAGAAACAACATTTGATAAAGTTCAACATCACTTCATGATAAAAAATCCTCAAAAAAGTGGGGATAGAAGGAACATAATAAAAACGTATATGACAGACCCACTGCTAGTATCATACTTAATGGAGGGGGAGGGAGGGAGAGAGAGAGAGAGAGAGAGAGAGAGAGAGAGAGACAGGTTGATCTGAGTCTGTTAATAAACATGTTATTTTTTGCCACATTGAAATATGGTGGTACAAGGAAGAGAACGAAAATTCCCTATTCTCTCTGGGCTCTTAAAAATCCTAACCTGATTTATTCAGACATTCTAAAATACCGCAAGCAAATTATTAATTTGCTTATCATCAACACACTTATTGTCAACAAGTTGAGGATGTTTTTTTCTCCCATTTGTCCATCCAAACCACTCCACAACCTAAAATTTGGACACAGTGTTCCAGAGGCAACTTTACCAGAAAGCTAATTTTGAACCTCATTTTAAGGGCCCTACTTCATGCTCATTACAATTAACACTGCTGCCAAATTCCAGGAAGTTCAATGCTGGGTTTTTGTCTCTCAACTCAAGAAGTACAAGAGACATTTTGAATGGAAGTCCATTCTAATTGAGGACCTGAAACAAATACTCTCTTGAGTTCCCAGAGGAAGACAGTGCACTGAGGTAGGTAGATGCCCATGAACTTTGGGCATCCAAGTAAATGATGTCATGAGGTATTCAGCTTCCACTGAAGATATTGTCAGAACAAGATCAATTAGGATTCCTTTGTCTCCATTTTGTCCTTTAATTTTCACTTTTCTTCTTTGCTGTATTTTCTTCTCTCTCTCCTCCAGTGTTATCTTTGCTATACACATACTTCCCACCTTGCAACCTAAACCATGTGATTTTCTAATATTTTATTAAGACAGATTCTTAGGTATGAAATTACTGTGTCAAGTGCTATGAGTATTTTTTTCACTCTTAATAAAGTTTTTTTAGACATGTGGATTCCAAACTTGTTACATGCTTATTATAGCAACTTAAATAATAGATATGTGCCTGAAATAACATTAAAATATATAGTAATATCCAATTTAGTAAGGTTGTGGGGAAATGATATTCTTATATGCATCTTATTTGACCGTAAGATATTATTATACCATGCTGGTGAGCCAGTTAGCCATTAATACCTTGAAGAGCTATAGGTATCCACATAGCACAACTCAGGAATTTGTCGTCAGAGGCCCTCTCCCACACAGGGTGAGGAAACAGACAGCACTATGCATTTTAGAAGCGTTTCCTATAGTTAAAATGGAAAATAAACTGAATGCCCATCAATATGGAACTAGATAATTTGCTGCATAGTCATACAATAGAACACTGTGCAGCTGTGAAAATAAATTATGATGTATTTCAACACAGATGAATGTCACAAACACATTTATGAGTTTTTTTAAAGTAAGTTGAAAAGGCATTTACAAAGCATGCTATTCATATAAAACTTTTTCAGAAAACCAAACAGTATTATATGTTTTCTATAGGTATTTATGTAAAAAAAAAAAAAAAAAGGAAAAATACCTTTCAAATTCACACTAGTGTTTATAGGGAATAGGAGAAAAAAATAAGAATGGGAGTAGAAGTTAAGCAAGATAATAGTTTAATTTGTAATATTTTAATGGAAAAGAATATAGTTATGTTTCTTGTGAAACTCCAAACTACATGCGTATGTGTGCTTACGCACCCCCCGACACACACAGAGAGACTTACAAACACCCTCAGAGAGAGAGAAAGGCCACAGTATTCATAATACTATATTCTGGATTGTAAATGTATGATTGGTTATTTTCTTATATATATTGATAGGTTTTTGTTTGTTTGTTTGTTTTAGATAAAGAGGAGGCAGAACTGTGATTAATGCTAAGAAAACTTTTTTTCTAGTGGCTTTCTGTCCTTTTAATCACTCATTCACACGTATAAGCATGCTCACACATAAAGTTCTTTCTGTAGGTGCAGCAGTATTTCAACCAGTGTGACTGATAAATGACCACTTGTTAGAACTGAGACAGTTCATGTGATCAAACCACCTTAAGTATCTAAAAATATTCTGAGTGGTTTTCCATAATGGAGGGCATGGGCAACTGTCTATTAAATGCTTTGCACAGCTTCCAGTCAAGGGAAAGATGATTTATGTGACCTCATATTTTGCAATATTAGAGTATTCTATATACATAACCTATACAACTTATATATATAATCAACCTATATATAAAAAACATATATATAACATATATATATATATAATCTACATGTATATATAACCAAAAGTCTATCATAGTGGTTACAGTTATACTGAAAATCCCCTTTTCAGCCTTTGAATGTGAATAAGCCTTAACTTGTCACCTAGAAAACAGAGGGAATGCTACACTGTCACAGGTTAATTGCATTGTAATTTAAATGGCCTTAACTTATTAACTCATCATTAATCACTGATGATACAGGCACGTAATTTTAAACTGCACTTACAGACTTTATTGCCTGCTCTTGTGCAAATAAAAATTGTGAAAATTTTAGTGACTTTTAAATAAGAAAACAGTTCCAATTCTGTATAACAAAATAAAAATTGAAGTTGATGACCACAGAACCAAAGAAACATTAGGAATGAACCCACTCTGTTTCTTTTTAAGTAAGGGTTTCTGCCTTAATTAGGCTTATCGAAACATGGAGCGCCTCTTTCTCAGTTAGGTTTTCTGATCTTGGAAAGCAAGTGCTTTCTGTGAAGACTTGAAACCCATTCAAGTACCCTAATTCAGATAAATTAAATCAAGCTCCCCAAATGAGTATTCACATGTAAACACAAATTTTTATCAGTGATATTTGAAGATGTGGGCAGAGTAGGAAGAATGCTGGAAGACTGGATGCAACTTTAAGTGGACCTGTGCACTCATGAGATTGATACCCACTGTCCCCATTCGTAAGAATAAAAAAGCATAGTCAACAGCAAAGTAATTGTTAAAGAAATAAAACAAAAGTATGAGGATTTATTGATAACCCTCTGATGCTGTGTTTTCTTTTGAAATATACATTTTTTATGTGAAAATTTTTTCTTATCTCTGCTTTGCTGGTGCCTTAAATCTTGCTTAGCCTAATAGATAAACCAGCATAAACTGACAGAAGACCAAAAACAGGCATATTTATGTTTCTTTTCCAAAGATGGTGAAACTAGAAGTTCCAGACCTATGATCTTGATATTAATGCACAACAAAATTCAAAAACAGACTGGCAAATAGGTAGCTTACTAGCATTAATAGAGATTAGTAGTTGCCAGAATAGATTCAGCAATACTAAGTCATGTTAATAATTGTAGATTACCAGAATGGTTAATTTAGTAGAAAGGGGCATGTGTGTGTGAGTGTGTACCCTTACATGCACTATTTTTCCTTCGTTTAAAAAGGAATTTGAATAGTATTTCCTCATATATAGAAAGACAAGAAAATAAAACAAACTAAATGACAGTACAATCAAATGGATTTTTAAGTGCTTGAATAAACTAATCAACGCTCATTTCCTAAAAATAAAAAAACCACTAAGAGATATTATCTCACACCAGTCAGAATGGTTATTAAAAAGTCAAAAAACAACAGATGGTGGCAAGACCAGGGAGAAATGGAAATGCTCCTACGCTGTTAGTGGGAATGTAAATTAGTGCAGCCACTGTGGAAGGCAGTTTGGAGATTCCTTAAACAACTTAAACACAACTGCCATTACTGAGTATATGTACCAAAAAAATGAATTGTTCCACCAAAAAGATACATATGTTTGCATGCTCTTCACAACACTATTCACAATAGCAAAGACATGGAACCCATCTAGTTGCTAATCAGTGGTGAATTGAATAAAGAAAACATGGTACATATACACCATGGAATACTATGCAGCCATAAAAATCAATGGAATCATGTCTTTGCAGCAACATGGATGCAGCTGGAGGTCATTACCCTAAGAGAATTAATGCAGAAACAGAAAACCGAATATCGCATGTTCTCACTTACAAGTGGGAGCTAAATGTTGGATACTCATGGACATAAAGATGGCAACAATAGACACTAAGGACTACTAGAGGGGGACGGAAGATGGTGCAAGGTTTGAAAACCTAACTATTGAGTACTGTGCTCAGTACTTGTGTGATGGGATCAATTGTATCCTAAACTTGAGCATTACACAGTATACCCAAGTAACAAACCTGCACATGTATTTCCTGAATCTAAGATAGAAGGTGAAATTATAAAGAAAGAAAATTTAAAAAACTCATTTCCTCATTCATCTGATGACTGTTTATTCATTGCCTAATATTATCATGAGCACTGAAATTCAGAAGTGAATAAAACATAGGCCCTGGTCTTAAAGTGCTTACTTTTTTCCTTTTTCCAACCACCCTCTCTCTGTGTGTGTGTGTGTGTGTGCGCGTGCATGTTTGTGTGTTGGTTACAGTAGTGGTAATAGTGATGTTTGTGGACTCTGGAGTAGGTCAACTGGATTAGATAGCCAGGTCAACTATTTAATAGTCATGCAACTTTAGACATGTTTCCTAAATTATTTGTGTCTTAATTCCTTAAGGTGAGAATGATAATAGTACTAGATCATAATGTTGCATGTGGATTAAAAGAGAGAGAATATGTATGGCACAGTCTGATAGCTGTCCATCAGAACCCACCCATCCCTTCTTTAAGACCTCAGACTACATTTTCCCAGCTGCCCATCCAGTTAGCCATGACCACGAGACTAGGGCGTTTATTGCTACATGAATAGAAGTAGATGGACATGACATATAAAACTTCCAGATCCAGTCTACATAAACTTCCTCTGTGCTGTTTTCCCCTCTGGATGATTGCATTGTCAGTAACCATGGGAATTTTGGAAGCTACTTATGTCATGTTTGTTAAAAGTAGAACCTCTGACAGCCTGGGTTTCTAAAAGCATGTGTGTGTGTGTGTGTGCGTGTGTGTGTGTGTGTGTGTGTGTGGTGTCATTAGGGAGTAAGAATACACATATAAACAGATTCTTTCAGTGCAGTGTAGTATGTTCTGTAATGGAACCATGGGATCATGGAGGGAAGTTAAGTAAATTAGCAGTGACCTGAAAAAGAGTTGCGAAAGAAAGGCATAGAAATATTCCTAGAAAAAATGAGCTTAAATTGAGATTTAAAGTACAAGGAGAGATTGAGCAGGTAAAAAGGAAAATAAGTAACATCCTAGACAGAGGGAAAGGCATTCTTAAAGAAACAGGGGCATGAAATAGCATGGCACGTTCTGTGAACTTCTAGTATTTTCAATCTAGAATATAAAATGGAATCCAAGTAATATGGGGATATAGAGCTGGAGATGAGAAAACTTCCCAGATTATAGGGGGCTTCCTATAAAAGGGCAAGAATGCTTGACATTATTCTGCAGTTCAGTTGAGACTATGTAGCTCATTTATAAATATAAATGATATATAAAAATATAAATATCTGTCCACTTCCACACAAAAGCATGGCCCTCATCTTGTTCAGGAGTTTTATCATTGACTTGGATGAGACAGCAAAAACATGATGAGAAGCAAATTGACCAAAGACTGGAGTAATAGTGAAGGCGCTGATGATAGAAGGAAGAGTCAAAATGATCTTTATCAGTCAGTGTGAGGTCTGTATTACAATCTAAAGAGTTATCTTCTAAACCCATGTGTAGAATAATTCACATAAAAATGATCCAGATATAACATTTTATCACAGCATAGTAGTAGACATAACACAGAAGATATAACACAGTTGAAATGATTAAAGTTTAGGCTGGCAGCAGTGGCTCACGCCTGTAATCCCAGCACTTTGGGAGGTTGAGGCAGGTGGATCACCTGAGGTTGGGAGTTTGAGACCAGCCTGACCAACATGGAGAAACCCCATCTCAATGAAAAATACAAAATTAGCCGGGCGTGGTGGTGCATGCCTGTAACCCCAGCTACTTGGGAGCCTGAGGCAGGAGAATCGCTTGAACCCGGGAGACGGAGTTTGAGGTGAGCCGAGATCGCGCCATTGCACCACTGTTTAACTGAGTGGAATTATAAAATATTAAAAGCTTAAAAAGTTTAAAAGTTAAGCATTAAAGCTGTTTTCAAATATTACAAAGCCTATAATGATGCTAAGAAATGATTCTTGAGAAGTAGTCAAGAAAATAGAAGTCGAACTAATAGACGGGAATAAGAAGGTAGGTGTATTAGTTTGCTAGGGCTTCTGCAACAAAGGTTATCAGGCTGGGTGACTTGAACAACAGAAATTTATTTTCTCACAGTTCTGAACCCCAGAAATCTGAGATGAAAGTGTTGGCAGAGTTGCTTTCATTCTGAGGCCTCTCTCCTTGGATTGTAGATGGCTATTTTCTCTCTATGATTTCACATGGTCATTTCTCTGTGTGTGTATTGCGTCTTCTTACGAAGACACTAGTCATATTGGAATAGGGCTCAATGTAACGATCTCATTTTACCTTAATTATCTCTTTAAGGATCTATCTCAAAATAGAGTAACATTTGTAGATACTAGGAGTTAGGACTTCATCATATAAATTTTGAGGGGACATATTTTAGACAATAAGAGTGAGCAATCAGAAATCAAGGAAAAAGCTTTCTAACAATTAGAGGTGCAAAAAGCTGTGTTGATATGTTGTGAGCTCCATGTTACTAGAAATGATTAAGGAGATGGTGTAATTAATGTTGAAAAGGGAATTCTTTTAGTTGGGAGAAAGATTAAGCTAAATTACATTTCCACTTTTCTTTATATGGTGATAAATAATCAGTAAAGCATAATTTGAAGTTATCTACATGCATTTTTCTCTGTTCACACTTAAGTTGTGTTTCCTTAAACAACCAAACAATTAATAACCAAACTATTAATCAAATACAACTGTCTGGGTAAGTTGATTAGTACAAATAATAAATGATTAAAATCATAGTGCTCTGGATATTTTTATAGTACTTCATAATTTACATAAGACTTTTAGTGTACATTATTTTAAAATTTCACTGTAACATGAAAATTATGGTAAATAAATTATTAGTATATCCAATTTATAGATGTGGGTATTAAGACAGAGTGATCAGAAGAAAACCACTTCTCCATGTAAGACAGATTGATGTGGAAAATGCTCCAAGACACCCCGAGTTTATGGTACTCATTGATACGTCTATGCAGTTAGGAAGCTTCATTGGAAAAGTTTAAGTAATTCTGCCACACAATGCTGTCACCTTGCTGTAGAGGAACATTAGTCTTACGTGAAGAAGTGCTTTTTGTATGCAACTGATTATATATCTAAGAGAAACTGCTTATGAAAATACCTTGTACTTCAAGGAGTTGCTTCGTTCACAGCTAATTAATCCATCAGAGAAAGCCTCAAGTAATCACTTTCACTCCTGTTCAATCAATCTGGACCAGATATAAAACCCTGACCCTTAGAGAAGTCTCTAATCTCAAACCTCTGGATATGTCTTTTATAATATCTTCTGGCATGTTCAGAATAATAATAACCAATTAATGAATGATATTCTTTTACTTTTATTCTAGCCCTAGAAAACACAAACTGGGTTATGTTGCCAAAGGGGTTGGGTTTAATTATGTTGAAAAGTCTTTTACTTTAATTTTTATAATGAGCCAATTTTATACTTCTGAAGTGAATAGTATTTGTTGGATTCTGAGATTTTGCTTCTGAAGCAGGATGTTTTGAAATTGCCAATTTGACATGAACATTTTTACATTGGTGATGTTTTGATATGCCCAAGTCAAAATAGCTATGGTGCATTATAAAACATTTTTTAAAAAGTATCAAGTAATGTGAGCAATGTACATCCCTAACTCTCATCTCTTCCTAGAGTTTTACTTATACTAGAGATTTCTGACATTTGTGAGGATCATAATGGGGTAAGACACAAAGGATGCATGCATATTCCTTGGGTGTAAAAGAAAAAAGATAGATAGATAGATAGATAGATAGATAGATAGATAGATAGATAGATGGATGGATGGATGGATAGATAGACAGACAGACAGACAGACAGACAGAAAGACAGACAAATAGATAGATAGATAGATAGATAGATAGATAGATAGATAGATAGATAGATAGATAAAATATGACTATTTTGGCTCAGGTGTACTAAAATTTTCTCCATGTCCTGGTGACATATAGAGTTTAGTCTCTTTACTAATATGTTTTCAGAACCTGGACTTAGCCAGGCCTGGCACAGGGTCCTCAGCTGCCTTCCATAAGGTCTCTCAACAGTTTCCCTCCTAACTCTAGATTCAGTGAAGTCTTTGTGAGGGCAGGTGGGGATATATATGAGGGATTTTTTTTTCCAAGGAAAACCTACTTTTTAATGGTTTCATAAATTTTCTAGAGCAGTGGGGTTTCACACTTGAGCTTGCATCAAAATGACCTGGAGAACTTGCTAACACACAGACTCCTGAAACCCACACTGAGAGTTTCTAATTCAGTAAGTCTTTATGGGGAATGGGAACTAATAGTTTGCATTTGTAACAAGTTCCTGGGTGCTCCTGATGCAGCATATCCAGATTAGACACTGAGGAACACTACCCTAACATTGGTCACTACCTCAATCTCAGTCTGAATGCTCTAAGATCTTCTTATGCACATAGAAGTTCTGACTTTAGAGAGTACAGAGGTATCTTGCAATAGAAATTTTATTTAATCTCTCTCTTCTAGTTAATCAAAAAGCTCTGTCAGTACTTTTCTACCCATTGTTAATAAGTGTTCTCAGTCCTACAAGATTCTGTCCTTGAATCTCTGTACAATAAAACCTTTTACTTCTGCTTTACCTGGAAACCAAGACACTCTGTTTGCTTTGTGTTTCTTCTTAGAAATCCCTCTGCAGTTCCATTTTCCCACATATAACAACAACATCCAATTCTAAAAATGAAACTTGCACACAAATTACTGTAGCATTAAGATGTACGCATCCTTTTTACTACTCTCATCCCCACAGGATCCTGCTTCTCTTGATCTTTTACGAACAAGCATATTGTCTCTGTGTATGGTATTCCCAATGCCAGACCCTCTTCTTTATTATCCTTGTAGTTCATATTAACCATACTGGAGAGGCAGTGTCATCTAATGGTTATGGCTTCTATTTATAATGCTTAAATTACTTACATTCAATTCATATTCTTACCACTTACTGTGTTCCCTGGGGAATGTTATTGAATCTCTGTGTCTCAGTTTGTCACCTATAAAAATGTGGATGGTAATAATGCCTAGTTTCACATGGTGGTTATGAGGTATGAGGATTAAAATACTTATTATTTGTATATAACTTTATGTTATGCTTAGCACACAGAAGATAAGTAAATGTATGGCGGAAAAGCTATAAATTATTTTAGTTATCCCTAGACCTAAAATACTCTATCCTTCAATATTTCTGGAAAGGCAATTTTATCCTCAATGTTGCTCAGAAATTCATTCATTTATCTTTAGTTGAAATACTTTTTTCTTACTTCCTGCTCCTTAATCCACTGCAATATTTCTTCTACCACTAAGCTCCCTACTTTTTCAAGGTCACCGTCAAATGTCAAAACTAAAGTCATCTTTTCTGCGACCATTTTCTTTCAATACATCTTTAAACAGGTTGAACACTCTATCTTTGCAAATGCTGTACAAACTTAGATTCATCTTTTCTTTATCAATTTACAATATTCCATTCCCTTAAATAGTATTTGTTCTACTTGAAAAATGAGCTTGTGGCAAACACCAAAGAAAAACACCTGAAAGGCAAAATAAAATACCTTGAAAGTACTTGTGTTAGGCCTTTTTTGTGTTGCTATAATTACCTGCCTTTGAGTCATTTATAAAGAAAAGAGGGTTAATTCATTCATGGTTCTCCTGGCTGTACAGGAAGCATGGCACTGGAATCTGTTCAAATTCTGTGGAGGCCTCAGGGAGCTTACAACCATGGTAAAAGACAGAAGAGGGATCACTGTATCACATGGTGAGAGCAGGAGCAAGGTGGGAGGTGCTACACATTTTTAAACAACCATATCTCATGAGAATCCACTCATTATCAATATTAAAACACTAAGCCATGAGGGATCTGCCCCAATGACCCAAACACCTTCCACCAAGCTTACTTCCAACATTGGGGATTACATTTGAACATGAGATTTGTGTGGGACAAATACCCAAACCATATCATTCTGCCACTGGCCGCTCAAATCTTATGTTCTTCTCACATTTCAAAATACAATCATCCTTTCTCAATAGTCCCCCAAAGTCTTAACTCATTCCAACATTAACTCAAAAGTCCAAAGTTCAAGTCAAAGTCTCATCAGGATTTAAGTTTACTCCACCTATGAATCTGTAAAATCAGAATAAATTATTTACCTCCAAGATACAATGGGGGTACCTGCATTGGGTAAACATTCCCATTCAAAGATGAAGAAATTGGTCAAAAGAAAGCAAAAATCCCCAAGCAAGTTTGAAACACACCAGGGCAGTCATTAAGTATTAAAGCTGCAAAATAATCTTCTGACTCCATATCTCATATCCAGGACACACTAGTGTAAGGGGTGATGTCCCAAGGCCTTGGTCAGCTCCACTCCTGTGGCTTTGCAGGTTACAATCCCCACTGATGCTTTCAGGGTTTAGAATTAAGTGGTTGCAGCATTTCTAGGCTAAGGGTACAAGTTGCTATTGGATCTACCATTCTGGATGCTGGAGGATGGTGTCCCCTTTCCCACAGTTTCACTAGGAGTGCCCCAGTGGGAAGTCTATGGGGGGGCCTTCAATACCAACATTTCCCCTCTGCACTGTCCTAGCAGAGTTTCTTTGTGAGGGCTCCACCCTAGCAGCAAACTTCTGCCTGGGCATGTAAGCATTCTCATACATCCTCTAAAATGTAGGTGAGGCTGCCAAGCATCCTTCAGTCTTGCACACTGCAGGCCTACAAGTTTAACATCACATGGAATCTACCAAGACTTACAGCTTGCATACTCTGAAGCAGCAGCCATAGTAGTATCTGGGGCCCTTTGAGAGAAAGTTGTATCCAGCATGGCCGGGGTGAAAGGAACAGCCTCCTGGGGTGGCACAAAGCAGTAATGCCCTAGCCAGGTCCAGGAAAACATTTTTTTCCTCCTAAGCTTCCAGGTCTCTGATAGGAGGAATAGCCTGGAAGTCTTCTAAAATGCCTTCCAGGCCTTTTGTCCATTGTCTTGGTTACCATGGCATGGATTAAGCTTCTTCTACTATGGCTCCAAACTTGTAAACCTCCCAGATCCAAGCAAAAGCCATATAGTTAATTGGGTGAATTCTACGTGAAAGGAAGTTTTGTGGCCATGTTTTAGTATCAGAGCATGATCTTGGCGGGGGGGGGGGGCTCACCATTCTAGATCCACCCTAATTGCCACAGTGAAATAGCTATTCCCCCAAAATTGTACTCTTCCTGAAAGATACTTAGATAAATATTATTTTCTAAGCTTCATTATATTCCTACTGATATTCTAACATACCATATATATTGGCACCTAGGGAGTAACCTGGATGGTTTACCCTATTTGTTTGGCTCAGATATATTTTAGTCATTTTATAAAATGGTAACAATTTGGAATATTTCTCATAGGAACAAGTATTGTTTTACGATATAATTTTCAATGGATGAACAGTAGCTTATGGTATCAAGGTGTCATAATGTACTTAAAGAAACTCATAATATTAACATTTATAGATTTTCTATATCTTGATAGTATTCACAAATATATTCTACTACTTATATATTGCTGTCAATAAGTATTTGCACATTGGATTATTTCATTTGGAGGAATCCTTAGAAGTAAACTTGATAGTTCAGTTAATATGAATATTTCAAGGCATCTCATAGATACTACCCTCCCCTGAAAATATCTGGGTGAAGACTGTCATTGGAAGAGAGAGCCTGAGACCATGAGGCAAGTGTGTATTTGGTGTATTCCAGGAAGGACAAGCTGGCTACTGTTGCTGCAACTGAGTGAGTGAAAGGGAAGAGGAGAAAATGAAGTTATAAAGATAGCATGTCACCAGATGATTAGGGCAAGGTGGGGAGTGGGGGTCTGTTGCAGGCCATTGTAAGAACTTTGTCTTTGACTCTGAATGAGACAGAGAGCCGATGGAATGTTTGGGCAGAGAATAGATGCAATATACCATGTTTAACAAGGTCATTCTGGCAGCTGTGTTGGGAATGAGGGGCACAAGAAACAGGCTCATTAGGAGACTACCCAAATATAAAAAACAAACAAGAAATGGTGGATACTTGGAGCACAGTGATAGCAACAGGTGAAAAACCTAAAATTTGAGTGTCTTTTAAGGGTGGAACTGATAAGAATTGCTAGTTGACTGAATATAGGGTGCAAAAGAAAGAGAAGAGTCAGAGATGACTAAGCATGATAGCCTGATGAGCAGAAAGGATGTCATAGTCACTTAGTGAGATCAGGGAAACTAGAAGAGAAGACAATATTTTGAGATGGAAATTGAAACTAGCTTAAATCCAAGACACAAAAGTAAAGAAAATGTCATACACTGATAACTGAGCACTCGGTTACTAAACTGAATAACTGTGTTAAAGGAGATGAAATGCATAATAACTTGTTTTAATTACTTTCTCAACATATCAGACACATTATTCTTTGTGATATAAAAATGTGCCTGCTATCCTGGCTATATCAGGTACTAAAAATTTAATCTGAGACGTCATTTTATGTCTTTGAGCCTCAGTTTTCTCAGCCATAAAATAAAGAGAAAAATAAACCAATGTTATTCAATTGCAAAGATCAAATAAAGTGATGAATGAAGGGTGCTCAGCACAATGTGTGACACACAGTTAAGTTTCAACAAATGTTGGTTCCTTCATTTTTCTTTCTAAACTGTAAATCCCTTTTGAATAGAAACTTTGTCTCTGTAGCCACCACAGCATATATTATGTTACCTTATACATAGTATGTGTAGAATATTTATTAATTTAAATGAAATAACTACTTAATAAGCACTTGTTTTTAACCCCCATGAATGGTGATCCCAAGTCATATGTGTAATTGTCAGGTAAGGTTAATTACATACATAATTATTTGTACCTATTATTGATACCATTTATCTCTAGCCAACTGGTGCTTTACAGATAAAGTCTATTTTGCTGGAAACTACTTTCAATGCCTGTATTTTTTATTTTTAATTTCTAGTATGAATGCATTTTTATATTGCATTTTCTACATACCCCTTTCAATTCCTCCATTGAAACTGAGGGACTCATTGTCCTTTTTTTCACCAGGCCTAGGGAGAATTAATAAAATGTTGTTTCTCCTCAGAAAAGGGGACTATGTCTAAGAAATCTGCTCCATTTGGGTAGCAGTTACAGGAGTGTGCATGCCTTCTAACCTGTGACCTGTGAGACAAGAAACTTCTGCTGAATGCTATGCCTCTCAGGTACAGTTGCTTGGGCTGAACTGCAATATTCAACATTGACATAGGGATGGTTGGTGTCAGAAGGGCTAGCTGTGAACACGTGAACTCAGCTCTTTTCTAACTCCAGCCTCTATTGCTCTATTGCCCATGGAGGAGAAGCAGCTTGAGGCTTTTCATGAACTCTCCAAAGTTTTCCAGGCAATTACCTAATTCTTACTTTCTATTGCATCAGAGTATCAGAAGAAATTGATTTTCATCAGATTGGAAACAGTCTGGATAATAGGATTCATGTTCCATACATCACCAGTCTAAGTTGCCAAGATACGCAAGTTTCAGACTGCTGTGTGAAATTGAAACTCGTTACAAACATAGTTCAGATTGGGCTCCCTGACTGCAGTTGAAACAACCTAAATGATAGCAGTTTTCTCTTGTTTACCTTTCAGCAATTGCACCCAATCACAAGGAGACACCTCATCAGCTATTTGGCCAAATTCAGAAATATATCATGGAAATATTTCCAAATAAATTAGTACTTATCATTTCTTTTAAG
Organism: Papio anubis; assembly: GCF_008728515.1. Lineage (NCBI taxonomy): Eukaryota > Metazoa > Chordata > Mammalia > Primates > Cercopithecidae > Papio > Papio anubis. The sequence continues at coordinate 11,952,414 of NC_044996.1, read as the reverse complement.
GTCTGCAGAGAAGAAAATTCTCAACCTTCTTCACCTTACAGTAGAACTGAGTGAACTTCATCATCAATAAATGCTTCCTTATTTCCAACTTAACTCTCTCAGTTTGTGGTTTCTGGTTTTTTGTTCTCTTCTCTTTGGACCACTCAAACCTTTCTTTTGCAAAGACTTGAAAGTTCCACATTAAATTAATCATAGTTGCAACTTAGGTATAGAACTGTGCTTACAAAAATATTATCAATGTCTTGTAAGCAAATAATATTTTACATTAACCAAATATAACAAGCAAAAACCTCAAAATGATTACTTTTGTATATCTAAATTCAGTTATAAATCTCAGTATAAAACAACTTTCTTGTTATTTGAATTAATGAATTGAACATTAAATGTATTTATATATTTATTTATTTAGATTTTCTCTTTTTCTAAAAATAATTTTAGGTGGCTAGAAATTAAATTTAGGCTGTTGCTATTTAAAATTTAATACAAATAAAGTCAGAATTTAGTGTGTGTGTCAAATAGGTTACATAAAATTAATAAAAAGCAAATAATATAGTACAATCTGAAAAAAGCAAAACATAAAGAAAAGAAATAATTGATTTAAGAAGCAAAATATTACAGATGGGGCCATTGATTAGACACAGATGAAATAGTCAAACAGATGAGCATGAATACAAAAGGGTCATGATTAAATTAGATAATAAAGTACATATTAGGATTATCTTGGCTTGTCTCAATTTTGAAGCATATTTATAAAATTATAAGAGACTACAGTTTAAGACATTTGCAATTTAGTGTCAAGCATTTTTTTAGTACATCGTTTTATTCAACCTTTAAGTCAGTGTGGCCATGTGATGATACAAATGTAAAATGCCTGGCTTTAAATTATCACCTAGGGAATGTGAAGTTCATGGAAATGAGCAGGGTGCCATTCATTAGCATGTCAAAGACGTTTCTTCAACAGGATGCCATTAAATTATTGTGGTGATAATTGAGACACTAAAAAGAGACAGATGCTGGGTCTGTAGTTCCTAAGATCTTATAACCCATTAGCAATTAAATTTCAATGAGCTAACATAATTTCAGTCTCACTAAATTAACAACTGGGGATATTTTTTTTGAAGCTGTATTTTTCCAGACCAGTTTTGGCTGAGTTGTAAAGGAAATTGAAACGCCAGTATAGTACAGGAATCAAGACACACAGCACGCAGGTATAGGGATGTGCCCTACTCTCAGGCCTGGAGTTTGGGTGGCAGCCAACCAACGCAGGACTGCAAGTGGCAGTCCAATTATATCAGAGTGTTCTGATGGTCATTGCAGTTGTGAAGAACGAAAATGTACGGGCAGAAGGTCAGATTCTTCCGGGAAGACATATGACTGTTTTCTCTCTCTAGGTAAGGAAGATAATCTTAGAGACTGTGGGGATCAGTGATTCACGGGAAAACAGGAAGGCAACACAATTCCAATGTGACTGGTCTATATTAGGATAGATGAGTCTATGCTGTAGTAACAAGTTAATCCAAAAATAGTACTAGTTTAATGCCACAGTATTATATTTTTTGCTCTCTCTAATCTTAATAGAGGAAATGTAAATTAAAGCAGTTGTCCTCCATGCAGTGACTCAAATATCCAGACATATTTGATCTCAATAATGTTATTATGTCAACATGTAGATTAAAGTCTCCAGAGCAGGGGAAGAGAAAGTAAAGTGGGAACTTGCAATAAAGGTTCTTAATAGGCACAGAAAGGATCACACATTATTTCTACTGACATCCTACAGCCTAGAAAGACCTACCTGACCTCTGCCTAACTACAATGAAGCTAGAATATATGGAGGAGCCCATGTGTATTTGTAAGCAGTAGATATCTCTGACAGCAGATCTGATCAGAAATAGAGGGAGATTAGTACAAGCACGATAATGTTGGTAAAAATTGAAGATATAATCAAATACACAAAGTCAGATTTTTGTGGGTTCAGAAAATCAAGTGGAAGGCTTAGGGACCAGTGGGGCTAAACCATTTTTGTGAAGAGAAAGTGATGGGGAATAAGGAACAGAATCCAAATTCAGTAGTTTGGTAACAGGAGTTTGGAAAGGCAATAGAGTGGAAAGAATGTGAACTCTAGAATTATGTAGGTATTAGGTTATATCCTAATTCTACCATTTACTTACTAGAATAACTTGGCATGTTACACAATGTCTCTGAGGCTGAATTTTCTTTTGTATTATTATGAGCTGACTTGTGTCTCTTTAAAATTCATATGTTGAAGTCATAACCCCTAGTATTTTCAAATATGACTCTATTTGGAGACAGGGCCTTCAAAGAGATAATTAAGGTAAAACGAGTTCATAAGGATGGGCCCTAATCCAATATGACTGATAGAAGAGAAGATTAGGAGATGGACACAAATAGAGGAAAGACCATGTGAAGATGCTGGAAGAAGCTAGCCATCTACAAGCCAAGGGGAGAGGCCTTAATAAGAAACCAACTATGCTGACACCTTGATCTTGGCCTTCTAGCCTCCAGAACTGTTAAGAAACAAAGTTCCTGTTGTTTAAGCCACCCAGTCTGTGGTATCTTGTTATGGCAACTCTAGCAAACTAATTCATGTGTCAAAATGTAACAACACCAATACTTTTCCAATATATTTACCTTTCTGTAAAAGCAGGAATATGCTGTACAATGTTATAATCAAGCTAATCATTTTGTTGTATTTTTTAAGACATTGCTCTTTAAAGATGGCAATGTTATATCATTTCTCACTGAATTTGCAGTGTTTCACATAAGGCTTGGGCATTTATAGATGTTATGATATAGTCTGTGGAAAGAAGAAAGGGAAGAAGAAAGGAAGGAGGGAGGGATGGAGGGAGGGAAGGGGGAAGGAAGGAAGGAAGGAAGGAAGGAAGGAAGGAAGGAAGGAAAGAAGGAAGGAAGGAAAGAAGGAAAGAAGGAAAGAAGGAAAGAAAGAAGGAAAGAAGGAAGGAAGGAAGGAAGGAAGGAAGGAAGGAAACTCATGATACCCAGAAAATCTTATTAACAGGGATGCAGAGAGAATAAGTAATGATGGTTAAAACTCAGGTAGAGTCTTGGCAGAAAATTTAAGACATCAACCAAAATGGCTATGAACACTAAGCCATCTTTACTAAAGCAAATATTTCTAATATGCTTCATGCTAAGGGCCAGAATCAGGGTTAAGGTAGGAGACAATCATCATATCTGTCTACAGTAGAGGTATGCAGGTGTGGGAATTCAGACAAGTACTGAAAACACCAAAAAACATTTACTTTACTGTCTAAAGACCTTGTGAAACATTCAATAACCTTATCATGAATTTTTTCTGTGTTTCAAATGATGACAATGCACTTAGGATCTTAGATGATGGATTTCAATGTACAGGAGCCTCTTTGCTGAGGACATCTGAGGCATAAATAATGATTCAATACAGCCAATATTTACTCAGCACCTTCCTGTACAAGGCACTCTGCTCAGATATAAAGGCAATAGAAAGGTGACTAAAACCCAGTTCTGGTCCCCAGAGCTTGCAAAACTGTGCTATTTTGGAAATGACTCCGATTTTCTCATCCAAATAAGCAATATATCAGCAAATACACACCTGTGTTTGTATAGTTACATAAAAATAAATAGCAGCACAGCCAGGCTGGAAAATAACAATTACATCTCAAATAATCCCCCTGAAGCCTAAAATAATTTATTTGCATTTTCAGAGAAGGAAATTGAAGTTAAAACGCACACAAGCACTTAGCAAATGTCTATTGACTGGAAGGGAATCAATTCTTGTTACGACCGACAGCAAATACCTTCAGGTTAGCTAGTAGAGGAGGGTCAACAATGCGGCCTCTGATGGAAACAAACAAACAAACAAAAAACTGAAAACTTTGTTCTAGATTTTCAACATGCCTAAGGTCAGATTATTACCTAAGGATCTGTGGCTTCTTCTTACAGAAGTGATTAACTATATATATCTGTAATTCCAGACCTTCCCAAGAGAACCTTCAAAATGTTTGAAAATATGCCGCTTCAGTGTATTTGAAGTGCCTTATCTGTCATTGCTCCTTCTTGTATATTTCCTTTGAAAGAACTAGTGTGTGTGTTTGTGTGGGTGTGGTGGGGTCAGCATAAAATCGTGAGGCAGTAATCTAATGTTGTTTCTCAGCCTAAAATTACTTTCATTCCTACCCTTATCCCTCGTTCTGGACTGCAAGGAAGCAGAATGTCTTCCAGGCATCTGAGAGTATGTGGACCGCACTTTGAGCCCGCAGTCCTAGAGAAGCTCTACAGTCACAGGCATCTGAGAGTATGCGGACCGCACTTTGAGCCCGCAGTCCTAGAGAAGCTCTACAGTCACAACGAAGAGGGCACAGGGTTTTCTGTGTCAGCTGATGCAGGAAGGCAAGGGAAACAATGAGGACATCTATGCAGAAATCTAGAAATGAAAACCTAGTTCAGGCTTGAGCTGACATCACTGCTACTAGAGTTGAGATGAGAATAATAATAGTAGTGAGCACACATGTAAGTGCCTACCATGTGCCAGGTACTATGTAACATAGTTTACAAAAGCTATCTACAATACCCACACATTCTTCATAGGAATTCATGTTACTATGCACATTTTATATTGTTAAACTGAATCTCAAATACCAAAAGACCACAAAGCTAGGAAGTGAAAACCACAGAATTTGTATCGAGGTTGGTGTGATTCTTAATCTTCTACAACACTCCGTTCCAAAACCAAGAACAAAACAACAAACATGAAGCGACATTCTCAGCCTCAGTTGTTATAGCAAATCACTGTGGTCATTCCTATATTCATCTCAAACAGTGGTGTGCTGACAAATGTTTTCAAATGTCCTCATGTGCATCATTTGCTTATTTATGTTGTGCAGATACTCCTCCCATGATCAATTTGGGGCTATTCATGTACAGCTTCCGAAGGTGCAGTTGGGAAGAGATGTTTACAACTGGCTCTGCTGAGCTGTACAGGCCAATTTCAAAACACTCCGAAAAGCATTAGTCTTTGACGTTGCAGCGTTGAAGTTTGGTGAATTGCTTCCACTTTTACGTTCATTAGAGTGGACTCAGGATTATCCCTAAAATATCAGCACGATTATTGCACTTGCAATTGAACACGTTTACTAGGAGTATCTGTCATATATGCAAGTATCATTTTAATCTGCTTGTATATAAAAATGCACGTGTCTAATGTGCCTATATATGTGTGTGTGTGTATGTATAATATAAAACAAAAAGCGCAAAACTGAACTTAATTCTGTAAATCACCAAAAGCTGGCATTCTTATGAAACAGACTGTTGAAACCTTCATGTTTTCATGTGCTGGTCAGTAATCTAACTGCATTTGAATCAACTGGGGTTTTGTTGAAATATAGGGTCCCATCCACAGGAAAATTATCTGAAAATGAGAACACGAGAATGCGGTAAAGCAGCATTATGCAACTGTCAGGAGGCGAGTTAAATGAGAGGTTTGATCAGCCTACTGCCCCATTATCAAGAGCTGTGCCAGACAGCTATCAGTTTAGTAACACAGGAACTTGGCTTAGTATGGACTTAGTGTCCACAAGAGCCAATTACCTATAAGAGTTTAGATCACCCTGTTCTAAGAGACTCAGCATATATCCAGCGTTGCTGTAAAGATATCTCAAGACCACCGGGCGCGGTGGCTCAAGCCTGTAATCCCAGCACTTTGGGAGGCCGAGACGGGCGGATCACGAGGTCAGGAGATCGAGACCATCCTGGCTGACACGGTGAAACCTCGTCTCTACTAAAAAATACAAAAAAACTAGCCGGGCGAGGTGGCGGGCGCCTGTAGTCCCAGCTACTCGGGAGGCTGAGGCAGGAGAATGGCATGAACCCGGGAGGCGGAGCTTGCAGTGAGCCAAGATCACGCCACTGCACTCCAGCCTGGGCGGCAAGCGAGACTCTGTCTCAAAAAAAAAAAAAAAAAAAAAAAAAAAAATAGATATCTCAAGACAGTGCTTCTGGGACACTTGCAAGCTCACAAAGGAATTGTGGATATCTAGAATTATGATGGGAAAGGATTCTCACACTTACATTAGCATAACTAGGGATGAATGAAGCCTATTAGAGTACCCTGAAGTGGAACAATGAAAATATATTTTCCAGGTAAACACATAGATATAAGTATATATTAACATGTAAATAAAAATGGTCCATGAAAAATGGAATTTGGAGGTGCTAGATTAAGTCTTCAAAATGAATTATGGCAGAACTTATCAGATCATTTATCATTATAATAAGTTCTGAATCTCCAAAAATAGGACAGGATGTGTGGTATTCCTGAAACGTATTTCACCAGATAATCTTTTTTGTGTGTGCACAGTTAAGATTAAAATTGGTGGTTTGGGATATGCTGGAATAAGGACATTTGTAGATATTTAATTTTCATTATAATTACTTTAAGTGGAGAAGTTAAGGGTTTAGTGCCCCTTGTTGATCTACCTTCTAGGAGGGGGAAATATACTTCTTCATCCATGTCTGTATATCCTATCAGACAACGTAGCGGAATTTAAACTTCTTTTTGTTAGTTATTTTATGTGTTTTGATAGATTATGACAAGATTGGCAATTGTTTTAGGGTCACTTAGTAAATGTTTTAGACTTTGTAGGCTACATATAGTCTTTGTTGCATCTCTCTCTCTCTCTCTCTCTCTATCATCTATCTATCTATCATCTACCTATCTTCTATCTACTTATTTTATAGCTCTTTAAAACTATCAAAAAATAATTTTAGCTCATTGTTCAAACAAAAACCATCCTCAGGCCATAGTTGACCCACAGGGCATAGTTTTCTGATCCCTGATCTAAGGTGACAGTTTCAAAGCACATTGAAGAATTCAACATCAAACTGAAGTACAAGATTTAAGTGTTCTCAAAGAGGCTTTCCCCTCCTACTCACCCAAGATTTCCTGATACAAGGATATTACTCTCTCCAATGCCAGACCTATTTTTTTTCTGTGCTTCTTAGAGTATACAGCACCTTGTGACTGCCAACTTCCAAAATAGGCCCAATGATCCTCCGCCTTCGTATATGTACAGCTTTGGGCTATTCACTCCCATTGTAACAACATTGTTTTAAGTGTGGAAGAAATCTGTGGCATCTGCAGCTAGATTATAAAAGAGTAAAAGACGTGGTGTCTGCCTTGCTTATACCCTCTTGCTTGGATCATGTGTTCTTAGGAAAAGGCAGCCACCATATTGTGAGATACTCAACTGGCTCTATGGAAAGGTCCTCATAATAAGAAACAGAGACCTTCTGCCTATATCAAGCAAGGAACTGAGGCCTTCTGCTAACAGTCATTCGAGTAAGCCATCTTGGAAAGGAATCCTCCAGCCTCAATCATGCCTTCAGAGGATTGCATTCCAGAGGACAACTTGATTGCCAGAAATACTCAGCTAAGGCATTTGCAAATTCTGTACCCACAGAAACTGTGAGAAAATAAATATTTGTTGTGTCTAAGATGTTAAGTTTTGGGGTAATTTGTTACATAGCAACAAGTAACTAACACAATCTTTTAGCTAATCATTTTGACATAGTCAACTTGATGTCAATAATTTTTTTTTTTGTAATCTACTATTTCTCATAGGCATTTTTATGTGGGTTCACTTTGACAAGTCTGTTTTGTTTCACATGCTAAAAAAATAACCAAATAATACATGAACTACACAATTCAAACACTCCTATTGCCAGCTCTTATCTAAGTGGTCAGGGATGGATGAGATAAGGGGTAGGCTGATGACAAGAGTTGATGTGAGGCTCAGGAATAAGTAGAGAGTAGAGTGAGGCTTAGGGATGGACAAGGGATGGGATATAGGTCAGAGATTGATAAGAAACAGGGATAAGTCTATGTACATTATCTAACAGTTTTTAAGAATGTGAGAACAATTTGGGTATGACATCTGTCACCTCATTGATCACTGGGACAGATTTGGTTGATCTAGCTGGCTAAGCAGGTGTCCCTTTCCTCCCTCACTGTTTGATGTCTGTCCCTGCTGAAGCCACAGACTCATTCAAAAAGGACTACCTTTCCCAGTAGAGAAGGATAGCTCTTAGGTTAAGGGTGTAGGTGTGTCCGTGCTCTCCTGCTGCAACCTCCAAAGAAGTTCTCAAGGTCCATCTGTAGTAGAACATACGGTAGTCAAGCGTCTAAGACTTCACACACATCTAAATGAGGCATTGCAGATGTCAATCTGCCTTTCTAAAATAAGTAAATAATTGCAAATGACCTTATTTTTGGCCAACCCACCTTGATTCATCCTGCTTTATTTCTAAGAAGCAAATTGTTACTCAAGGTGTACATATGCAGGTTAAGAAGATTTAAGAAAGGTCTATTAAAATTAGTTGGATAATTTTCTCTATCTCCTTACTGATCAAAAATATTCTTACCCGCAATCACTGACCTACATATTCATAAACACTAATCATTTGAATATATTTTATCAACTGAACCAAATACAAGGGCAAGTGTCTTTTGCTTTCAAACTTTGTATTCTTCCCAGTGCTTAACACAAAACAAGCTACATAGTATGAAGTAAAACAGAGCAGACCAGAATAAAAATTTTACAGGATTACAAGGTATAATGCATCAATTCCACACTCAGTTAGTAGCTGAGAAGGATCATTTTGATCCTTTGAGTCCCTTTGACCTCATTGGAAAATGGGAGTAATATTACTTTCTCACAGGGTTGTTTTGAGGTTCGAATGGAATGATAAATGTGAGAAAGATTTGGCAATTTTGTTATTAAAACAAAGCACCATAAATATGCACTGAGTTAAATTATTCAAATGCTTTAAGGACTCTGAATTTTCTCTTCTAACGCTATGAGTCAAGTTTCTTTAAATGTATCAGTTAGCAGTTGTTTCCCTATTAAAGGCAAAAGTCTGGTCTGCGTTTTAAAGAAAAAATAAAACATATGGAAATTCTGATACAATATATCAATATTAGCATAAGTATAAAGAGAGTAAAATCCAACATTTTATATATCATTTGTTTTGTTTTGTTTTGTTTTTTTAGTCTATAAGAGCTAGCACACATCCCCACCTATAGTTAAAATGCATGCCTAAAATTTAAAAATCTGTTTTAGTCTCCTCAAGTATGTGATGTTAAATATATTATCTTTCAATCATATGGTGAGATGTCTGAGATGTTATTTTCTTTCATTCCAATTCAGTTATCTTGCTCCAAATTCCTTTTTGTTTCAATTTCTTAAACTATGAAATCAGGGCATGCTGCTTAGTAATGGATTTGTCATTTTCTGGCACAGTAGTAGCTAAACTAAATCATTGACAGTCTATCAGTCTAAAGGAAATCTACCTCCAGCACTTCCACAGGGTGTCGGGATGTTATTAATTTAGAAAATAAACAGATTCTTATATATAACTCCAAGGGCTTTGACTTCAGTGAGAGAAAGAAAGGGCCTTTGTTATTGAAAAGAAATTTGATCTTGCAGTAAAATTTAGCCGGAAGCTTCATTCTCAGATTAGATAGACAAAGGATTCACCCAATCGAATAGATTTTTGTCATCAATGTGTGCATAAAAGAACCATTCGTGTTTTCAAATAGAGTTGAAAATTTTACATGTTTTCTGAATAAAGTAACAAATATGTATTGTGTTCATTCTAGTACCAATCATTTTTCTATGTGTTATGAGGGTCTGGAGTTTATCCTCAGCCTCTTGGGGCTTAAATTCCAGCAGAAAACATATAGGAAAATACTTGATATTACATGAGTCATAATGAGATAAATGTTAAATCTAGAGACAAAGATTGTTCTTTGGATGTAGAACAGCAAATGACTGATTCTGAATAGAGAGACCATGGCACTAAATCTGAGCCTGAGGGAAGAAAAAGATTCCAGTAAACAGAAATCAAATGAATGTGTATGGCCATCCAGGCAGAGGAAAGTATGAGCAGAAATACCGAGAAAGAAAAGTGTTTAGGGTCTGTGGAGAGTAAGTATCCTGTTAAAGTTGAGTTTAATATTCCAGGAAGAGTGAATTGAAATTTGAATCTGAAAAAGTAGTTTGAAGTTCAATTGTGAATACCATGCTAAAAAGTTTGGAGTTTATTTTGAAGAAAATCAGGAGCTATTTACAGATTTTGAGAAGCAGAATTTGAGATATCACCTATGTTTTGCAAAGAAAATGTTAGAAGCAGTATGAAAATTGGGCTAAAGAAACAAAAGCCTGAAGACAAGGAAGTTGGTTAGTCCTAAAGAGAGATGTGTGCCTGAACCAAGGTAGTGGCGATGTGAATAGAAAGGAGGGAAGCAGCTAAGACTGACATGGAAGACATTCCAAACACGATCAACAAGATTTAGTTGATTGGATGGAGAGAAGGAAGTGGTGAGTAGGGATATGGAAAAAAAAAAAAAATCTAGAAGAGTCTGAAGTTTCTTCTATGGGTGATTAGGTAGCATAATGTGCCGGGGAACAGAAAACTAAAAAATACAGTTATAACAATGGTGTTGTAGAGATAGTTTCATACATAAGAAATGACTTGTGGATTGAAAAAAAAGAAGCCTGATAACGAGCATCCCCATTCCTCTTTATAGAAAAGAAACAGAGCAACACACTCTCAAGTTTGGTGTGAAAGTAAAAGGCGATGACTTCTAGGACAAGAAAATTAGTCCATCTCCACTTGGAGAAATAAAGTGTTCAATCCCGAACATACGAGTCATTATTTCAATTTAGGGGAGTCAGGCTCTCGGCTGGGATGGCGGTAGGCTTCTATGTGATCTTTGAGACCTAGGTGGGTAGAATGTGGAATAACCCTGAAAGAATGGTGAGGTGAAAGTCAAGGGAGCCCATGAAGGCATGGAGGCCAGGCTGAATCAGTTCAAACATTCCTAAAATTAGAACAGTGACAGCGTGGTGACAAAGTTGGTGTCAGCAGCTTTATATACCAACCGTAGAGTTAACATTGTTTTATTTTAATGAAATATATTAACATCACCACAGAAAAATAACATGTTTCTTATATTTCAGATATTTCCAGTAGTGCTGGAGACTAGAGATGGGGATATTTGCCAATAAGGCAATATCCTATGAAACTAATTTTTTAAAACTAGCAGAGACTTTAATAGCTGTCATATGAACCAAGAGGCAGATACTGAGTGATGTTTCAGCTAAAATAAAATGATAGCTAGTTGTTTAAACACTGATATAAATCATGTAATCACTTTTCACAGTTCATGCATCGCTGCATCCATTTATTCTGTAATACTCACTATGCATTTTCTATGTCATAGATGCTATATTGGGTATTTGTGATACAAAATACGACTTTCATGCTCCCAGGCATATTATTACCTAATTAAAGATATGCCAATCCAGAAGATTAGAACTGAGCAGTTTAGCAGCTAAGTTTACTATCCACTTCTAAAGACTGGATAAATGCAATAACAAAATATCAACAAAAGCTGTAGATTGTCTTGACTGAGTACCTACTATGTGCCACATGCTGAGTTGGGCAATTTAGATCTATCATTTCATTTAATGCTTACAACAATCATATGAGATAGAGATCGTTACCCAAAAATTTTAGGTGAGTAGATAGAACACGAATTTAAGACATCTTCTCAAGATCACAAAATCTAGTTACTGTAGCTAGAAATGGAGAGTGAGTCTCTTTCATTTCAAAGTGCACGTTCTGCTTTGACCTCAGGTTATCAGTCAGGAAGCTTCTATGTAAGACAGACTGAGGAAAGAAAGTTGGGCATCATAGATGGTAGTCTGAGAAAGTTTCTGGGAAAGGGTGGACCAGAAGTGTGGAAGAAAGCAGGAAACATGAACTGGCAGAAGCCATTCCAGGTGGACGTATGTGAGTGGGAAGAAGTAAAAGAAAGAGAAAGGGAGAGGGTGCAGAGAGTGTCAGCAAAAGCCCTGGACTAGGAAACAGCAAACAGTAAAGCAGGCCAGAGAGACCTGGTCATTTGGAACCCACCGCCATAATAAAGACACACAGGCCTTTTAATTACCAGAATAGTGACTCAACTTCAATCAATGAACCTCCCGCAATCTTAGCTGGCTTGTGTTATCGTCGTGTAGTTGATTTCTTTCTTCCACTCTGAACTTCCACCTCTGCCCAAGTTTTAATTAGCTGAATGCTTCTAGAAATCTGTGAACCCATTAACAGGCTGAAGTATAATATATGTAAAAGCAGCTTCCTGCTGTGAAAAGGTTACTCAGTGGGCAACTTGTTTTCAGCTTGTTGATAAGGATAGTGCAATTTTGAAGCGCTGCTGCCGCAGATACGTGTGTCAACAAACAACTGTGGCATCTCAGGTCAGGAGGCTACCTGAATCACAGTGCCCACTGGGAGAAGGGCAGTCCTAGGACTGAGCTTCATAGGGAGCTGCTTGGATTCTAAGGCTCTCACTTTATGTTGCTATTTTCTATTTCATGGCATGCCTTAATGAGTTGATTCAGGACCAAAATTATTGAGGAAAATGTTATTAAGATCAACTGGTTCCTATAAATATTTTTTGTTTAATCCCAATTCTTCATATTAGGAAACAGAGAATGTGACATTCATTCATTTATTCTTGCATTTTTGAAACATTTTATGAATCCCTACATTTCAAAAACTGTGGTAATCAGTGACAGCAAGATATAAAGATTAATATGATAGCACCTATGTTCATCACAAATTACAGCTTATAAAGAAAAACAGTATATCTTGGTGTAACAGGATAATGCTTTACTTCTCAAACTAGGGTTTGGGGACATAGTCTCAAGGTTCTGAGCTTACTCTATGAGACTGTGAGTATTCATATTTGTGTTATTTTTTCTGGGACTTAATAAATACTATCAGTCTACGGCGGGTCACCTAGAGGATTACCATATTCGTAACATACGTTGCAATGTTGTAATTTGACATTTCAGAGCCCAGATTTCTGTTTCTGTTTTGAAGAATGTTGGTGCCAGGTTTGTGTTTGTGTTTTTAGTAGGTTGATGCCAATTAGTACATCTTTTATTGTTTAATACAAATGAAAGGGACAGTTTTATGATACATATAATGAGTGCACACTCTGCAAAGGCCAGATGATAATGTGATGTGCTGTGCAAACAAAAGTGTGAAAGGAAGAAAGGAGCAGGAGAACTGAGCCATTGCAAAGCTCAAAAAAAAATTGTCAAGATATTTTATATAAGTATATTCAAGTTCTGAGCTCTAATTTGACTTCAGTAAATCATCACATTAATTTATTTAAATTTTAGAGTTATGTGTTTAATCTATACTTTTTGGAAATTGCACATGATTTTAGGTTTGTAAATATTTAAGTAACATGATCAAAATTATTTAAGTCACATGATATTTTTTCCTTTTAAGATGGTCCACATATTACCCAAGAGTCAGAATCACTGTTATAAATGTCATATGCTATGATTCATCCTGCCGCTCCCCTTAGCTGCTCCAAGAAAGATCATTAGTGGTGTTGATCTCCCAATGTTCCAGATTTACAGCCTCTTAAAAGTCCTCAGCTTAATTGACTCTTCTGATGTGTTTGAAGCTATTTTTCATTTCTTTGTTTTTGAAACTCTTTTTTCTTCTGACTACTAAAAAACATTTTTACCTTTTCTTCTACCTCTCTGGCCATTCTTTCTTAGTCTTCTTGTGGAATTATCATTCCTCTGCCTGTCCAAAATAAATTTATGCTTCTAAGAGTTTTCCCCTAGTTTCTCTTCACTTTATTACTTCTTGCACTTGCTGCGGGTAAATTCATCTGCTCCTAATGCTTCAATTATGACCTATACGGTAATGACACAATCTAAATTATGTTGCCAAATCTCTCACCTAAGTTCCACATCCGTATCTACAACTGTATACTTGGAATCTCCATCTGGATGGCCTATAGCCTTCTCAAAGTCAACAGGTATAAAACTGAACTCATCAGCAACAGACACACACACACACACACACACACACACACACACACACTTGAAAACATTCCTCAACTCCACAGCCTTTTAGGCTCTTGTCCCCTGCACTGTGAATAGCAGCCATTCTGAATTCCTTCTCTGTTTCTACCATGTATCTAAGTCAGAAATCTAGACCTTTATTCAAAGAGGTAGTCTTCATAGGGTGCAAGCAGATAAAAGCTTCGTTGTCTGTTGTCACTTTACACCTACTCTTGTAACTTTTTTTTTTCACATTTATGAAAGCAATAGTGGGAAGCTCCAATTGTTTTTTTTTTTTTTTCCCAATTACTTTCAAACTCTAGTAAGGATAGGATCATTCTTTTGTTTTGTTTATTTTGTTCGCCTCTGTGTCCCAGAACCTAAAAATGGTTTTGTTATACAGTACACACTGAAGAGATATTGGAGGATTAAGTGACCGAATGCTGTTATTACAAGTCTTTCCTTCTCATCTGTGGGTTATAGTGAGGGAGAAGGGAAGGCAGCGAGAGACAAAGCTGTACTTGTTTTATGTGTAGCCTTGTGTTTTTATTCTGTAGAGATGCAGATAAATTTGAATTTAAGTCATAGATATTTTACATTCAACTTTTTCAAATGCGTGCCAGATAACAGTCTTTGCATCTCTTAAAACTGCCGGGAACACATGTCAAACTCATCTTGAAGCACCCCCTCACTTGATTTGAGGTAGGTAGAAGATCATTCTTCTCACCCATGGAATGCGAGCACATTCACATCCCTCTCTAAATAAATCTGAATCCCTGGCTTCTTCAACCTCAAGTAAATTCTTAACCTTTTCTTCAGAGTCTGATATATGGTTGATATGGTTGATGGACTATTGCTTACAGAATCAGCTTGTGGTCATCCTTTTGTCAAGTGCTGTAACAATGAGCTAGTATATTTCTTTAAAATTTAGTTTGTTTATTTATTTATTTATTTATCTATTTAGAGAGGGAGTCTCACTCTGTTGCCCAGGATTAAGTGCAGTGGCACAAACATCAGCTCACTGCAACCTCTGCCTCCTGGGTTCAAGTGATTCTCCTGCCTCAGTCTCCCGAGTAACTGGAATTACAGGCACCTGTCACTATGCCCGGCTAATTTTTGTATTTTTAGTAGACACGAGGTTTTGCCATGTTGACCAGGCTGGCCTTGAACTCCTGACCTCAGGTGATCCACCGACCTCGGCCTCCCAAAGTGCTGGGATTACAGGTGTGAGCCACCGCGCCCAGTCCTAGTTTTATTTTTACTGATAATGCTTGAACTCAAACTATGGTGACTCTTCTGAAACCCGATAACAATAAGATAATTCAAATATAGCATCTTGTCTTGTAATGCATTCCTGACATTCCCTTTTCTTTATTCCCAAAGGTGATATCTTATATATCTTCTGCTGACCAACTCTTGTTTCCTTTCACTGCTAACTTTTTATTTCAGATCTTCATTCTCTCTATCTGATGGAGTGGTGGTTCTCAATTGATGTTTTTATCATAAAGAATAACTCCTAGTTTCTTACATGTTATACTAAAAATTTATAAGAACAATATATGAAGCCATGCATGATTTCATCTATGCCACTTTTTATGCCTTCTTTCTTATCCTAAACTTTGCTTTCACCACGAATTCTGATGTCAGTCATACAGAAATGCCTGCCCTTTTTTATCTGTTTGAAGTCTCATTGCACAATGAAACCTCCTATAAAATATTATTTTTCTATAATGTTTCTCCTTCCCATACCAACCCTTCCCATCCCCAATCTGATTGAAAAACTCCCATTCATCCTACACAACTCAACTTAAATATAACCTACTCTGTGGAATCTTTCTTGATCTTTCTAGTGGCATATTAATCCATCTGTCATTATTAGAGCTCCGCCCCACCACCGTGTTATTTAAGGGCTGTCACTAACTTAAGCTGTCCTCAACAGTATTTTATCTCCAATAAAGCACCTGATTTCATCTGTGTACTCCCATTCTCAGTCTAACCATAGCTTCATATATCAAGTGTCATGGATACTTGAGTTAGGAAACTTGGAGAAATACTTATCTGACTTTGCTTGGCATGATACCCAGTTGTGTTCGTCCAATTATTTTGCAAATTCAAATGGTAATATGCCTCAGTTTCTTCCTTAAATATCTTGCTAAAGTGTAGCAGAGCTATCTGACCTAGTTTTCTAAACCCCCTTACTCATTGTTTATTTCCCACCAGTGTAACAGCATAATGTGAATCCTCAATATTTTTCTAAGCTATATTAGTAGAACATCAACTCTAGATCTACATATATTTATCTCTCTTCTCCTTTATCAATTACTAAATTCTATTTTTAAAATAATTATCACCAGCAAATTCAAAGATGTAAGATATTTAAATGAAATGGATGAGGCAGATATAGTATCCATATGAATCAACTGCACTAACTGAAAATCCATAAATGAGACCCTCCCTAGTTTCTGTTACTCTTACCAGGCACAGTCTGACTTCCAAATTGCTCTGCTACTAGCTGTCAATGGTTATACAACCAGAGGCTTGTGTATGACACTATAAAAACAAAAACTAATATATAGGTTTTCAATACATCACTATGTCTGCTACAGTTCAGTTGCAGCAACTGCTGACAAATGCGACAAAAGTTGACAAAATGTCTAAAGCCTAAGAAGGATGTCAGCATTTATTGCTGAACACAAGGTATGTCATCGTCATATTTTTGTGTGTGTGCCAGCAGTGTTTCAGGTAAGATTTAAAATGTCTGGGTATATTTTGTTAGTATATCTTGCAAATGTACATGAAGAACATTATGTTGTCAATGGAATCATTTTTCTTGATTTAATTTTTTGAAATTTTAATACATCCCTGTATTAGTCTGTACAGGCTGCCATAACAAAATATCATAGACTAGGTAGCTCAAACAACAGACATTTATTTCTCACAGTTCTGGAGTCTGGGAAGTCTGATTAAGTTGTTATCCGACTAAATCCCTGGTAAGAGCTCTCTTCGTGGTTTGCACACAGCCACCTGTGTCCTCATATGGCAGAGACAAAAAGATCTTTTACTCTTTCTCTCCCTATAAAGCCATTAAGCTCATCATGAAGATGCCACCCTCGTAATCTCTTCTAACTCTAATTACCTCCAGATACCATTATATTGCAGGTTAAGGCTTCAACATGTGAATTTTGGAAGGATGTACTTCAGTTTATAGCAATCACCATGGTTCAAAAATTCAAAAAGTTTAAAAGGCTGTACAGTAAAATGTTTCTATATCTCCCAGTTATTTACACTGCCTGTGATAGGAGCACTATTATTAGTACCTTATGTATCATACAAAGGTATTCGATGCACACATAACTACGTATGAATATATATCTTATTTTTACACAAATGGTGAATTCTTTATACACTACTATCCACATTTTTTAGTCAGTATATATTGGCAACCCCTCTATTTTGGACTACAAAGAACTACCTTATTTTTTCATAGCATCTTCACATTTTATTGTTGGATGTACCACAAAATATTTAACCGATCCTCTATTGATTAGCATTCAGTTTGTTTCAAATGTGTTACTATTGGAAACGATGCTATATTAAGTAGCCTCTTACAGACTCCATTAGCATATGTAAAAGTATGTTTGTAGTATAAATCTTGAAAGGGGAATTGACAGGAGGAGGGCATTGATAGGGGATGTGTATATTTATATTCATAATTTTAATGGAAATTCTAAAAGTGCCATTCACACGAGTTGTGCCAATTTAAATTTATATTCCCTTCAATCTTGACAACATAATGCATTTTCAAACTTACATATTTGCCAATCTGGCCAGAGAAAAATAATCTTTTAATACAGTTTAATGCACATTTTCCTTACTATGAGTGAAGTATATCATTTTTCCTATGTTTAAGATCTATTTACATTTTCTTGTTAACTGCCTAGTCCTATAGTTTGGTCAGTCTAACGTATTGGTCATATTTCCTTTATAAATTAATTAAATAGCTTCTAGTTTGATGTTTTTATTTAGAATTTGTTTATGGTATGTTTTGAAACATATTTCCTATTAGTATTACATATTAAAATATACTAACAGTTTCTTTGATGGCTTATGGGTTTGTGTGAATATTAGGAAGGACTCTTCCACTCCATAGGAATAAAATATTTATCCTAGAATTTATTCTAGAGTTTTTTGTTTGTTTCACTTTTTAAGTTGAAAATTTAATCTGTTCAGTAGTGAACTGCCCTAAGATGGTTCCTAGTAATTCCTATTTCCTGGTATTCAAATTATTGTTTAGTCTCTTCCCACATTGTTCCAGGGTTGGTGTGTGTGAGTAGTAGGAATCAGCACAACTGAAAATATATCACTTCCAAGATTCAGTTATAAAAGATATTGCAACTTCTGTCTTGAAGTCTTGCTTTTTTTCAGATTTTTTTTTTTTCTGGGGGAGGTGAGATGCCGTGTTATAAGCACCTCTCAATGTTGTCTTCCTTTTCAAGGAAGCAGTTACTTTCCCATTCCTATTCAAGGAGAAATTATAATATCATTAGGTACATTTTATTGCTTTAGTAGATTTTCTGACTAGGTGGACTTTGAGATCCCTTACAACCCTGACTTTTTATAATCCTCTGATATGTAATGTTAATTATTATAATGGCTAGAAAGTATAATAATATTAGGATTACCAAAGCTCAAGACCCTGAACTTTATGTCTGTTCTGCCATCCACTACTACTCGACTCTAACACCTAACCATTCCAACTACACACATTCGTTTGTTTGCGTGTGTGCGTGTGTGTGTGTTATTTGTTTTTAAGAATGAAGCTTATGTCTCAAAATCCAGTTACGAGTTTCTGCTCCAGCTTAGAATGCAGAAATTTACAAGACAATATTGTTCTACCCCAACAAAGTGAACAAGCAACTTACAAAGTCATGTTAAAACATTTTTGGAAAATTTAAGAAGTAATAAAGAAACCTTAAAATCTAAAATTGAAAATGTGATGTTCCAGTCTAAAGGAAAGAAGGAGAGAGAGAGAGACTGAAACTCATGGCTCCTTTTATCCTTGGCAGTTTATTGAAAGAAGGAGAAAGTTATCATCATAAATGCTGGTAAGAGGAAAACAGTTGAACTATTCACAAATATTTCAAAGCAAAGTGATTTCGATTTATCTAATGGAACTTTTTATGTTGATGGAAATGTTCTGCACTATCTAATGTAGTTGCCACTAACACTAGCCATATACGACTTCTACGAATATGAAATGTGCCTCACTTACTGAGCAACCAAATTATAAACATTACTTAATTTTTATATATCCAAATTAGTTGAATTTATATCGTATCTGACAACATGGATTTAGAAACTCTCAGATTCCTAGACACAAAGGATATCTGTACTAATGAAAACTCGTTTTCCATGGGCTCTTCCAAGTGTTATCAAAAAAGACTGGGGGTCAGGCTAACAGAGTTGATAGATCTCCCTCTGAGAGAAACTTCATTGGTTGCTGATATATGATAGAGGGACAAGAGAGCTGAGAAGCCCTCCCCAAAGGATAGGCAGGTGGGTCCTGCTGAAGTTCAAAAACTGGACAGCTACCTAGGACAAACCCACCAGGTCCTCCATCACAAGTATTGCTAGAAGGAAGATTCTGACCCTTGTCTTAATACTTTTAAGTTTGTAGTAAACTGAATATCAGTAAAGTCAAAACAAAGGCCCAGCTCAAGTAGAAGTTAGACATATTTAAAACTCAACATTAATGTCTTGAATGAAGAAGGTACATACAATTTCTTTGTGTAAATAGTATTTGTCTTACTGCGCACTAATGTTTCAGAAAGAATAGTCACATTTAAGAAAAAAATACAATTTTTCTCAAAGCAGCAATGCAAACTTGTCTATCACCAAGAAAAAAAAAATAGTCAATAGAATCTGATTAAGGAAAGAAAAACAAACAATAGAGTCCACGAAACAACAAAACAAGAATATTTCTTGAATATCTGCAATGAAATTATCAAAAGATACTTTTTTTGAGTCGGAGTCTCACTCTGTTCCCCAGGCCGGAGTGCAGTGGCGCGATCTCAGCTCACTGCAACCTCCGCCACCAGGGTTCAAACGATTCTCCTGTGTCAGCCTCCCAAGTAGCCGGGATAACAGGCACCCACCACCACTCCCAGCTAATTCTTGTATTTTTAATAGAGACAGGGTTTCACCATGTTGGCCAGATGGGTCTTCAACTCCTGACCTCAGGTGATCTGCCCAGCTTGGCCTCCCAAAGTTCTGGGATTACAGGCGTGAGCTACTGCGCCTGGCCTCAAAAGATGCTTTATAATAACTAAGATAAATATGTTAAAGTACCAAGTGGATAGGGTAGACAAGATGTGTAAATAACTAAAGCTTTTTTTGCAAGAGGCAAGAAATTATGAAAAGGATCCCAATGAAAATATTACAAAAAAGTGTTATTGGGCCTAAAGAATTATTGCAATTGGCTTATTGACGGACTGATACCAAAAAAGAAAACCTACCAAAATTGAAGAAAAGTCAATAATTTTTTTTCTAAAGTGAAAAGTAAGAAGAAAAAATATTTACTATGGCAGGAATATCATATGGGATAATATTAAACAGTCTAGCACAGGTATAACTGGAATAGCAGAAGGAAAAAGAAGAGTAAAAATAGAGTAAAAAAAAATTGAAAATATACTGGCCAACAATTTAGCCAAATTTAAGTAACATATCAATCTGTAGATACAAGAAGTTCAGAGAAAGCCAAGAGTGATTAATACAAGTAAATAACACTTAGCACCTCATTGCCAGAGAGCTGAAGATTTGAGATGAAGAAAAATATTTTGAGGGCAGCCAGAAAAAAAGATGTCTTTAATAAAGAGAAACAATAGCACAAATAAGGTAATTTGTTATCAGAAAAAAATGGAGTCTGGAAAACAATTAAACAGAATCATTTAAGTGATACAAAACTAATAAAATGTCAGCCTAGAATTATATATCCAGAAAAATATTTTTTAAATGATGGAAAAATCAATACCTTCTTTTCCAAGCAAACAAAAGCTGAAATAAATAATTTGCAGTAGAGCTCAGCTACAAGAAATCTTAAAAGAGGCTCTTTAGGTTAAAGAAAGTGATACCACTTTTTCAGGGAGGAACAAAGATAGTATGAAGGAGCACATATGTCAGTCAATATATATATTATTCTTATTATATACACTCATCCATATGTTTAAAAATATGTTTACATTATGTTATTAGTTTTTAAATAAAAAAAAGGATCAATATATTTTGTGAATAAAGGCATACCTAAAAGTTAAATATATAACAAATAGGGCACAAAGACTAGGAGAGTGGTAATTGAATATATACAGTTGTAAGGTTTTAATATTGTTTGTAAAGTAGTAGAATGCTGCTTGAAGATAAGCTGTGATAAGCTGAGATAAATTACAGATACACGTTACAATCTTTATACTATACAATAAACACACAACACTCCAAACACAAGCACATCTAAAACACTAACATGGGAAATGGAATGGGAAGACACAAAATACTTGGTTTATTCTCACTTTTTAAAAGTAATAAAGGAGAAACAGGCACAAACAGCAGGCAGTAGCAAGGGAAACAAACACTAAGAGGGTAGACTTAAATCCAAATCAGTCAATCACTATATCAAATCTAGTTAAACTAAATATCTTAAGGAAAAAATCAGAAATTGTCTGACTGTACATAAAAGGAAAAATCAAGTATTTGTTTATTACAAAAACTCATTAAATTTATAGGTACATTCAGGTTAAAAATAAAAGCATGTATCGTGGAAATATTAAGCATAAGAAAGCTAGCATGAGTATAACAGACACATAGACTGTAAAATGAAGAGTATTACCAAAGATAAAGGAATAATTTCATAATTTAGAAAGGATAAAGGAATAATTTCATAATTTATAAATGATAAATTTCATAATTTTAAAAGGATCAATTTATGAAGAGATAATTATCTTAGTATATTTACCTAATAACAAGGCTTCAAGAACTATAGAGCAAAATGACAAAAGTAGAAGAAAGTAAACAATTCATGACTACAGTTGAAGATATCAATAATTTCCTCTCAGTAATTGATAAATCAATTAGATGCCAAATCACCAAAGATGTAGAAGACAAAAAACATTATTTTTCTCAGCATGTGGATTACTCTCAACGATACAACGATAGACAATATGTTAAGTAACAAAAGAACTAATAACACTTTCAAGAAATTGAAATAACATCAAGCATCTCTGACCACAGTGGAATAAAACTAGAGATTTATATCAAGAGAAAATTTGGAAACTTATACAAATATATGGAAATTAAACAATATGTTTCATAATGACCAATAGGTCAAGAAAGAGACTAAGAAGGAAATTGGACAATTTCTTCACATAGGTGATAATGGACACACAACATACCAAAACCTATGGGATATAGCAAAAGCAGTACTAAGAAATAATTTTATAGCTGTAAGTGCCTACATTAAGAACAGAAAACACTTAAAACAAACATTCTAAGGATGCATTTTAAAGAACTAGAAAAGCAAGAGCAAATCAAACTCAAAATTATTAGGAGAAAATAAATAACAAAAATAACAGAAGAAATAAAATTCACATTAAAAAGCAATACAAATGATTATTGAAACAAATAGTTGGGTTTTTGAAAAGTTAAACAAACATTGAGAAACCTTTAGCCAGACTAAGAAAACAGAAGAGATCTAAAAAAATAAAATCAGAGATAAAAAGGAGACATTACTACTGCTACAATAAAAAGTCAAAGAATCATTAGTGGCTACTATGAGCATCTTTATGCCAATAAATTAGAAAATCTAGAAGAAATAGACAAATTTCTAGGTACATGCAATCTTCCCAAATTGAACCAAAAAAGGCCATACTTGAACACACCAATAATAACTAACAAAAATAATGCCATAATAAAAAGTCTTCCATAATGAGAAGCCTGGAACCTGATGGCTTTCCTGTTGAATTCTAACAAACATTTAAAGAAGAAATAATATCAATTTTACTCAAACTAGTTCAAAAAATAAAAGAGTAGAGATTACTTCCAGACTAATTCTACAAGGCCAGTGTTACTCTGATACCAAAACCAGAAAAAGATACATTAAAAAAAAAACCACAGGCCAATATTTCTGATCAATATTGACGTAAAAGTCCTCATCAAAATACTACTAGCAAATTGTATTCAACAATACATTAAAAAGATCATTCACCATGACCAAATAGGATTTATCCCTGGAATGTAAGGATGGTTCAACTTACACAAATCAATCAATGTGATATGTCATATCAACAGAATGAAGAATAAATCCATATAATTTCAATTGATGATAAAATATATTTGATAAAATTCAACATCCTTTCATAATAAAAACGCTGAAAACCTGGGTATAGAAAGTACAAAATAAAAGCCACATACAACAGATCTAGAGTTAATATTATACTGAATGGGGAAAAATTGAAAGCCTTTCCTCTAATTTCTGGAACACAAGGATGCCCACTGTCCCCACTGTTATTCAACATAGTACTGGAAGTTCTAGCTAGAGCAATCAGACAAAAGAAAGAAATAAAGGTCATTTAAATTGGAAAGAAAGAAGTTAAATTATTGTGATTTTCAGATAATATTATTCTGTATTTTAAAAAACCTAAAGATTCCACAAGAAAACTGTTAGTACTGATAAACAAATTGTGCAAACTTGCAGGTTATGAAATCAATATACAAAAATCAGTAGCATTTCTATAACCAACAGTGAACAATGTGTAAAAACTAAAACATAATTCCATTTACAATGTCACACATAAAATTAAAGACCTAAGAATTAATTTAACCAAAGAAGTGAAACATCTTTATAATGAAAACTATAAAGTGCTGATGAAAGAAATTAAAAGGACACCAAAAAAATGAAAAGACATTCATGTTCATGGATTGGAAGAATTAATATTGTTAGAATGTCCATGCTACCCAAAGCAATCCAGAGTTTAAATGCAATCCCTAGCAAAACGCCAATGACATTTTTCACAGAAATAGAAAAAACAATCCTAAAATTTATTGGGAATCACAAATGACCCAGAGTAGTCAAAGATGTGCTAAGCAAAAAGAAGATTCTCATTACTGTACTTCAAATTACACTACAGAGCTACAATAACCAAAACAGCATAGTACTGCCATGAAAGCAGACAAATAGACCCATGGAACAGAATATAGAGCCCAGAAACAAACCCACATACCTAGAGTGAATTCATTTTTGTCAAAGGTGCCAAGAACATGCACTGGGGAAAAGGCAATCACTTCAATAAATGATGCTGAGAAAATGGAATATCCATACGCAGAAGAATGAAACTAAGCCCCTGTCTCTAGCCATATACAAAAATCAAATCAAAATGGATTGAAGAGTTACATCTAAGACCTTAAATTATGAAACTACTACAAGAAAACATTGGGGAAAATCTCCAGGACATTGGTCTAGGTACAAATTTCTTGAGCAATATCCCGTAAGCACAGGCAAACAAAACAAAAATGGACAAATGGAATCATATTGAGTTAAAAAGCTTATGCACAACAAAGGATACAATCAACAAAGTGAAGAGACGACTGACAGAATGAGAGAAAACATTTTCAAACTACCCATTTGAAAAAAATTAATCACCAGAATCTATAAGGACCCCAAACATCGCTACAGGAAAAAAAAATCAGTATTTCAAAGAGATCTCTACACTCACATGTTGTTTGTAACACCATTTACAACAGCTGAAATTTAGAAGCAACCTAAGTGTCCATCAACAGATGAATGGATAAAGAAAATGTGGCAAATATACACACTGCAATACTATTCAGCCATAAAAAGAATGAGATGCTGCCATTTGCAACGCGGACGGAACTAGAGATTATTAAGTTAAAAAAGCCAGGCATAGAAAGGCAAACTTCCCATGTTCTCACTTATTTGATCTGAAAATCAAAAAAATTGAACTCATGGAGATAGAGTAGAAAGATGGTTACCAGAAGCTGTGAAAGATAATTGGGCAGCTGGGGAGGAGATGGGGATTGTTAATGGGTACTTAAAAAAAATAGAATAAATAAGACCTACTATTTGATAGCACAATAAGGTGACTATAGTCAATAATAATGTCATTATACATTTTAAAATAACTTAAAGAGTATAATTGGATTGTTTGTAACACAAAGGATAAATGCTTAAGGGAATAGATACCCCATTGTCCATGACATGCTTATTTCACATTGTATCCCTGTATCAAAACATTTCATGTACCCCATAAATAAATGTACCTATTATGTACCCACCCGCAAAATTAAAAATAAATAAATATATAAATAAATTTTTAAAAAGAAAAAAAAGATTTGGAAACTACTCTGATTAAAAACATAGTTTTTTTCAAGAAGGAACTGCTTCTAACAATCATTGAAAATAAATCAATATTCATACTATTATTAGATATAAATAACTTTTAATTATTATTCTACTTAGCAATGATGATCAGTCCTTACTAGTGGACCTAACCTCTGGTTTCCATAAATGTGTCTGCATTGGAGTATTGGCTCCTTGCAGATATAATTCAATTAAAATGAACTCATTAGTGTAGGCCCTAATCTTATATGATTTGTGTGCTTATAAGAAGGGAAGAAGAGACACAAGCACAGATACATACAGGGAGCTATGTTTTCACAAGGCAACAAACACCTGGAACAATAAGAAGCTAGAAGAAGCAAGGAAGGAGTCTCCATAGAGGCTTCAGAGAGACAGTAACCATGCGAGGACACTGATTTTGTACTTCAAAACTTGTAACTATGACAGAGGAAATTTCTGTGTTTAGTTCAAACATTGAAGTTTTGGACACATTTTTTACAGCAGCCTTAAGAAACTAATACACATAGTAAAGTCTCTTTACATCTTAATAAAGTTAAATGTTAGATCTCTTTATCACATTATAGGAATCTCCTCTACCGTACACGAGACTGCTTCTTTCGGAAGATGTGTCATGAGGCTCCATTTCTTTAGGGCTGCTAATAGGATATCAGGATTTTCTGCCTGAACTTACAAACTTACTGACCACTGGGAATGAGGATAGTGACTAAAAGATAAAGAATAAATATTCCAACATTTCGAGAATGAATAAGCCATGTAGTGGAGTTTTCTGTAATTGAAATCTTCCAAGATTATTATTCCATCTTGACTGACTCTTTCTTACCAATTTATTGTCTAGTGAGAGCACCAGAGACTAGAATAAGTCTACACCTTCCAGAGTTTGCAACTTCTAGCTAGATTTTCCACCCCACTGATTAGAATCTCATATTATCGACATGGTGACCAAAATTAACTAAAATTCAAATATGGTTACTTTATTTCCTCATAAAACATCTGAAATCCAGTTTCTTGGTTTGTTTGTTTCCTGGAGTTAATTAGAACTCTTGTGGATTTGTAAGGGCTACAGTTTCCAACTGCACTATTCACCTTTCCTAACAATTGCTTAAACATGGAGTCCCACTGTTGAGTTTGCTAACTTTCTTCGTTATTATGGCTAGAATCCAAACTTTTCTTGACCTCATTTCTTTCCTTTCACTTGCTTTCTGTGCTTGCCTATGTTCCTATTTTTGTATCTTTTCTTGCATACATAAAGACAGAGAACGCACGAAATGACTCGACCTCTGATCATGACCCTCTCCACCTCTACTACCTTACAGGTGTGTCTGTGTTCACGACACTAATCACTTTCAGTGTGTTGGTTTTCTTGTTCTGAAGAGAGCTGAAAATATCCACCATAATTTCTACATAATATCTGAGATATTTTATGAAACAGAGAAAATTGGGCATTCACTCTACTAACATCCAATTACTAAATAACACAGTAATCAGGCTATTTTTACATTCTTATAATAACTATGGCCACATATCTTTTTCTATTTCTTTATGTATCATAGCTGGTTGCACTTGACAATCTTAATAATTCTTTAGAGATATTGTTTTTTAACTTAGTAAAAAAAAGTTTAATTGACAAAGAATTGGATTGCACATTTTCTAGGGGTTCGATATGATGTTTCGATACTTTTCTTCAGATGAGAATCACTGTCACTGTCAGAAACAAATAAAAGCTATTAATAGAAAGCTATCATAGAATTTTATACAAGATACATAATTTGTAGTTTTCTTATATAGGAAAGAAATGTTAAATTTATTTTAACCAAATGGTTTCGCTTTGGATAGGCGTAGTATATTTTGTATAGCCTACTAGTAGTATCCCTTAATTTGAAGTAATTTTTAAATAATTAGGTAAGTGTTGCCCCTATATTGCTAAAATCACTATTGTGGTTTACATTGTAACTATCAAAAAGAAATTAAAAATTTCATTACAGATTAGCACAGTTCCCTGAGGAACTATTTAAACTATATATTACCTTTAATCATAAGCACATGACATCACTCGTCTGTACTCTTTCCCCCTCCCCTGAAAACAAAACAAAACAAAACAAAACAAAAACATGCCATTTTAGAGCTATTGGTCTTTGTTCATACTGGACCTTCATTCTGGAATACTTTTCCCCAAGTATAGAAACAATATTCATCCCTAAAAGCTTCTGCATATTTACGTTGTCACCTTCTGGGAAGAAGGAAAGAAACACACAAATACATACTCTAGTATTTACTGAGATCTTACATATACCAGACACTATACTAGACATGTTTGTAACAAAATACCCATGCCCTTGAAGAATCGCCATACTGTCTTCCACAATGGTTGAACTAGTTTACAGTCCCACCAACAGTGTAGAAGTGTTCCTATTTCTCCACATCCTCTCCAGCACCTGTTGTTTCCTAACTTTTTAATGATTGCCATTCTAACTGGTGTGAGATGGTATCTCACTGTGGTTTTGATATGCATTTCTCTGATGGCGAGTGATGATGAGCAGACCCAGCCATCCCATTACTGGGGATATACCCAAAGGTTTATAAGTCATGCTGCTATAAAGACACATGCACACGTATGTTTATTGCGGCACTATTCACAATAGCAAAGACTTGGAATCAACCCAAATGTCCATCAGTGACAGACTGGATTAAGAAAATGTGGCACATATACACCATGGAATACTATGCAGCCATAAAAAAGGATGAGTTCGTGTCCTTTGTAGGGACATGGATGCAGCTGGAAACCATCATTCTCAGCAAACTATCGCAAGAACAGAAAACCAAACACCGCATGTTCTCACTCATAGGTGGGGATTGAACAATGAGATCACCTGGACACAGGAAGGGGAGCATCACACACCAGGTCCTATTGTGGGGAGTGGGTAGTGGGGAGGGATAGCATTAGGAGATATACCTCCTAATGTAAATGACGAGTTAATGGGGGCAGCACACCAGCATGGCACATGTATCCATATGTAACAAACCTGCACGTTGTGCACATGTACCCTAGAACTTAAAGTATAATAATAAAAAAAAAGACCCATGCCCATTAGTTGTTTCCTCATTTCGCATAAGAAGAAATAGAGTCTTAAATATGTTAAGTACCTTGCCCAAAGTTGCACAAGCAATTCACGGAAGAACCAGCATCCAGCTCACTCTTACCTAACCCCAGTGCATGTGTTCTGTCCATGCTTCAATAGGTTAGCTCTAAAGCCCCATTCTCACAACACGCAGAAAGATACTTTTCTACCTGTAATATTAGATGAATTAAATCAATTAGTTATTGAATGCTCACACCTTGTTTTAGTCACTGGCCAAAAATGTCAAGATAAACTGTATTACTGCCCTCCATAAGATAGAGAAAGCAAGTTATTCATCAAGTTGACCTTGACTCTACAGCTAGAGTGACCACCTGCCCCAGTTTGACTGAGACTGCCAGTTTTAGCACTAGAAATCCCACAATCCAGGAAACTATCCAGTAAAGGGCAAACTAGAATGGCTGATCACCCTACCATCACCTACACAGTAGAAACACCATGGAATGTTATTTTTAACTGAGACAGGGCCTCTGTGATGGTTAATACTGAGTGTCAACTTAACTGGGTTGAAGGATACAAAGTATTGATCCTGGGTGTGTCTGTGAGGGTGTTGGCAAAGGATATCACCATTTAAGTCAGTGGACTGGGAGGGGCAGATCCACCTTTAATCTGGGTGGGCACGATCTAATCAGCTGCCAGCAGATAGGGATGCTGTTTGGAGCCTTTAGCAGGACCCCATAGGTGAATCACTGTGGAGGTCTCTAGGATTCTGGAGTAAGGCCTTGCCATCTTCTGGAGATAATGACACTCCTTATGAGATTTGGACTGTTACTGGGCTTTGATGGAAACTGAACGTTTGACTATGGGTCATCAAGTCACCATGCGACCTGAACTGCCTATCGTGAACTGGGTGCTTCTGACCCATGTAGTCATAGAGTGAGGCTTGCACAGCAGCATTCCATCATGAAATGAAAGTGGTATATACGTGACCAGGCTCAAGTTGGTCCTGAAGACCCAAGTAAGTTACATAAGGAAGTGGCTCAAATGCCCATGTTCTCCACTCCTGCCACCCTGCCTTCTCTTGCCCAGCCTGCACCGATGGGCTCATGGGGAGTTCCTTACGAACAGTTGGCGAAGGAAGAGAAGACTAGGGCCTGGTTCACAGATGCTTCTGCACGATATGCAGGCACCACCGGAAAGCAGACAGTTGCATCACTACAGCTCCTTTCTAGGACATCCCTGAAGGACAGCGGTGAAGGGAAATCTTCCTAGTGGACAGAACTAGAATATGAGCAGGCAGAAAAATGTGAAAAGGGAGACTGGCATAGCCTTCCAGCCTACATCTTTCTCTGGTGCTGGATGCATCCTGCCCTCGAACATTAGACTCCAAGTTCTTCAGTTCTGGAACTCGGACTCGCTCTCTTTGCTTCTGAGCATGAAGATGGCCTATTGTGGGACCTTGTGATTGTGTGAGTGAATACTTATTAAAATCCCCTTTACACACATATATATTTTCCATTAGTTCTGTTTCTCTAGAGAACCCTGAATAATACAGTCTCATTATGTTGCTCACATTGGACTCAAACTCCTAGGTTCAACGGATCTGCTTGCATCAGACTCCTAAATTCCCAGGATTACAGGTATGAGCCATAGTTCCTAGCCATGGAATATTCCTAATACTCACAAGTTGACCAATTACATATGGAGGGTGAACCCAAACATTAATATTATTTAAAGGTGGCTGGAGTTAGGAACCATTGTTCAAAAACAATGGTTTTTTTCTGGACCAGCAGTTTAGGTATCACCTAGATACTGGATTGAAAACAAATACTGCTCTAGAAATACTTAATCAAAAATTCTGTGGGTAGAGCCCAGCAATTTATGTGGTAACGAGGCTTCCAGGTGATTCTAATGCATACTCAAGATTGGGAATCACTTCTCTAAAGAAATGACAGGAGTAAACCTGCCCCTAACAGTGATTCAAGTACAATTTTCTGCAAACACTGTGATTGTCAGTGTGTAGTCATGTGGCTGATGTCCTTTTCCTTCTATATATCATTTGAGACTTTTGCAATTATTTCATCCTGCCTTGAATATGAGAAATTGTAATGTAGTAATTTTGGGTTGGTTTTCTCTTGCTTTTCTAGTTCTTTAAGATGCATTTGTTAAATTGCTTATTTGAAATTTTTCATCTTTTTTTGACATATGCACTTATAGCTATAAACTTCCATGTTAATACTGTTTTTGCTGTATTCCATAGGTTTTGGTATGTTGTGTTTCCATTATCATTTGTTTCATAAAATTGTTATTTTTTTTTTTTCTTAATTGCTTTGTTGCCCCACTGGTCATTCAGGAGCATATCGTTTAGTTTCTACGTATTTTTATAGTTTCCAAAATTTCTTTGGCTATTAATCTGTAGTTCTATTTCATTGTGGTCAGAGAAAATTATTGATATTATTTCAATATTTTGAATGCTTTAAGACTTGTTTTGTGACCTAATATATGGTCTATCGTTGAGAATGATCCATATGGTGAGGAAAAGAAGGTGTATTCTGCAGCTTTTGGGTGAAATGTTCTGTAGATATCTATTAGATCAATTTGATCTATGGTACAGATTAAATCCAAAGTTTCCTTGTTGATAATTTTTTTTCTGGAAGATCTGTCCAATGCTGAAAGTGGGGTGTCGAAGTCTCCAGCTAGTATTGTATTGGTGCCTATCTCCTTCTTTAGCTTCAATAGTATTTGCTTTATATATCTGGGTGTTCAAGTGTTGGGTGTAAATATACTTAAAATTGTTATATTCTCTTTCTGATTTGACCCCTTTATATATAGTGACCTTCTTTGTCACTTCTTATAGTTTTTGTTTTGAAAAATATTTTGTCTGATATAAGTATAGCTTCTTCAGCTCTTTTTTGGTTTGCATTGGTGTGGAGTATCTTCTGTCTTTATTTTTCAGTCTATGTGTGTCTTTATAGGTAAAGTTTGTATCTTTTTGGCCACAGATCAATGGATCTTGTTTTCTCATCCATTCAGCTAGTCTGTATCTTTGGATTAGAGAATTTAGGACAGTTCCATGCAATGTGAGTATTGATAAGTAAGGATTTACTCTTGCCAGTTTTTTATTTGTTTTCTAGTTGTTTGGTGGTATTCTCTTCTTTCTTTCTTTTCTTCCTGTCTTCTGTTAGTGAAGGTGCTTTTCTCTGGTGATACAAATTTGTTTCTTGATATTTATTTTTTTTGTATATTCATAGTATTTCTTTTGGTTTGAAGTTACCAAGAGGCTTGCAAATACTATCTTATAACCATTATTTTAACCTGATAGGAATTTAACATGGTTTGCATAAACAAACAAGCAAAAAGAAAATTAATAAAAATTCTACGCCTTAACTTTATCTTCTCTAATTTTTTAAAACAACTTTTTGTTGTTTCTGTATCTTATGATACTGTTCATGTCTTGAAAACTTTTTGTAGTTATTAGTTCTGATTGGTTTATAATTTAGTCTTTCTAATTAGAATACAAGTAGTTTAGAATCCACAGTTAGAGTGTTATAATACTATGTGTTTTTCTGTTTACTTACTACTACTAGTGAATTTTGTACCTACAGGTGATTGCTTTTTATTTATTAATATTCTTTTCCTTCTAATTGAAGTACTCCCATTAGCATTTCATGTAGGACAAGTCTGGTGTTGGTTGAAGACATCCCTCAGTTTTTGTGTATCTGGAAAAGTCTGTATTTCTCTTTCGTGTTTGAAGAATATTTTCACTGGATATACTATTTTAGGGTAAAATGTTTTTGTTTTATTTTTCTTCAGTGCTTTAAATACGTCATGCCACTCTCTCATGGCCTGTGTTAAATCTGTTTAAGTGTTCTATAACCTTCTCATACTTGAATATCGATATCTTTCTCAGGGTTTGGGAAGTTCTCTTTCACTATCACTTAGAATAACTTTTATATCCCTGTCTCTTTCTCTACCTCTTCTTTAAGGCCAATAACTCACAGACCTGTTCTTTTTAAGCTGTTCTCTAGATCCTGTATGCATGCTTTGTTGTTTTTCATTATATCTTTTTTTAATCTCCTCTGACTGTATATTTTCAAATAGCATGTCTTCAAGCTCACCATTTCCTTCTCTGTTTGATCAATTCTGCTATTAAAAGAGTCTGATGCATTCTTAAGTACATCAATTGCATTTTTAGCTCCAGAATTTCTACTCCATTTTTCAAAATTATTTTAATCTTTAAGTTTACCTGATAGAATTCTAGATTTACTCTCTGTAGTATCTTGAATTTGTTATTCTTCAAAACAGCTCTTTAGAATTATCTGTCTGAAGAGTCACATATCTCTGTTTCTCCAAGATTATTTCCTGATTTCTTAATTTATTTGGTGAGATTATGTTTTCCTGGATGGTGTTGATGCCAGTGGATGTTCTTTGCTTTCTGGGCATTTAAGAGTTAAGTATTTGTGGTAGTTTGCACCCATCCTTCTTCGGAAGGCTTTCCAGATATTTGAAAGGATTTGAGTGGTGTCATATAAGGTCTATGTGCTCTAGGGCACACCCTAAGCCCAGCAACACTGTGGATATTGTAGACTCATAGAGATACCATCTTGATGGTCTTAGACAAGGTCTGAAAAAATTTTCCATATTACCAGGCATAGACTCTTGTTCCCTTCCTTTACTTTCTCCCAAACAAACAGAATCTCTCTCTGTGTTCTGAGCCCGCTAATGCTGGGGGAGTGACACAAGCACTTCTGCGGCCACCACCACTAAGACTGTGCTGGGTCAGACATTAAGGCAGACCAGTACTGTGTCCTGCCCAAGGGCTGCTATAACCATTCCCAGGCTTGCATTTATGTTTGCTCAAGGCCCTAGGGCTCTACAATCCAGCCAGGCCTGTGCTTTTCCCTTCAGGGCAGTGAGTTTCCCTAGACCCCAGATGGGTCCAGAGGAGTCATTCAGGATTCAGGGGCTACAGTCAAAACGTTAGAAGTGTACCTGGCATTTTATTGTACTGTGGCTGAGTTGGCACTCAATGCACAAGATGCAGTTTTTTCTACTGTTTCCTCCTTTCATCAAAGGCAAAGGAGCCTCACCCCACAGCCACTGCTACCACGGGCCACTGGGAGTGCTGCCATACTATCATTAGTGTTCCTTTAAGACCCAAGGGCTCTTAAGTCAGCTTCTGGTGGATTCTTCCTAGCCTGGGACTCTCCATTCAGTGCAGTGGACTTTCCTCTGGCCCAGTTTAGGTCAAGAAATTTTGTCCAAGGGTCAAGTCCTGAAATTAGAAACCTTAAGGGCCAACTTGGTGCTCTATTGGCCTGTGGACATGCTTGTTTCTAAGGTGCAAGACGAAGTCCCCTTTACTTTTCCCTCTGCTTTTGTCAAGCAGAAAGAGCTTCACCCCGTAGTCACCACAGCTGATAATGTGCTGAGTCTCACCTGAAGACAGCAAGTCCCACAGCCTTACCAAAGTTCCTCAACATAGTACCTGGGTATCACTGCTGGTTGTTCAGGGCCCAAGGGCTCTTCAGTTAGCAAGTAATAAATGCAACCAGGACTGGTTTCTCCCATTCAAGGCAATAGGTTACCTTCTGGCTCAGGTTTTGTCTGGGAGACAGGGCCCAGAAATGTGCTCATGCTCCGATCACTGTCTTATCCAGCTTTGGCTAAGCTGGTAACCAAGATACAAGACAAAGTCTTTGCCGCTCTTCCTTATCCTATGTTCAAGCAGAAGAAAGGGTTTCTTTCAGAGCTGTAAGCTGTACAACCTGGGATTAGGAAAGGGGTGATGCCAGCACTCCTCAAATGGTCTCAGTAGGTCATGTGCTCCTCTAGTTTACTGTCTCTGGGCCAAGTTCAGTCTTAGAACTCACCGAAGAGTTGCAGTTTTTATGGCATAGATTGCCTTTCAAGTTTACTTAGAGACCAAGAGCACTTTGGTCCTCAGTGGTCAAGTTTTTGGGAACTCAAATTTGGACCACTGGACTCCCCTCTGGCTAGGGCTGGTTTATATGCTTCCTCTGTGGTCAGACATCAGCTGAGTTTGATCCAATTTTCCTTTCTGCTCTAACAGGACAGCACTCAGTTCAGTACTTCATGCCTGTAATCCCAGCACTTTGGGAGGCCAAGGTGGGCAGATCACTTGAGATCGGGAATTAGAGACCAGTCTGGCCAACACGGTGAAACCCCATCACTACTCAAAATGCAAAAAGTAGTCAGCTGTGGTGGCACACACCTGTAATTCCAGTTACTCGGGAGGCTGAGGCAGGAGAATCACTTGAACCTGGGAGGCGGAGGTTGCAATGAGCCGAGATCACACCACTGCACTCCAGCCTGGGCAACAGAGTGAGACTCCATCTCAAAACAAAAGTCATAATGTGTAACACTTCTGCAACTTATTTTGCCAATGAACATTTTACACATGAAAACACTCCTTCTATTGAATGCTTTGCAGGAATGACAACACAGAAAAATATCATGGCATTTGGCATCAAGGAATTTCATTTTACATAAAGCTTTATTATTTACTAGCTATACAAATGCAATCTACTTATCTAACACTTCTGAACTCCTATTTTCTCATATGTTATCAAATTATAACTGTCATAGCCATGTACATGTGTGAAGGTCATATGAGTTGATAGATATAAATTTTCTAAAGGAGTGCTTGGTTTATAGAAGTTGTTTGGTAAGTGTTACTTTTTTCCTCTCTCTAGTATTTTCACACTCATTTTTTTTGGCAAACATTTATACCTACAAAGTCAGGGGTGAGTTTAGTCAATGAAGTAAAAATAATCAGTCAAGTCTGTCACAAAATAATGAAAAAGGCTAACCCTTTAAACGATAATCAGTTTCTTGTAATGCTATAGTATTGCTTGTGATCCTTTTTCAGATGTTGCCTCTGATTTGGGAGAGCTTTCAAAGGTGGAAACTCAGAAAAGCAGAATGTAACTCAGTAAATTCCAGACTTTTGTTTTACTGTACCAATGCTTATGGTATATTAAAAAGCGTCCCTTCGGATTTATGTGAAGAAGTTTTGATCTTTTATATTACATCTTGCAGCTAGTCATCCGCAATTTACTGTTTGCAAGAAAGTGTTACTTCAAAGCAAATTGGAGCTTAGTCAAATTAGGGTTTAAATTAAGTAGGTAGTTTTCTTTAAGTGAAGCGTTAGAAGCAAAGAAATTATGTCCAATCTAGGAAGGACTCTCTAATTTGGACCATGTCTAGGTTTGCATGCACCCACTTCGTCCTCTAGCCAGCTTTCCTGTCCCCAAAAATCAGTAGCACTTTATTTTTTTTTAATATAGTAACAATCTAAGATTTTAGTAAAAAAAATAAAAATGTGCAGCCTTTTGTTCCTCCATCCTGAATGAGTGGAAAATCTAGAGATTCTAAAGCTGAAGCTCAGGAACGGCCCTATTTAGGAAACACCTTTGGGCTCTAAGTTATAATAGGGCTTTTGATTGTGATGTGTGCTAAAATTAGAGTACCACGAATATAAATATTGTGTGTTTGTGTGTGTGTGTGAATGTATTTAAGAAGCTTTTAAAGAATAAAATTTCTGCTCAAGAAGCCCACTATATATAGCAGAAGAAACAGATATCAGTGTAACCAATTAGAGTTCAGAGCATAAGTGAACAAATTCTAAAATGATATTGTATACACATTGTATTAGTCTGTTATCACACTGCTATAAAGAACTGCTCAAGACTGGGTAATTTATATTAAAATAAAAAGGGTTAATTGACCAAAGTTCAGCATGACTGGGGAGGCCTCAGAAAACTAATAATCATGGCAGAAGGCAAAGGGGAAGCAAGGCATCTTCTTCACAAGGTGAAAGGAAGGAGAAGTGCTGAATGAAGGGGAAAGAGCCCCTCATAAAACCATCAAGTCTCATGAGAACTAACTCACTATCACAAGAACATCATGGGAGAAACTGTCTTCATGATTCAATTACCTCCAACTTGTCTCTCCCTTTACAAAAGGGTATTATGGGGATTACAATTCAAGATGCGATTTGGGTGAGGACACAAAGCCTAACCGTATTATTTAATCCCTGGGACCTCCAAAATCTCATGTCCCTTTCACATTTCAAAACCAATTATTTCATCCCAACAGTCCCAAAAATCTTACTTCATTCCAGCATTTACCCCAAATTCCAAGTCCAAAGTCTCATCTGAGACAAGGTAATTCCCTCCCACCTAGAAGACTGTAAAATCAAAAGCAGGTTAGTCACTTTCTAGATAAATGGGGATACAGGCATTGGGTAAAGACACCCATTCCAAATGTGATAAATTGGCCAAAATGAAGGGGCTACAGGCCCCATACGAGTCCAAAATGCAGCAGGGCAGTCACCAAATCTTAAAACTCCAAAATGATATTCTTTGACTCCATGTCTTACATCCAAGTCACACTGATGCAAGAGGAGGGCTTCCATGACCATGGGCAGCTCTGCTCTGTGGCTTTGCAAAGTACAGCCTCCCTCTAGGCTACTTTCATGGGCTGACATTGAGTGTCTGCAGCTTTATCAGCTGCATGGTGCAGTCTGTCAGTGGATCTATCATTCTGCGGTCTGGAGGACAGTGGCCCTCTTCTCAAAGCTCTGCTAGGTTGTGCCCCAGTGGGGACTCTGTGTGGGGGCTCTAATACTACATTTTCCTTCCACACTGCCCTAGCAGTGGCTCTCCATGAGATCTCCACTCCTGCAGCAAAATTCTGCCTGGACATCCAGGCATTTCCATACACCCTATGAAATCTAAGTGGAGGTTGCCAAAATTCAGTCCATAAGTTCTGTGCACCCGTAGGCCCAACACCATGCGTAAGCTGCCAATGCTTGGGGTTTGCACCCTCTGAAGCAACAAACTGATTTTTATGTTGGCCCCTTTTAGCCGTAGCTGGAGCTGGAGTGGCAGCCCCTCAGACACAGGGTGCCAAGTCCTGAAGCTGCACAGAGGTTGGGGGTGGGGACAGCCCTTGGCCTGGCTCACGAAAAATTTTTTTCCTCCTACACCTCAGGGCCTGTTATGGGAGGGGCTACCATGAAGTCCTCTGACATGCCCTGAAGACATTTTGCCCATTGTCTTGGTGATTAACATTGGGCTCCTCATTAATTATGAAAATTTCTGTAGCTGGCTTCAATTTCTCCTCAGAAAATGTTTTTTGCTTTGTTTTGTTTTCTATCACATGGTCAGGCTGCAAATTTTCCAAACTTTTATGCTCTATTTCTTTTTTAAACATGAGTTCCAATTTCAGATAATCTCTCTCAAGTTGAATGTTTCACAGATCTCTAGGGCAGGGGCAAAATGCCACCAGTCTCTTTGCTAAGGCATTGCAAGATTGGCCTTGGCTCCAGTTCCCAGTGAGTTCCTCATCTTCATGTGAGACCACCTCAGCCTGAGCTTCATTGTCTGTATCAACATCAGCATTTTGGTCAAAACCATTCAGTAAGTCTCTAGGAAGTTTTAACATTCCCACATCTTTCTATCTTCTTCTGAGCCCTCCAAACGGTTCCAACCTCTGCCTGTTACCCAGTTCCGAAGTCACTTCCACATTTTTCTGGTATCTTTATAGCAAACACCCCACTGTCTGCACTACCAATTTACTGGATTTGTCCATTTTCATACTGCTCTGAAAAACTGCTCAAGACTGAATAACTTACAAAGGAAAGAGGTTTAATTGACTTACAGTTTAGCATGGCTTGGGAAGCCTCAGGAAACATGATCATGGCTGAAGGTGAAAAGAAGCAAGGCACCTTCTTCATATGGCAGCAAAAAAGGAGATGTGCCAAGTGAAGGTGGGAGAGTCCCTTATAAAACCATCAAATCTCGTGAGAACTCATTCAGTATCACAAGAACAGCATGGGAGAAACAGCCCTCATGATCCAATTACTTCCACCTGGTCTCTCCTTTAAAACATGGTGATTATGAGGATCACAATTCAAGATGAGATTTGTGTGGGGACACAAAGCCTAATCATATCACACATTTTCACTTCTGATCAGGAGATTCTGAGAATATTCCTAAAATGAAGTAGTATGGAGACTAAGCCCTAAAAACTGACTACAAATTTGAAAGTCAAATAATATGTGAGATAAAATATAACTTATAGCCCTCTAAACATATTATGAGATTGAGTACAGGCATGCATAAATGCACAGTGGTTTAAATTTAGCCAAGATCACTTTCTGTGATGATGTAAAAGTTCTGTATCTGTGCTGTTCAGTATAGTAGCCACTATTTTAATGCGGCTATTGGGATTGGTATATGTAAATAGATATTTTAAATATATATTTAAATTTAAACAGTTACATTTTTCTAGTGCTACTATATTATTGGACTAGTGAGACTGAAGATTATATATATACATATATATGTGGATAGATATTTTAAATATATATTTAATTTAAATTTAAACAGCTACATTTTTCGAGTGCTACTATATTAGACAGCACTGTTTTAGAAATGAGTATAAAATGTGTTTCCAGAAACATATCCTCAATCCATTCTCCCTCCACCTTAATACAAACATAGCTTGAAGACTTTTCTAAAATTGTTAATTCTGCAACTACATGTGAGAAGGACATTTCTGGGTTCCTCACTTTTACTTTTAACACTGGAGAAAATTATTTATATGACTCTAGCTCCCTTAAATTTTTCAAGTTCCAGAATGTTTTGATAAATTATTGTCTTGGGAATAATACATTTTGGAGCAAGTCTAAGCTGGTAAATTCAGTATGGCAGTATGATTAAAACAGCATTGTAGTTTTAGCCCCTCAGGTCAAAACACCAGCTTATTTCTGAGATTTCCCTCTTACAAGTAGGAGTGTTCTCTAACAGGTGTTCCTTTTTACATCATCCTTTGTTCAGCTGCACATATGACATCAAAGGCAGAGCAAAGAAGATAATTAAATTGGGCCAGATGTTTCCTTTGGACTGACACATTGAACTCCACAAGTTTTTCATTACAGGATTTGTGGGTTCTTTGTGAACCAATTAGGGGTGGGGGTTAGAGCCATGCATGGTTGCTTGTACAAACAAATCTTAAGGCGATTCAACAGAGACAGAAATTTGGCAGGACTAGTTTCCAAGACTAGTCACAAGACCCAGCTGGTAAGACAGGGGACAGTAAAGAAACAGGCTAAAACCAGCTAGAACCAAGATAATAATAGAAGAGACCCCTGGTTACCTTTACTGCTCATTGTGTACTAATTATAAAGCATTAACCTGCTAAAAGACACTCCTACCAGTGCTATGACAGTTTAGAAATGCCATGGCAACACCCAAAAGTTACCCTGTGTGGTCTGGACAGGGGGAAAAAAACTGTTCTGTGAACCCTCTACCCCTTTCTTAGAAAACTCATACATAATCCACCCTTATTTCACATATGATAAACAAATGACCATAAATATAGCCAACTAGAGACCTCAGGGATATTATGCCTACATGTGTTTTTACACACACACACACACACACACACACGTGTTTGTGAAATAAGATATTCTGATACAGGCATTCAATGTGTAATAAGCACATCAGGGTAAGTGGGGTATCCATCACCTCAAGCTTTTATCCTTTGTGTTACAAATAATTCAATTATACCATTTTAGTTATTTTAAAATGTACAATTAAACTGTTTGTGACTATAGACACTTTGTTCTGTTAGCAAATACTAGGTTTATTCATTCTTTCTAGCTATTTTTGTTTGTACCCATTAACCATCCCCACTTCTCCCTCTCCCTCCCAAAACCCTTCCAAGCCTCTGGTAACCATCCTTCTACTTTCTACCTCCATGAGTTCTATTATTTTAACTTTTAGCTCCCACAAATAAGTGAGAACATATGAAGTTTGTCTTTCTGTGCTTGACTTATTTTACTTAACATAATGACCTCTAGTTTTATCCATGCTGTTACAAATGACAGGATCTCCTTTACTTTCTTAATAAATTTGCTTTCACTTTTGTCTGTCAGTTCACCCTTAAAATTCTTTCCTGCATGAAGCACAGAACCCACTTGATTTCCTGGGCTGAGCCCAAATTTGGGGGTTTGTCTTGAGACACAAATATCAGGTGCTTTTACCCCTACCCTTTACCCAAATCTTGGTGAGCTATGCTAAGAAATAGGAATCACATAAAAATTATGTTTTCTCAATTATTTCAGCATCTAAAGTACTTTCTCCAAAGGTGCCATCAGATATTGATATGGTTTGGCTGTGCGCATACCCAAACCTCATCTTGAATGGTAGTTCCCATAATCCCCACATGTGGTGGGAGGGACCTAGTGGGAGGAAATTGAATCATGGGGTTGGTTTTCCCCATGCTATTCTCGTGATAGTAAGTTCTCACCAGATTTGGGA
Organism: Papio anubis; assembly: GCF_008728515.1. NCBI lineage: Eukaryota > Metazoa > Chordata > Mammalia > Primates > Cercopithecidae > Papio > Papio anubis. The sequence goes on along the minus strand of NC_044996.1, from coordinate 11,911,613 downwards.
GGGTGTCTATAAGGGGCTTCTCCCTTCGCTCAGCTCTTATTCTTCTCTCTCATGCTGCCATGTGAAGAAGGGCATGTTTGTTTCCCTTTTCACCATGATTGTAAGTTTCCTGAGACCTCCCTAGCCATGCTGAACTTGAGTCAATTAAACCTCTTTCCTTTATAAATCACCCAGTCTCAGGTATGTCTTTATTAGCAGTGCAAGAATAGACAAATACAGAAACCTCATAACATAATGAAATAATCAAAGTTCAGAGATGTGAACTGACATGGAAGATCCCAAACTGAAACATTTCTGTGTATGACACCAAATCAATTTCACTTACTCATAAATATATTGATTCTTGAGGGCACAATTTCACAGGGTTTAGTTCCTGCATCTCTATAAGGGCAGCATATGTGCTATGCTTTAATAAATTTATCTGCTGTGTAAAATTATCTTTGTAGCCCCCTTTTTTCTCCATATCTATGTCTCTCATCTTCCCCTTATAAACTCCCAGAGCTGCTTTAGACCAGGATAAGCCATTATTTTTCATTCCCCTATCCCCCAACCAGGGAAAAGAATTTGTGCAAGTTACTGTGTTCAACATGGACATCAAAGGTAGTCTTGGAGGGGAAAGTTATAACCAATACATGGAATCCCTGAACTGACCAAAGAATGTGATTTTAGTACAACAAAAAAGGGGATAAAAAAGTGAGGAATTAATATATTTTATCTCCAATCCAGGAGAGTGCTTTAAAAAGAGAGACTGAACTGGAAACAATTCATAAATTGCTCTGCCTTGAGGACAGGTGGAGAAGAAATGGATCTGAAATATACTATGTATTAGAAACTGGCAAGCACCTTATAAACATTGCATCATGTAATGTTCACAATAGCCTTATAAAGTCAGTACCATTATGGCCTTCATTTTACATATGAGAAAATTTAGGCTAAGAAAGATTGTGACTTTTCCAGGATCACATAGCTAGTGATGAATGATACAGCTAATTCTAGTACTTATGCATTCAATCGCTATGTTCCACTGTCTTTTGGAGTTTCTTTAGTGTATTCTCCTTTTCAAATAAAAATCAAGAGTTGCGTTGGAGTCAACAGAATTGTTTTCAAACTGAATAGGGGCTGGGGATATTCTTTTCCAAATTTGGCAAATAATAAAGCATGCCTTTTAAGAGAGCCTATTAAAGTTGGTTTGAACACAGGTCTAGAGGTGAGGCTTTGGGAGATGACTGAGCAATCCTGATTTAAGAACAATAACAGTTACCATTTATTGAACACTTACTGTGTTCCAGGACAGTTACAATTCATTTCTTTTAAAATCATCATGATGAGCCTGTGAAATAGATATTATTTTTACCCTCATTTTAAATATACAGACAAAAATGTACAAAAAGAAAAAAAACAACTTGGCTGAAGATTAAGAGCTAAGTAACTTCAATTGATTATGATTATCTATTTAGTTGTTTTGTCTTCATTACGCTAGAAGTGTCTTTGGTAAAGATCATTCTTTATTCTTTTTCATATCTTCAGCCCCAGGCCCAGGGTTTGGAACAAAATAAACATGTAATAAATGGTAATTCCTGTTAACAATTTTATTCTAACTTCCAGAAAAAATAAATATAAATTGAAAACACCAAAAAGTTTGATGTGAAATACTTTTGCTTAAAGGAATATATGATCTGCCCCCTATTCACCCATATTCTGGATAGTAAAGGGAAAGCTATTTCCCTTTTTGGATATTAGGTTAGGAATATATATAGCAATGGGTTATGTTTTTTATAACATCCTCCTAACGCTTGCCTTCTACAAACAACATTTTTAATAGATATTGCTAAACTGTGATTCTGATATCACACATTTTACGATGTTTACCTTGGTGAGGATCCAGAAAATTACAGAAACAATCTGAATATAGGGTAGACAAAGCATGTCTACAAGTGTATTTGTGTAAATTTGGGAGATATTATTGGATATCCTAAAGCTTGGAGTGCACACCGTTTTTGCTTGATTTGATTACTGCATTCATGTTAAGAAAACTTTGCACTTTGGTAAAATATGTGTCTTAACCATGTTGTGGTAGATTCAATAGCTGCCTTTTTGTGAATCTAGATTAATTTCCCTGTATATTTTAATTATAACTTTTTATCTTGAAATAGTTTAAGACTTACAAGAAGTTGCAAAAATAGTAGAGAGAGCTCCTATGTGCCTTTTTCTCAACTTCCCCACAAAATAATATTAATATCTTTCATAACCATAATTCATAATACATCGTGAAACTCAGAAAGTTGATGTTGGCACATTACTATTAACTCAAGTATTTACATTATGCAGACCTCACCAGTTTTTCTGTGCACATCACGTGTGTGTGTGTATGTGTGTAGTTTTAGTAAATATTATCACACATATGGATTTGGGAAATCATCATCAAAATTACAATACAGAACTGTCCCACTGCCACAGATAAACTTTCTCATGTTACCACTTAAAGATTATATTCTTTCCCCAACTCAAACACCTGGCAACCACTAGTTTCTCCTCCATCTCTCTAACTTTTTAAATTTAAGAATGATATATAAAAGGTATTATATAGTATTGTAACCTTTGAAACTGTCATGTTTTACTCAGCATTTTTTTTTTTTAATTGATAGAGTCTCACTCTGTCGCCCAGGCTAGAGTGCAGTGGTACAATCTCAGCTCACTGCAAGCTCCATCTACTGGGTTCATGTCTCAGCCTCCCAAGTAGCTGGGACTACAGGTACCCGCCACTTTTTTTTTTTTGTATTTTTAGTACAGACGGGGTTCACCATGTTAGCCAGAATGGTCTCAATTCCTGACCTCATGATCCACCTGCCTCAGCCTCCCAGAGTGCTGGGATTACAGGCGTTAGCCACTGCGCGTGGCTCATAATGCCCCTTACATTTATTCAAGGTGTTAGTTGAATCAATATTTGATATGGTTCGGCTGTGTCCCCACCAAAATCTCAACTTGAATTGTATCTCCCAGAATTCCTACATGTTGTGGGAGGGATCCAGGGGGTGGTAATTGAATCATGGGGACTGGTCTTACTGGTACGATTTTTGTGAAAGTAAATAAGTCTCATGAGATCTGATGGGTTCATCAGGAATTTCTGCTTTTGCATCTTCATTTTCTCTTGCTGCCACCATGTAAGAAGTGTCTTTCACTTCCTGCCATGATTCTGAGGCCTCCCCCACCATGTGAAACTATAAGTCCAATTAAACCTTTATTTATTATTGTTGTTGTTGTTGTCCCCAGTCTCGGCTATGTATTTGTCAGCAGTATGAAAATGGACTAATACAGTAAATCCGTACCAGTGGAGTGGGATGTTTCTGAAAAGATACTCAAAAATGTGAAAGCAACTTTAAAACTGGGTAACAAGCAGAGATTGAAACAGTTTGGAGGGCTCAGAAAAAGACAGGAAAATGTGGGAAAGTTTGGAACCTCCAAGAAACTTGTTGAATGGCTTTGACAAAAATGCTGATAGTGCTATGAACAATATGATCCAGGCTGAGGAAGTCTCAGATAGAGATGAGGAACTTGTTGGCAACTGGAGCAAAGGTGACTCTTGTTATGTTTTAGCAAAGAAACTGACAGCATTTTACTGCTACCCTAGAGGTTTGAGGAATTTTGAACTTGAGATAGATGATTTAGGGTATCTGGCAGAAGAAATTTCTAAGAAGCAAAACATTCAAAAGGTGACTTGGATGCTGTTAAAAGCATTCTGTTTTAAAAGGGAAACAAAGCATAAAAGTTCAAAAAATTTACAGCACAATGATGCAGTAGAAAATAAAAACCAATTTTTTGAGGAGAAATTCAAGCTGGCTGCAGAACTTTGCATAAATTGTAAGGAGCCTAGTGTTAATCCCCAAGACCATGGGGAAAATGCCTCCAGGCCAGGCCAGAGACCTTCACTGAAGCCTCTCCCATCACAGGCCTGGAGGCCCAGCAGGAAAAAGTAGTTTTGGGGGCTGGGCCCTGGGTCCCCATGCTCTGTGTAGACTAGGGACTTGGTGTCCTGTGTTCCAGCCCCTGCAGCCATGACTGGAATGGGCCAATATAGAGCTCAGGCTATGGCTTCAGAGGGTTGAACGCCCAAGACTTGGCAGCTTCCATGTGGTCCTGAGTCTGTGGGTGCACAGAAGTCAAGAATTGAGGTTTGGGAACCTCCGCCTGGATTTCAGAATATTTATGGAAACAGCTGGATTCCCAGGCAAAAGTTTGCTGCAGGGGCAAGGCCCTCATGGAGAATTTCTGCTAGGGCAGTGCAGAAGGAACATGTGGGGTCAGAGTCTTCACACTGGGTCCCTACTGAGACACTTCCTAGTGGGGCTGTGAGAAGAGAGCCACCCTACTCCAGACTCCAGAATGGTAGATCCACCGACAGCTTGCACCCTATGCCTCAAAAAGCAGCAGACACTCAATGCCAGCCAGTGAAAGCTGCCAGGAGGGAGGCTGTACCTCGCAAAACCACAGGGGTGGAGCTGTCCAAGACCATGGAAACCCATCTTTTGCCTCAGTGTGACCTGGATGTGAGACCTGGAGTCAAACGACATCATTTTGGAGCTTTAAAATTTGACTGCCCCACTGGATTTCAGACTTGCACAGGCCCCGTAACCTCTTTGTTTTGGCCAATTTCTCCCATTTGGAACAGCTGTGTTTACCCAGTACCTGTACCCTCATTGTATCTAGGAAGTAACTAGCTTGCTTTTGATTTTACAGGTTCATAGGCAGAAGGAACTTGCCGTGTCTCAGATGAGACTTTGGACTGTGAACTTTTGGGTTAATGCAGAAATGAGTTAAGAATTTGAGGGACAGTGGGGAAGACATGATCAGTTTTGAATTGTGAGGACATGAGATTTGGAAGGGCCAGGGTTGGAATGATACGGTTTGGTTGTGTCCCCACCCAAATCTCAACTTGAATTGTATCTCCTAGAATTCCCACATTTTGTGGGAGGAACCCAGCAGGAGGTAATTGAATCATGGGGGTTGGTCTTTTTGATGCTATTCTCGTGATAGTGAATAAGTCTCATGAGATCTGATAGGTTCATCAGGCATTTCTTCTTTTGCTTCTTCCTCATTTTTCTCTTATTGCCACCATGTAAGACGTGCCTTTCGCTTCCTGCCATGATTCTGAGGCCTCCCCAGCCATGTGGAACTGTAAGTCCAATTGAATCTCTTTTTCTTTCCAGTCTCAAGTATGTCTTTATCAGCAGCATGAAAATGGACTAAAAAAAAATTTTTTTCTTTTAATTCAAATAGCATTTTATTGTGTGGATGTGCCATTTGCTTATTCTGTCACCAGTTAAAGGACATTTGTGTTGCTTGCAGTTTTGGGCTACAACAATTAGGGCTGCCATGAACAACTGTATATAAAATTTTGTCCAGACATGAGGTTTTACTTTTTCTGTGACAAGTGCCTAGGGGTACAATTACTGTTTTACATTTTTAGTTGCAGGTTTATTTTAGTTTGCTTGTTTCTTTTTTTCTTTTTGGAAATGCCATTTTCTCTTCCAGGGTGGTGGTGCCATTTTACATTCCCACCAGAAATGTATGAGAGATTTAGTTTCTCTGCATCTTTGCCAGAATCTTGTATTGTCCTAATTTTTTAAAAGTTGCTGTTTTACTAAGTGTGTAGTGATACCTCATTGTGGTTTTAACTAACATTTCTATTAGGTTGTTGCAAACGTTATTGTAGTTTTTGTCATTACTTTCAATGGCAAAGTATAATAACAATGTTCAACATATTTTCATGTAGTTATTTTTCATTCAGGTATTCTCTTTAGTGAAACGTCTTTTTATGTCTTTTGTGTACTTTCTAATTGGATTATTCATTCTTACTATTGGGTTAGAGGTTTTTCAGTATGAATATTATAGATACAAGTCTTTTTGTGAGATATGTGGTTTTCAAATATTTCCTCCCAGTCTGTAGTTTTACTTTTCATCTTCTTAACAGGTTCTCTCACAGTGCAATGTTTTGAATGAAAACTAGTATATAGACTTTTGTTATCTGATGGACCATGTCTTTGGTGTCATTTCTAAAAATACATTCTCTTAAACCTAAGTCATAAAGATTTTCTCCTGTGATGTCTTCTAAAAATTTATAGTTTCATGTTTTACATATAGACCTCTAATCCATTTAAACTTAATTTTTGAATAAGCTTTTGCATAGAGGTTAATTTCTTTTGCCTACAAATTTCCTGTATCTGGGAATTTGAATATGCTCAACAGACTCATGGGCTTTGTAAAAACCAAAGACGATGGAAACAATTGTACAAGAATGAGCTAGGAAGGCAGGGCCAAAAAAAAAAAAAAAAGATGTTTTAAAAACAATAATGTCAGTAAGAGTTTTCAAGTGTTAGCAATGGCTAATAACTTGTAGCTAATGTCTATGAGACCCAGTAAATTAAACATTATGCCCATACTGAAACTTTCTTTTGTCAATACAAGGCTGACTTCATGGGCGTGCAACCAGTGCAGTCATATAGGGACATTGCTCAGAAGGAGCTTCATGCTTGGGGTTTAATACTTTGAAATCAACATTCTGAAATTCTTAATAATTTTATCTTTGAGCTTGTTTTTTTGCAAATGAAGTCTGTTGGGACAATGGAGCTTGTTCCTGGGATTGAAGTTTCAGATTACATGCGGTCCTAACCCCCCACCTGCACAGGGTAGGTTTCTCAATTGTCTTCTCCTCTATCATACCCAGCACCGCTGCCACCCTTTGCCTTTATCAGGGGCCTAGGCATAAGTGGGTTAAGTATGAGTGCACATGACCTGTGCACTGAGTCACAGGGAAGGACCCGAGACACCTATGAGAGTCTTACTTGCTCTATGAAAACCACCATATCTAAGGTACCACATCATAAAACAGAAAATAAAAAGCTCCATGAGAGGGCTGACAGAGAGAGAACCAAATAAAGGAAAAGTATTGTTTTCGTGCTTTTTGAACAAAGGACAGTACATTTTTATTTTGCATTAGGCCTTGAAAAGTATGTAGCTGGTGCTATGTCAACTTAGCAGCCTGTTTATTTAATTGTGCTTTATAGGAATTCTTAGAACATCAAAATTGTAGTCAGTAAAAGAGAAAGAATTTATGCCGTGACAGGCTCAGATAAAATCCTCAATTCAGTGACTCCAGATGTAATGCAGCAAATTAAATTGGGGTATTCCCCAGTCATGTAAAAAATCACCCTAAAGCCAAAATATAAAAGCAAAATAGCAATACAATATGCATGCTTAGAAAATGAAGAAATATTTGAAACCTCAAAACACAAAATACAAGAAAAAACTGACAAAAATAGTGAAGGACAAACAGTATGCAGGAAGATGCAGACAAGTAAGTCCATGAATGCTGATCTCAAAGAAAAAAATGCAGAGCACATTTCTCCTTTGAGTGCGCTACACCCATAGGTAAAAATATACACATATATTCTTGTTTGCAAAACTGGAATGGAATCAAAGATTGGCAATGTTAGTTTCTCTACACTGTATTTGGTTCCAGGAATTATAAATGGGGATAAATGAGAAATCAAAGAAGCAATGTCACAATAACTAAAAGCATTCAATGAGTAACATAATGGACAAAAAGGAGACTCTATTGTCCGGCGTTTTTTAGTGCAAAATGTGGAGAGAAGTAAAAGCTTAAGGAATTCACTCACAAAACAAAACTAGGAGAAAGAGAAACCTTCTTCATGAGAATAAAAGAAATCCTGCTCCTTCTTGTATACAAATTTCCTGTGTATAATTTGTCCAGAGTGCAACCATGCGTCTTTACAAAGATACAGCACAAAAGAAGGAACAAATATTAGGTGAAGAATACTCACTAAAAAAAAAAAAAATGTTGCCATGGAGCCAACCAAATTGTGACTAAGTATAATACAGTGAATTTTTAAAATATACTGGTGCAATTATCTCTACATAAAAGTCCTCAGAGAGTAAATACAATAACAATTTTTTTAAAAACATGGTGAGGCAATAATAATAACAACAACAAAAACAAAAAGATGATGTATGGGGTTGTGGAATTCAGGAATGAAACTGAAAAAATTATTAAACATTAAAAGTAATATTAAATCTTTTTCTAGGTTATTCCAGGCTTCTATAACAAAATACTGTAGACTACATAATTTATATACATCAGAAATGTGTTTCTTACAGTTTCAGAGGCCGGGAAGTCTAAGATTCAGACATTAGTAGATTCTGGTATCTGGCAAGCGCTTATTCCTTACAGATGGCACCATCTAGGAGTCCTCATGTGGCAGAATAGATGGAAGGGCATTAATCCCGTTCACGAAGGCAGGCCCCTGATGATTGAATCACTTTCCAAAATGTCTCACCTCTGAATACCACCACGATGGGGATTAAATTTCAATATGAATTTTGGAGGGACACAAACATTCAAACCATAGAAAAAATAAAACATGAAATTAGAAGCAGCTCAAAAGTTATTAGTGAAAATAATGTTAGAGATGTATAGAATATAAAAGTGATCAAAACTAGAATGTAAATAAAATTAGAAATTAGAATAGAAAATAGAATGTAAATAAAAGTGTTCCAAGAACAACAGAGAAACATATAAACAGAAGAGAAAAAAGATCTAGCATGTATATTTTAATTTTCTCTTGCTACGTAACACATTTTCTCAAATCCTAATACCTGTAACAGCAATGAGCATTTATTTTACTCAGCTTATGTGTGTTGAGTTCAGGAGGATCTTAGCAAGGTTTCTAAGGAGTTAGCAGTCGCCATGTCATCTGCGACTGTCGTTATCTAAAAACTTGAAAGCATTGGGAATATCCACTTTCAAAGTTACTCACTCACATTGATGGAAAATTGGCTTTAGCTCTTGTTGGGAGGTCTCAGTTAATCCCCATGTGGTGTTCTCCATGAATTGTTTCAGTGTCCTCACTATATGTTAGCTTCCACTCCCAGAGGTAGTGATCTAAGATATCAAGGCACAAAAGGCTATTCATTTTATGACCTAGTCTTGGAAGTTATACACAATTACTTCTGCCAAATTTTGTTCACTAAAAGTGAGAGATGAAGTCCCTCCGCAAATCAAGGGAAAGAGAATTAGTTAGGATCCACCTTCAAAGAGAGATCTGTCAAAGAAGTTGAGGGCATATTTAAAACTACCACAATATGCAAAATCTGTATTTTTATAATGGACTATTATAAAAATTAAAAATGATCAGTACAATTTTCCAAAAATAAAATAAGAGGCCAGGCACAGTGGCTCACACTTATAATTCCAGCACTTTGGGAGGCCAAGGCGGGTGGATCGGCTGATGTCAGGAATTCAAGACCAACCTGGTCAACATAGTGAAATCCCATCTCTACTAAAAATACAAAAATTAGTCAGGTATAGTGGTGCACGCCCATAGTCCCAGCTACTTGGGAGGCTGAGGCAGGAGAATCACTTGAACCTGGGAGGCAGAGGTTGCAGTAAGCTGATATTGCACCACTGCACTCCAGCCTGGGCAACAGAGTGAGACTCTGTCTCAAAAACAACATCAACAACAGATAAAACAAGACTTGAATATACAAATTAAAAGGGAATACTATGACTCAGGAAAAATCAAACAGAGCAGTTAACATCTTAATGTGTACCTTTAATAATTTAATAGATTCAAATCATTCATTAAGAAATAGGCAAGAGTTCAAAGTACTCATAAAGGGAAAATATCATATTGACCACAGTGTTTTTTCACAAAGATAGTCAAATTTAGTAGATTTAACAGAATTTGGGGGAAAGAAAATTAGGTACAAGAATTTCATAACCTGACAACTTTTATTGTAACATTAAAGCAACAGAAAAAAGTGCTTTTGAACACCAAGTAACTAAGGAAATATAGATTCCATGGATTCTCCTTGAAGAAACTACTTTAGGATAACCTCCAGCCAAATAAGAGATGAATGGACAAACCATGGGACTAGGAAGAGCCATGCTCATGGACTATATTTTATTACTGGTAATGGTTACAAAAATAACTGTATATTTTATCAACCCTTTATATAAACAGTCACCACTTGATCTCCATGGGGAATTGCTTTCAGAACCTCCCTCCACACTAAAATTGACAGATGTTCAAGTCCCTTACATAAAACAGCGTGGTACTTTCTTATAACCTATGCACACCCTCCCAAATACATTAAATTATCTCTAGATTATCTACAATAATGAATACAATGCAAATGCTACGTAAATAGCTATTATACTGTATTGCTTAGGAAATAATGACAAGAAGAAAAAAGTCTGTATCTGTTCAGTTGCAAACCCAACCATTCATTTTTTAAAAATACTTTTATCTGTGATTGGTTGAATTCATAGATGCAGAATCCATGGATATAGAGAGCCAAATTACATATAAAACAAAAGTTGGGAAGATAAGTATAGAAATGTTGGCGAATCAGCGAACAGTTCAATTTCCACATTTTCATAGTAAAAATCTGAGATTACTTACATCATATTAATAAAGTAACAGAAGTTTAAGTATATTAAAATTACCATATGGCTACAAAATTATGTTACCAATAAAATAGGTGGTGAAGAAAAGAGAAAGAAAAAATTTACCTATTTTGACATTGTTCATAGAAATTAACGTGAGATACTAAAATTGAAATTAAACAGTTAATAGATACTGTCTAAAAAATAGAATGATAGTAAAAAACATGATGCTTTATACTTTTGGAGATAACTATTAGAATAAATTAACAGAAAAAACACACAAATGAAAGTAAACACATGTGATAGAGTGGAAGTTGCCTTAAATATAAAAATAGACAAAAACATAAAAATGATGACAGAAAAGATAACAAACATATCTATCTCATCAATAAATATAAACGTAGGTAAAACTCATCTATAATTTAAAAAGGGTCCCAGAATCTAGACTGGATCACAAACTAACAGCTATCTATTTGTGGTACACAAGGCACTTACAAAACAAAGTGATTCAGGAGGTTCGAAAAGAATAGGAAAATACACAACAGGCAAATGCAAAATTTAAAAAGAAGAAGGCAAAGCAGAGCTCATAATTTTAATGGTAGGCCAGGTTAAAGTCACAGCAAACATGTGCCATATGAGAAAAAGGAAAGTATTTTTTTTATTTGCAGAGCATACAAACACAATGAATATAATAAAATTACAACAAGCATAGAATTAACTTTCATTTCAAAAACTCTACCAGAAATACAGAAGATGGAAAAATGCATTAGAAACCATCGCTTTAACTTGTCTCTCAGTCCATGAAAGATCAACTGGACAAAAGGAAAAGTACAGAAAGTTTTAATAACATAATTGAAATCAATACTTTAAAAAGAGAAGCCACACCTTATTTTCATAGGTGTATGGATCATTCACAAAATTTTACTTTATGTAAGTCAAAAATAAAACCTCATAAAATTTCAAAATTCAAAAATAGTATGGAAAATATATACTATTTACTGGATATTTGAAAATATCTTGAGAAGTTTACTGCGTCAAATTGGGAAAAACAATGAAATTGTAAAATATCTGGAGTAGAATTATAATCAAACTGCTATATAAAATAGCATGTAGAAATATAGCTAAAGAAATGCTCAGAGGAAAAAGCATGGACTTACATATTAATAGAAAGAATGAGGTGGCTTTCGTTTGTGGTTGGAATTTATGTAACTTGGCACTTATTATTCATATCCTTACAAAACAACAACAAAAGTTGAACAGTTTGGAACCCCATAACTTTCTTTAGATACTTCAAAGAATTCAGGTCACAGGTAAAATGTTGCTCCCCACATTAGAAAGATAGACAGGTGGATTCAGAGAATCACAGTTTACCAGAGCATAAGCCCATGAGTAGAAGCCAGCCTCTGGAGCCAGTACTATGTTAGGAAAACTTGAACTTTAATTAATGAATTGCTAGAAGCTCAGCGTGCACAAAGCTGAGACTTAAACACTCCAGGGGGCTCCTGTCTTAGGGAGACATCCACATACTTGTCAGATTTGCCTCCAAAGCCCTATCATATCCTCACAATGAAGAGAAGAGAACCATCATTTTCAGCTTCTGGAAGCAGGAGGAGAAAAGTAGTCATTTTGAAACAATCTCTGAACATTTTGTTCTTAACAAGGCCTGCCTTCAAGATAAATTATTTTAACAGAGTTAAAACAATTGTGATTATACCAGAGCAAAACTGATACAGGGGAAGGGAAATATCAAATCCTGAATGCTCTAGCCTCCATGTGAGAAAGTGGAATGCCAAACTCATGTCCCATGTAGCCTTTCTGTCTCAATCAAGATGGGGAAGAAAAACTGAGAAGTACTGGTGAAATTCACAGCTAGAGCCACAGGCTCACTAAAATACTGAGACTTAATTTTAGGATTATAAAATGCTTTCCCTCCCCCACTCTTTAGCACCACTCTAGTCAGGCTCCTATATAATATTAGGGAAATACAGTAGAGAGAACTGCTAATCTCAGACCTTATTTAAGAAGTCTCTGGGGAAACCAAAAGACAACAGTAGAGACAAAAACAAGGGCAGCAGAGGAAATTTTAACCTCTGCCAACCACAACTAAGAAAAACAACAAATACAGCCGAATCCATAGTTAGATAAACATAAGTCCTCACTTTAAAGGCTTACTTACCTCAGTTTCTTTTTCCCAATACATTATGTTTGACATTTAACAAAAATTACAAGGCATACTAAAACACAAAAGATACAACTGGAAGAAACAGAGTAAGCATCAAGACCAGACCCACATATGGCAAAGATGTTGGATTTGTCAGACTAGAACTATGATATTCTAAGGAATCTAATGGAAAAAGTAGTCAACATGCAAGAACAGATAGGTAATGTAATAATGTAGATTGAAACTCTAAGAAAAAAATAAAAAGAAAATTCTAGAAGTAAACATTTGTAAGATAAATGAAGAATGACTTTGATGGATTTATTAATAGACTAGCAATGGCCAAGGAAAGGATTAGTGAATTTGAAAAATGCCAATAGAAGCTTCTAAAACTGCAGTGCAAAGAGAAAATCGAATAAAAGAGACACAATGGAATATTGAAGAATGATGGAATAATTACAAAAGATGTAAAACAAAATTAAAAACAGTAGAGGATACAAAAAAGATAATGGACTATATGAAAACAGAAAATTAAATAAATGAAAGAAATTAAGTGAATTTAAGACTCATTGTTCTTTAAAAAATCAGTAAAATTATAATTATTGCTATCATATAAACAACAAAAGCAGAAACATATAAAATAAAAAATAATTAGAAAATAACCACAATATGAAAGAAATTAAAGGAAACATTATTAGCTGCTTTTCTAAATTCTATGCAAATAAAAGTGAACATAAATTTAAACAGATACCTTAAGAGCTAGACAATCTAAATATCAAATGCCATAAAACAAATAAAACTGTAAAACAGCAAACTTCTGCAAACCACATGAGGTACAGATGGATTCACAGGTTAATCTTTCTTACTAAACCTTTAAGAAACAGATGACTATAGCACTATGCAAATCGTTCCAGAGCCTAAGAAAAGAAGAAATATTTCAAATGATTTTTATGAACTCTTTTTTACCTTGACAAAAACAACAACCCTAACAATTATTGCACAAAAAGAAAAACATAGACCAATATTACTTATCAACATAAATGTAAACATTAGAGCTAAAATACTAGCAATTGAATCCAGCCACAATTATGTGACAACCAAGTTGAATTCATTACCAAAATGCAAGGGTTGCTTGATATTAAGCAATCTTATGTCACTATATTAATATATCAAAAGAGGAAAATCTTTTGTGCATTTCTAAATATGCTGTAAAAACACATTATAAAATTTAACTTATATTCTTGAATTAAGAAATCTAGTAATAAAATATATAAACACTGAAGCAAACAAACTATAAAGTGGCAACATCCATGATATTTATCTCTCTGTTATGATTTTAAGCAACACATATGGCAAAAGTGAACATGTCACTCCTGTGATTAGGTTACCTTATTTAAGACTATCTTGCTAGCATTTTTCTCTAGAGACTATTCTTTCTACCTTGATAAAGTAAGTAGCCCTACTGGAAAGCCCATGTAGTAAATAAAGAACTGTGAATGTTGCTAAGAGTGGAGGCCAGCCTCCAGAAAACAGCCAACATAAAACCAGAGACTTCATTACTACAACCCCAAGGTAATAAATTTTGACACAACCTGAATGAGCTAAGAAGCATATTGGCCAGTTGTACCTGAAAATGAGTATCCAGCATGGCCAACAACTTGATTTTAAACTCCTGAAACCCTAAACAGAGGACTTAGTAATGCCATAACTGACTCACTGACACTATGAATTAATAAGTGCATGTTATTTTAATCCACTAAGTAAATATTGATGTTTTATCTAATAATAGATAATTAATAAAACCCCAAAGATTGTACATGGGGAAACATTAGAAGTTTCTCATTAAATTAGGGAAAAAGATTCCTGTCCCATACTTTTTGTTACACTTTTACTGAACATTGGTCTGGAGGCACAGTTAAATATAATTGTATGAGATAAAGATATAAGGTTGATATGGTTTGGCTGTGTTCCCAGTCAAATCCCATCTTGAATTGTACCTCCCATTATTCCTATGTGTTGTGGGAGGGACCCAGTGGGAGGTAATTCAATCATGGGGGTTGGTCTTTCCCACCATGTAAGATGTGACTTTGCTTCCCCTGCCCCTTCCACCATGATTGTGTGGCCTTGTCAGCCATGTGGAACTGTGATCTAATTAAACCTCTTTCTTTTATAAATTACTCAGTCTCAGGTATGTCTTTATTAGCAGTGCGAGAATGAACTAATACAGTAAATTGATACCAGGAGTGGGGAAGTGCAATAAATATACCCCAAAATGTGGAAGCAAATTTGAAACTGGGTAAGAGGCAGAAGTTGAAACCGTTTGGGATAGGAAGATGTGGGAAAGTTTGGAACCTCCTAGAGACTTGTTGAATGGCTTTGACTAAAATGTTGATAGTAATATGGACAATATAGTCCAGGCTGAGTTGGTCTCAGATGGAGATGAGGCACTTGTTGGGAACTGGAGTAACCATCTCCCTTGCTATGCAAAGAGACTGGTGACATTTTGCTCTGCCCTAGGAATCTGTGGAACTTTGAACTTAAGAATGCAAAGCATTCAAGACGAAGTGGACCATAAAACTTTGAAAAATTTGCAGCCTGACAATGCGATAGAAAAGAAAAATCCATTTTCTGGGAAGAAATTCAAGTCAGCAGCAGAAATTTGCAAAAGTAATGAGGAGCTGAATGCTAATAGAAAATACAATGGGGAAAATGTCTCCAGGGCATATCAGAGAACTTTGTGGCAGCATCTCCCATCACAGGTCTGCAGGCCTATGAAGGAGAAATGATTTCCTGAACCAGGTTCAGGTCCCTCTTGTTGAGTGTAGCCTAGGGACTTGGTGACCTGTGTCCGAGCTGCTCTAGCCATGGCTAAAAGGGGCCAAGGTACAACTCATGGCATGGCTCCAAAGGGTTCAAGCCCCAAGCCTTGACAGCTTCCACATGGTATTGAACCTGTGGGTGCACAGAAGTCAAGAATTGAGGTTTGGGAACCTCCACCTAGATTTCAGAACATTTTTGAAAACGCCTGGATGTCTAGGCAGAAGTTTGCTGCAGGGTTCAGGCACTCATGGAGAACCTCTGTAAGCACAGTACAAAAAGAAAATGTGAGTTTGGAGCCCCCACAGAGTCCCCACTGGGGCACTGCCTAGTGGAGCTGTGAGAAGAGGGCCTCCATCATGTAGACTCCAGAAAGCTAGATCGACTGACAGCTTGCACCATGCACACAGAAAAGCTGAACACCCTCAATGCCAGCCCATGAAAGCAGCAAGGAGGAGGACTGTACTCTGCAAAGCCACAGGTGCAGAGCTGCCCAGTGCTGTAGGAGCCCACCTCTTGCATCAGCATAACCTGGATGTGAGACATGGATTCCAGGGAGATTATTTTGGAGCTTTAAGATTGAATTACTGCCTTATTGATTTTCAGACTTTCATGTGGCCTGTAGCCGCTTTGTTCTGGCCAGCTTCTTCTATTTGGAACAGGTGTATTTAACCAATGCCTTTACCCCCATTGTATCTAGGAAATAACTAACTTTCTTTTGACTTTACAGGCTCATAGGCAAAACAGACTTGACTTGTCTCAGATGGGTCTTTGGACTTGGACTTTTGAGTTAATGCTAGAATGAGTTAAGACTTTGGGAAACTCTTGAAAAGGCATGATTTTAAATGTGAGTGCTACAGAACTTTCTCTTTAGTTCTGCTAAATCCTGGCTCTTGTCACATGACCAGAAAAAAATTAGGATTGTGGACAAATAAAAGGTTGAGGAACACAGAATTTACTGGGCAAAGTCGAAAGAGGAAAAATAACTCTCAGCAAAGCGAAAGAGAGTCCTGCTAGCAGGTTTCCTGCCTCACAGATAGAACTCTAGGTTATCACACAGCAACAGTGAAGACCAGGCTCTTCCTTCCTGCAAAGGGCACAAACTTCCCAAGGCTCCAACCTGTGGAGCATTTGCATAAGTAATGAAGAGCCAAGTGGGCATTATTCAGAAAGAATTAGTCAGGAAATTGCGGGCTTCATCTGGGATCAGCAGTACAGATTTTCAGCCTTTAGGCTATTTTAGGCTCCAAGGCAGGGTTTTGCCAGAGATCCTAGCTGTCTCCTATCTCTATCATTGCGATCTCTAAGGAAGTACATATAACTGCCATTAGAATAAGGACAAAGATAAGGACAAAAACCGATCTTAACTGCTTACTGTTGACAGAGGGATGTTGTTTTGAAAAAACAGCAGCCAGATTACCCTCAGAGGTCTATCTAAGGGTTCCTAGAAAAAGAGGCAATTTTCTGAGGTTCGAATTGCATGAGTATTTGGATTTTGATGGCCTGAAGGCGAGAAGAGACCAACCAGGTTATTAGAAAACATGTATAAAAATGAAACAAGAGGTGGTGAGGACAGCTCAAAAATCTCGAGGCCTTTACCAGTTTGTACAGGGAGGGAGCGCCAAAAGCCCAACTGGTAAATAAAACTTTTATCCTCTTGCTGCCATGTTGGGCTTTTTGGTGTTCCTCCCCTGAGCCCAATCCTAAGCCAACCACTTTAAGGTTTTGGAAATTAACTCTTCCCAGTTTGGAGGCTGCATCTGAGAGGAGTATCCCATAGTACAGAAATACAATTATCTATCAAGGAAGAGAGGACAGAGGGGGAACAAGGGAAAAAAAAAAGACTCTTTTGTTGTTCAGAAGAGTCCCAGGGATTCAGGATACATTTGAAAGAGGTACAGATAGAAGATGAACTGCTACTCATCTAGAAAGAGAGGAACAGGTATCCCTGTTTCATTTCCCTTCCTAGCAAATACCCAGGGTACATGAGGGAGAGAAAGTGAGGCATTCTTCTTTCTTTCTTCTGTTATTGTATTCCCTGAGTTCTGGTGAGTGCGACAGGGTACCGCCCATGGGTGACAAAGCAGCTTTCACCCATGTTAACAAGGGGATCTGGTGGTGAGATTATCTGCTCTTACCCACATATACCTGATCTCCCCTGCTATTCAGTAGCCTTTGAATTTCCAAGATCTCATTTATGCCATGGATGCTAGCATGACCTTTATCCATGAAATGGGAAGCTTGGCCTAATCAGCAGGAATCAGTCACATTCACCTGCTCTGTGCCTTTTCACTTCTGTTATCATGTGCCTCTGGATCTTTTATATTCAATTGTCCTTTCTGGGCCTTTGACCCAAAGCTTGGAATTGAGTTTGGGACAAAAATGTGTTTCAAGGGGTTGTGTGGGCTCCTTATCATAAGCTGAATGCTAAGGCGAAGCTTTGGAATTGAGTTCTTCTCCAACAAGGAAGACAAAAGGATGTCTTGTGACATGCCCAGATAACTGGTAGCTATAGTTCTGCTTGCTAAGATTTGGATGCATTGTGCTTGGCTTTGGTTAGCTCTCTTGGTCTTACTTTCCCAAAGAGGAAACCTCTGGGTGTTGTGCATACTGTTTATTCCCATCACCCAGCAGTATTTGCAGGATAATTGCTCACAACTAGAATATTAATCCAGATTTCTACATTATCCATCACTTTTGTTCTTTTTGAGCTGCAGCTGGAGATTACTGGTTGGTTCACAGGAACAAGCAGGGTTACTGTAAAACGTAGGCAAAAACTTTAAAACAAACAATGAGTCTAGATTTTAATGACAAATGTATAAGGTTTGAAACATAATTCATTTCCAGTCGTTATTTAAAAAAATAATCATGATAAGACTGAGTTGCTTGCAAAATAGACTAGTCTTATAATTGGCCTGATTATTTTCATACAGTGCAGCAAGTATAATTATTTCTACATAGGCCTTTTACATTGGCTTTGATGGAACTCTCTTCCACAAGGAATCTCAGGTAAGACCTTTGAAAGCTGAGCCCAGTCATGGGTTTCTATCCTCCAATACCTGTGAGTTGGGTGATCCTCTCTTCGTAAGGTCCCAAGATAAACTTGAGTGTCCTGGGCCTGTCAGAGAGTTACATTTTTTTACTTACTACAGGTCAGAAACCCTGTACAGGGAGTGCGTAGACAAAAATACAAGGCTGGTTTTTCCAAGAGGCTCTAATCAGCTTTGCAATTCAAGCTTGACTCATTAAAGGGTAGCATCCTCTTTCAGTCAAAGCCTTGATAAAACACCAGTTTCTCCAGTTGCATCCTGTTGCAAAAGAAAATGGGTTCTTATTGCACTGATGCAAGCAAGTATACTGCCTTGAGTTAAGAATAGTCACAACTAGTTTCCAAATTCTGGACAAGTCAGGCAGAGAGGGAGAAAAACATGCTCCAAATTTTGTTCACATGAGTATACCTTACTCAATTACTAGTGTCTGTAAGTAGTTCAAAATAAGTTTCCTTGATTCTGAAAAACAAAACAAAGATCAGCAATGTTCTAAGCAAAAGTCAAAAAGATTACTCCAGTTTTCTATTAGTTCAGTCTATTCAGTTAACCTGTTTTGCTTGATATTTGTGAATATTTAAGCTCTTCATGAGTCCTGTACATTTTCCTTTACTCCCATGTCACAATCCCCAAAGTTATTAGAAACCTGCATTTGAAAGCACCAAATTTCTATAGCTTATTACAAACCATCTTTTTAAAAGAATTAAAACAAGACACCAATTGTCTGCATAAGAAAATATCTAGGGTAGTTCCAGTTAGGAACACAATTAACAAAATTTTGATTATCTTCATGGTTTACAAAAATTTAACCTAACAAGTTTAATTATGATTGATAGCATAGACATTAGAATTTTAGAAATCTCATACAGTTTTGGAACATATATTAGTATTATTCACCAAAATAAAACCTAAAGAAGATTGATTTTGGTGATCTCATGTACCTAAATATGTCAGATAATCCTGTTTACCTCTCTTTTGGATATTCCAGGGGCCCTCTGTAGCATCCAAAAACTAGGCATCAGGAAAGATAATTTTGAAACTGAAGTTAGATTTTTGGGAAGCCTGTTAAATATGTTACAGGTGTAAAACATTTGATGTTTTTAAATAGAATTGCAGGTTACTGTAAATTATTTATTTTGCCAAAATGATGACTCAGAAATTTTTAAAAAGCAAAAACCTTTTATAACCCTTTATGAATTTTGCTAAAGAGCAGATTAATGCCTTTAAAAGTACCATGTTGTGCTTTTATTTCAATATTTAATTTACAGAAAAAGTAAATAATACCCTTTTGAATTTAGTCAATATTTTCACACATGGAATTACTTTTGCAAGATTTAATTTTTACAATCCTTTCATCATTTGTTTAAACCTTCACCTTTGTTTTATCTAATTCAAAACAATCCTTTAACCCTAAGCAAGAATGCAGATGGTATGATATTATATTTGGAAAAACCTAAAGACTCTACAAGAAAATTATCATAACCAATAAACAAATTGAGTAAAGATGCAGGATACAAATTCAGCATACAAAAATCAGTAGCATTTCTATAGACCAACAATCAATAATGTAAAATAGAAAAGTAATCCTATTTACAATAGCCAAATATAACAGTAAAATATCTCTATAATGTAAACTACAAAGTACTTATAAAAGAAATGAAGAGGACATCAACAAATGTTTAAATATTCTATGGTAATGAATTGCAAGAATAAATATTGTTAAAATGTTCATACTACCCAAAGCAATCTGAAGATTCAAGGCAATCCCTATTAAATACCATGACATTCTTCACAAAAAGTGAAAGAATAGTTCTATACTTTATATGGAACCATGAAAGACACAGAATGGTCAAAGCTATCCTGAGCAAAAGGAACAAAATTATAGGAACCACATTACTTGACTTTAAATTTTACTACAGAGCAACAGTAACCAAAGCAGGATGGTATTGGCATGAAAACAGACACACAGACCAATGGAACAGAATAAAGAATGCAGAACAAAATCCACACAACTACAGTGAACTCATTTGGAACAAAGGTGCCAATAACATACACTAGGAAAAAGGCAATCTCTTCAATTAGTGATGCTGGGAAGATAGGATATCCATAGGCAGAATGAAACTAGACCCCTATACAAAAATCAAATCAAAATGAATTAAAGACTTACATGTAGGACCTCAAACTATGAAACTACTACAAGAAAACTTTGGTGAAAATCTTTAAGACATTGGTCTAAGTAATAATTTTTTGGACAATACCCCAAAAGCACAAGGCTACCAAAGCAAAAATGGACAAATGGGACCACCTAAAGTTAAAAGACTTCTGAACAGCAATGGATACAATCAACAAAGTGAAGGGACAACCCATAGATTAGAAGAAAATATTTGCACAGTACTCTTCTGACAAGGGATTAATAACCAGAACATATAAGGAGTTCAGAAACTTTATAAGAAAACAAATATAAAAATCAAATAAAAAATGAACAAAAGACTTGAATAAGTATTTCTGAAAAGAAGACATACAAATGACAAAGAAGCACATGAACAGATGCTTAACATCATTGCTCATTAGAGAAAGGCAAACGAAAACTACAATGATATATAATTTTAACCTGGTTATAATGGCTTATATCCAAATGACAGACAATAACAAATGCTGGCAGACTGTGAAGAACACTTACACACTGTAGGTAGGAATGTAAATTAGTACAAACACTATGGAGAACATTTTGGTGGTTCCTCAAAAACTAAAAATTGAGCTAATTATATGCATCTAACATTGTAGCTTCCAGATTCATAAAACAATTACTACTGGACCAAAGAAATACAATAGGCAGTAAACCCAATAATAGTGAGGGACATCAATACTCCACTGGCAGCACTAGACAGGTCATCAAGACAAAAGTCAACAAAGAAATGATGCATTTAAATGACACTCTTGAAAAAATTGACTTAACAGATATTTAAATAACATTCTATCCACAAACTGAAGAATATACATTTTTCTAATCAGCACATGGAACATTCTCCAAGACAGATCATACGATAGGCCACAAAACAAGTCTCAATAATTTTTATAAAAGTTGAAATCATATCAAAATTTTTCTCAGACTGCAGTGAAATAAAACTAGAAATCAACTCCAAAAGAAACCTTCACAACTATACATGTACATGGAAATTAGGTAATATGCTCCTGAATAATTTTGGAGTTAACAATGAAATCAAGATGGAAATTTGAAAATATTTGAAATGAATGATAATGGTGACTGATATGGTTTGGCTGTGTCCCCACTAAAATCTCATCTTGAATTGCAGTTCCCATAATCTTCACCTGTTGTAGGAGGTACCCGGTGAGAGGTAATTGAATCATGGGGGATGGTTACCCTCATGCTGTGAGTGAGTTCTCACAAGATCTGATGGTTTTATAAGGCACTTTTTCATATTTTGCTTGGCACTTTTTCTTGCTACTGCCATGTAAAGAAGGACATGTTTGCTTCCCCTTCCACCATAATTGTAAGTTTCCTAAGGCCCTCCCAGCCATCCTGAACTGGGAGTCAATTAAAACTCTTTCCTTTATAAATTACTCAGTGTCAGATATGTCTTTATTAGCGGCATGAGGACAAACTAATACAGTAAATTGGTACCAGGTAGTGAGGTGCTGCTCTAAAGATACCTGAAAATGTGGAAACCACTTCGAAACTGGGTAACAGGCAGAGATTGGAACAGTTTGGGGGGCTCATAAGAAAGCAGGAAGATGTGGGAAATGTGGAACTTCCTAGAGACTTGTTGAATGGCTTTGACCAAAATGCTGATAGTGATCTGGACAATGAAGTCTAGGCTGAGAATGTCTCAGATGGGGATAAGAAAGTTGTTGGGATCTGGAATAAAGGTGACTTTTTTTTTTTCTGGAGATGGGTCTTGCTCTGTCATCAGGCTGGAGTAGTGGCGTGATCTTGGCTCGCAAGCTCCATCTCCTGGGTTCGCCATTCTCCTGCCTCAGCCTCCCAAATTGCTGGGACTACAGGTGCCACCATGTGCCGGATAATTTTTTTGTATTTTTAGTAGAGATGGGGTTTCACCATGTTCGGCAGGATGGTCTCAAACTCCTGACCTTGTGATCTGCCAGCCTTGGCCTCTCAAAGTGCTGGGATTACAGGCATGAGCCACCGTGCCCGGCCCAAAGGTGACTTTCTATATTTTAGCACAGAGTCTGGTGGTGTTTTTCCCCTGCCCTAGAGAACTGTAGAACTTTGAACTTGAGAGAGATAATTTAGGTTATCTATCAGAAGAAATGTTCAAGTAGCGAAGTGTTCAAGAGGTGACTTGGGTGTTGTTAAAATCATTCAATTTTATGTAATCACAAAGATCTAATTTGGAATTGTAACTTTTGTTTAAAAGGGAAGCAGAGCATAAAAGTTTGAAAAATACGTAGCCTGACAATGTGACAGAAAAGTAAAACCCATTTTCTGTGGAGAAATTTAAGCCAGCTGCAGAAATTTGCATAAATAATTTGGAGTCAAATGTTGATCCAAAAGACAAAGGGGAAAATGTATCCAGGGCATGACAGAGACCTTTGTGGCAGCCCCTACAATCATAAGCCTGGAAGTCTAGGAGAAAAAAAAATCATTGTGTGCATCCTAGGGATGTGGTGCCCTGTATCCCAGCTGCCCCAGCCATGGTTAAAAGGGGTCAAGGTACAGCTCAGGCATTGTTTCAGAGGGTGCAAGCCCCAAGACTTGGCAGCTTCCACATGATGTTGAGCCTGTGAGTGCACAGAAGTTAAGAATTGAGGTTTGGGAATTTCCACCTAAATTTCAGAGGATGTATGGAAATGCCTAGATGTCCAGGCAGAAGTTTGCTGCAGAGGCAGAACCCTCATGAAGAACCTCTGCCGGGGCAGCATAGAAGTAAAATGTTGAGATGGAGCTCCCACACAGAGTGCCTACTATGGCATTGCCTAGTGGAACTGTGAGTAAAGGGCCACTGTCCTCCAGACCACACCACGGTAAATCCACCAACAGCTTGCACTGTGCACCTGGAAAGTCTGCAGACACTCAAAGTCAGCCCACAAAAGCAGCAAGGAGGGGAGCTGTACCTTGGAAAGCCACAGTAATGGAGTTGCCAAGGCTATGGGAACCCACCTCGTTCATCAGCATGACCTGAATGTGACACATGATGTCAAAGGTGATCATTTTGGAACTTCAGTTGAATAACTGCCCTATTAGATTTCAGACTTTCATGAGATCTGTAGCCCACTTGTTTTGGCCAATTTAGCCCATTTGGAACTGGTGTATTTACCCAGTGAATTTACCCCCACTATATTTAAGAAGTAACTAACTTGATTCTAATTTTACAGTCTCATAGGCAGAAGGGACTTGCCTTATCTCTGATGAGTCTTTGGACTCAGATTTTTGAGATAATGCTGGAATAATTCACAACTTTGAGGGATTGTTGGAAGGGCATGATTGTTTTTTGAGATGTGAGGACATGAGATTTGAGAGGGGCCAGGTGTGGAATAATATGGTTTGGCTTTGCCCCCACCCAAATCTGATCTTGAATTGCAGTTCCCATAATCTGCATGTGTTGTGGGAGGTAATTTAATCATGGAGGTGGTTACCCTCATGCTATTCTCATAATAGTGAGTGAGTTCTCATGAGATTTGATGGTTTTATAAGGGGATTTTCCTTCTTTTGCTTAGCACATCTCCTTGCTGCCACCATGTGAAGAAGGACATGTTTTCTTTCCCTTCTGCCATAATTGTGAGTTTCCTGAGGCTTCCCAAGCCATGCTGAACTATGAGTCAATTAAACTTCTTTCCTTTATAAACTACCCAGTCTCAGGTATGTCCTTATTAGCAGCATGAGAATGGACTGGTACAGCAACACAAGTTGTTGAGACCTCTGGGATACAGCAAAAACAGTGCCAAAAATAAAATTTATAGTGCTAAATGCCTACATCAAAAAGTCTGAAGGATCACAAATAAGCAACCTAATGTCACACCTGAATAAATCAGAAAAACAAGAACAAACTAAACCTAAAGCTAGCAGAAGAAAAGAAATAACACAGATCAGAGCAGAACTTAATAAAATTGAAACAAACAAACAAAGTTACAAAAAAAATCAATGAAACAAAAAGCTGGTTCTTTAAAAAGATAAACAAAACTAGGAGACCATTAGCTAGTTTAACCTAGAAAAGAAGAGAAATTATTCAAGTAAGGTTCATTAGAAATGATAATGGAGTCATTACAGTGAACACCACAGAAATACAAAAGATCATTTGAGACTACTATGAACACCTTTATGTCCACAAACTAGAAAACCTAAAGGAAATGGATATATTCCTGGACATATAAAATCCTCCTACATTAAATCAAGCAGAAATAAAAATTTTGAAAATATGAATAACAACAAAATTGAAACAGTAAAAAAGATATTGCCAACATAAAAACCCCAGGACAAGTTAAATTCACAACTAAGTTCTACCAGCTATTCAAAGAAGAATTGGTACCAATCCTACGAAAATTATTCCCAAAAACTGAGAGGAGGGAATTCTCCCTAAATCATTCTATGAAGCCAGTATCACTCTGATACTAAAACCAGAAAAGGACAGAATAAAAGAAGAAAAAGATATAGCTCAATATTCCCCATTAACATAAATGCAAAAATCCTCAACAAAATACTAGGTAATCAAATCAGCACATCAAAAAGATAATACATCATAATTAAGTGGGTCTCATCCCAGGAATGCAGGGATGGTTTAACATATGCAATTCAATAACTGATTCATCATGTAAAGATAATTAAAAACAAAAACAATATGATCATCTCAATAGATGCAGATAAAACTTTCAATAAAATCCAGCATCCCTTGATGTAAGAACCCTCAACAAACTAGGCACTTTCCTCGCAAGGTAAGGGACTTATCTCACAATAATAAAAGACATCTATGACAAACCCCCAGGCAACATCATACTGAATTGGGTAATGTTAAAAGCATTCCCCCTGAGAACTGAAACAAGACAAGGCTGCCCACTTTTAACACCTGTATTCAATTTAGTACTGGAAGTCCTAGTCAGAGCAATCAGGCAAGAGAAAGAAATAAAGTGCGTCTAAACGTGAAAAGCAGAAGTCAAACTACTGGTGTTCCACAATGATATGATAGTATACCTAGAAAACCCTAACAATTCCTCAAAAGACTCCTATATTTGAAAAATGACTTCAGTAAAGTCTCAGATTACAAAATCAATGTACACAAATTCATAGTACTGCTACAAAGGAGCAACAATCAAGCTGAGTATCGAACCAAGAACTTAATCCCTTTCAAAATGGCTGCAAAAGACTAAAATATGTAGAAATATACTTAAACAAAGAAGGTGAAAAACCTCTACAAGAAAAATTACAAAACACTGCTGAAAGAAATCATAGATAAATTAAACAAATGAAAACACATTTTTGCTCATGGATTGAAAGAATAAATATTGTCAAAATGATCATACTGCTTAAAGCAATCTACAGATTTAATGCAATACCCATCAAAATAGCAACATCATTTTTTCACAGAATTAGGATAAACAATCTTAAAATTCATATGGAATCAAAAGATTCCAAATAGCCAAAGCAATTCTAAGAGGAAAAAAAAAACCAAATCTGGAGGCATCACATTACTGGACTTTGAATTATACTACAAGGCTATAGCTACTAAAACAACATGGTACTGGTATAAAAATAGGGAGACATATAGACTAATAGAACACAATAGAGAACCCATGAATAAAGCAAAATACTAACAACCAACTAATCTTCAACAACCAATACAAAAACGTAAACTGGGGAAAGGACATCCTATTTATAATGGTGCTTGGAAAACTGGGAAGCCACATGTAAATGAGTGAAATGGGACCCGTTTGTCTCACCTTATACAAAAATCAACTCAGGATGGATCAAAGACTTAGGTCTAAGACGTGAAACCCTAAACATTCTAGAAGATAACATTGGAAAAACTCTTCTGGACATTGACCTATGCAAAGAACTCATGAATAAGACCTCAAAAGTAAATGCGTCAAAAACAAAAAATAAATTAATGAAACCTAATTAAACTGAAAAGCTTCCTCATAGCCAAAGAAATAATAGAGTAAACAGACAACAGAGAGAATGGGAGAAAATACCTGCAAGCGATGCATCTGAAAAAAGACTAACTTCTGGAATCTACAAGGAACTTGAATCAGCAAGAAAAAAAAATTCCCATCAAAAACTAGGCAAAGAATGCAAATAGACATTTCTCAAAATAAGATGTACAAATGACTAACAAACATAAAAACATACTCAATATTGCTAATCATCAGGGAAATGCAAATTAAAACCACAATGAGATTCCACTTACCTATGCAAACACAGCCATAATTAAAAAGTCAAAAAACAATAGATGTTGGCATGGATATGTTGAAAAGGGAATCCTTGTACACCACTGGTGGAAATGTAAATTAGTACAACCTCTATGGAAAACAGAACAAAGACGTTAAAACCCAATTTCTGGTGCCCTCAAGGCATGGCAAAAACTGTTTTTAAATTAGCAATATTAAAGATGTATTTATCATGGCTGCTTTTTCTAGTTTATTAAGTTTTAATTATTTGTTGGTGAAATTCACATCTTGAGATAATTTTATTATATCAAATACAAGTTTAAAACTCTAATAAACAGGAGAGATTAAGGGTGAATTTATCTCTAATATGTCACTACTAAAATAAAAATAAGTAATGTGATTCCATATTACTTTCAGAGCTTACTTAGTTTTAGATCACAGATAATTGGTACATGGGCTTTTTATATGAAGCTCATTTATTTGGGATTTCCATGAATTATCTATCTCTGTATTTTTACAGGATTATGATTTTCTGTTATAGCCTATTTTGTTCTAAGTATTTAAGACATCAAAGCAGAAGAAAATGATAGCCATTTCTTGCATGCAAGAATCAGGGAGACTGTTTAGGGAACCTTTGTTCCCATGGATCCATTGGTGGCTGTTACAGGAAACTTTCAGGTCACCAAACCTGGCATTCTCTAGACCCAGGTAAAGTCCACATTGCTCTCAGAATTTTCATGGAGTATCCTCTAAGTCAAGTTTTTCAAACGACTGACAGAATGATAGATTTTGCTTAAATTTACAACATTGAATTCAAAATTACTGAATTCAACAATCTGGAATCAGTTTTGGCTGCTCAGTGTTGCCATAGCTGTATGTGAAATTGAGACTGCATAATCAAAGTGTGTTGCCTTCCCCCACCAAATTAACACACTAATGCCCTGTGCCAGAATAGCTTTGCCTTAAGACTCCGATTTTACAAGTAAGTGAACAATGTCCACAACTTAACTGTGGCTTTCATTTTTAATTTCTCTGAATTTCTTCCATTCCTCGAATCAATCAAGGATTCTTTAAATACATACTTCACATACAACATAAGCAGAATGAAATGAAAAGGGTAGTACCTCTGGCAATTGGGATCTATTCCCATGAAGAGCACTAAGTACAGAAAAATAAAGCTCTTTGGGACCTCACTTCTCTAATCTGTATTTAGGAAGGTCCTATGCACCCTTCAGTGTTGAGCTGAGATTGTCATGTTACTTTTGTTGTGAAGGCCCATTCAGTGTCATTGCTCATTCGACAGTTTGCACACATCACATGTTGCATCTTTTTACATTTGTAGTTTAATTATATAACTGAGTAGAGTAAAAAGTATGCTTTTAAAGCTGGTCAGCTGCCCTCTTCTGGGGAGAGCACTGTTTTTATTTGGGAAAATAACTTGATAGCCACTTAATATGTAAAAGATAAAGCCCCATTCCACTCCCACTCTGACCCCAGCCCCCAGCTACTTTATGGCACTTTGAGAATGGGCTAGGCAGAGACAAATAAAAGAGCTGAAACATCCAACCTAATAAAATGGGAGGAGTTGTGGATATTATTAAACATTCTACAAATATTTTAGGGTGAAATTGCTGATAATTAAGAGGAGATATAGGGGCCGGGCACAGTGGCTCATGCCTGTAATTCCAGCACTTTGGGAGGCCGAGGCGGGTGTATCACGAGGTCAGGAGATCGAGACCATCCTGGCTAACACAGTGAAACTCCGTCTCTACTAAAAATACCAAGAATTAGCTGGGCGTGGTGGCGGGTGCCTGTTGTCCCAGCTACTCGGGAGGCTGAGGCAGGAGAATGGTGTGAACCTGGGAGGCAGAGCTTGCAGTGTGCTGAGATCGTACTACTGTACTCCAGCCTGGGCAACAGAGTGAGACTCCGTCTCAAAAAATAAATAAATAAATAAATAAATAAATAAATAAATAAATAAATAAAGAGGAGATATAGGGACAAAGAAAACTCAGCAACATGATGGGAAGACAGGGATCCTGCGAAGCATAATCAACCAGTGCAAAGTTCCTTGTGATCAGAAAGGCTATGAGGCTTAAACAACAGAGACACTGATACTAGCTTTTAAGTCAACTTATTTTCTGTTCTGTAACTTCCTGTCTATTACCCATGAATCTTCTGTATACTACACACATCTGCTTTGAGAGAGAGGTGTTCGTATAAATCAAGGGAAGAATGTTAAGGGTTGATAAAAATAGGATACTAAGTTAAACTTGAATTTCAAATTAAAATTGAAGTTACCATTAAAATTGTAATTCATTTTAAGTAGATTTTTAAATCTCTGAAATATTTAAGTTACATGTAGAGAAAAAGCAACAGTCACAAGAAAAAATAAATATAGGTAATACAGAGAATTCAGTGTAAGCAAGAAAAATGTAGCCAGAAATAATCAGGAGATATGTAAGTACTCTGAGGTGTTGTAGTTGTGGGAAGCTTTATTTTTTCTTTATAAGTGAATCTGAAGCATTTTTAATTAAATATTCAAGGTAAAGGTAACCCACAAGGCCAGAGAACATGGAGATCCCTAGCGGGCAGAAATCCAGGTTATAATTAATTCCGTTTTCTGTATATTATTGCCTTCAAGCCTATCTCTCACACTAGAGGACATTCCCAGAGGGCTGACCTTCCCCCAGTTGTGAGGGGAATCATATAGAGTCCCCACATTAACAACAATTGAGGTAATACAGAAAATCATAGTTTCTCTTACATTTTTTATTCTGAATCAAGCCAAAGTTCTGCAGTTAGAATAAAGCTATTTGTGGTCCCATAATGAATTTGAGCTTGTGGAGATCAGAGACATTCAATATTGTTTCTGGGTAGAACTCTAGTAGCTGTCAGCAGTGGTGTCTCTGCTGGGAGTGTGGTGAGCACCATGAGGTATCACTCCTAATGGATCAAGAAGAGTTTTCTTAATTGTATTTGCATACTTATTTGCAAATGGATGTGCAGATGTGTGTTACTTTCAACATCTGGCTGTAGGTTCCATTTGTTTTTCCTAAGGTTAATTTTACTTATTTTCTCTCCAAACCTTTACGTTATTCTGTTTGCTGTTTATTCCCTGTCCCAGATTGGGAGATTACACCAGAGATGTGGCTTAAATTCATGTAACTTATCAACAAAATTCTTAATTATCATCCTCTCTTGTATCTATCCTGTGTATAATTTTGATGAGGCCAGAATATGACTTAATGTGTTATAAGGCTTATGTGAAGGGACCAACTGCTTAGCTAGTAAGTGATTCTAGCCATCTGCTCAGTATACCCTTCTTAATTCACCTGTCTTCCTCATAGCAAAGTCTGCATATTTTGTAATGGAATTACATGCTATTGACGAGCTGGTAAAAGTCCTGAGATGCTTTACTTGTAAACGATAAGACTTAATGTGTAGTGGGATTATTGTTATAATAGACAGATGTTGTCATTTCTGTGATTGAGAAAGGGACACTAAACTCAGGCTACATAAGATAGCGTAAAGAAATTGCCCCAGAGCAGAATATCTGTGTGCCAGATCATGAAGCCGCCTTTAGGAGGAGGAGTGAGTGAAGAAAAAAAAAAAAGAAAAAGTGAAGGGACTTTCATGTGGAGTGAACCACATAATCAAACAGCAGACAAGACAATGCAAGAACAAAGATTATTCAGAGAACTACTAAATTGGTATGAAAGTATTAGAGAGTATGAAGAGGAGGTTGTGTAAGGTTATAGCAGATGCGGAAAATAACTATATGAAGGTAGTATTTATTGAAGAAGTAAGCTCTAGGGAAAATTGGCGTGAGATTTTAAAGTCTGCACCAGGAAATCGGAGCCAAAACCTCTTTTCCTGCAATTGTGGTCGTTATATCAAGATATTTACTTGGGCACAACAAAAACAGACAATGGAGACAGTTCATTTGAAAATTTCAGGCCAAAAAAGGGGGAAAAGGTGCTTCCCCTTTCCCTCTCAGTAGCATGATGAGTTTTGTCTTGAAAGACATGTGCTTTTGTATCGATTCTTCAGTATTTCATGTTTTTGATTGGACAGCCCAAAATGACATTTCCCACTTTAAGATGAAAAACAACTAGTTTCAACCTACAATGAGAATAATTCCTGCCTATCACAGGCCTTCTGTGCATCATAGGTGACCAAGAATGGCTGGCATGTGTCAGAGGCCATGGCATTTAGAAATACCATCTAAATGTCTCACACATTCCAAATACCAAGGGTCCAATCTATAGTCTAGTCATAGGTACTTAAAAATGTATCAAGTACATTAATTATAGTAAGCAGAAAAGCTTCTTTGAAGTATGCCAACTTGTATTTATCTGAAAGAGCCTCATATATGGTGTTAAGAGGATATCAATTTAATATATCTTGCTAGTTACAAAGTCCATTGCATGAAAATCTTTGAGCCATATCATAGGCTAATTATGAAAATTGATTAATTTGCTTCTCACTAAAATTACTCAGCTATTGTACATTATTTGCTGAGAGTGATTTTCACCATGTAAAATAGTCTTTTCTTACCACCAGAGTCAGTTCCAGTAGTTTCAAAGAGTCAGAGAATTGTGACAAGTTGAAGAATTCAACTTTTATTTAATACTCACTTTAGTACAGAGAATTCTGAGTGAGGAGAAGGGAGATTATACACATAGTAGGCTCACAAAGGTTTCTAAATCATTTATCTATAGAAATAATTATATATCATGAGATACACCCCTTACAGTCATGTCCGTTAATACAGATGATGGTAACAAAAAGCCCATAATCAAAATAATGGGATGAAAGGTGCTTTTTCAATTATCTCATCCAATCTTCCACTTAAGGCAGCATCTATGAACAATAAGTCCCTACATTACTCCTACAAAGTGGATATCAATATTCCCATCTTACAAATGATAGAGTTGAGCTCCAAAGAGTTTAAGTAATTTACTCAAATCTCCTAACTGAAAAGTTACAGATTTAGGCTTCACATTTAAATAGTCTGAACCAGACACACATGTTCTCTCCATGATATCTGACTCCCAGCAAACTGCATATTCACTTAATCTTCAATTGATTCAGGATGCAGGGTGAAATGAGGCATTTGGCCAAATGCCCTACGAAAATAACATTTCTCTGGTTAACAAACTCATAATGTTATCAAAAAGAAAGTGCACCTACTTGGGTAAATTATTCTTATCCCAAGCTGATATTCAGTGATTATATTTTTCTTCCATATGCTTTCTTAAAAATAATTATTATTATATAAAAGTACATAGCATTTACTGTAACCAAGACACTGTTTTAAGCATTTTATATTAATTTTTACAATAATTTTATGAGATGGGCATTATTATTATCATCTTAAAGATGAGGAAGCAGGCACTGAGAGGATTAAGTCACATGGCCAGAGCCACGCAACTAGTATACAGCAGAGCAGAGATTAGAACTTCAACTGTCGGCCGGGCGCGGTGGCTGAAGCCTGTAATCCTAGCACTTTGGGAGGCCGAGACGGGCAGATCATGAGGTCAGGAGATCAAGACCATCCTGGCTAACATGGTGGAACCCCGTCTCTACTAAAAAATACAAAAAACTAGCCGGGCGTGGTGGCGGATGCCTGTAGTCCCAGCTACTCGGGAGGCTGAGGCAGGAGAATGGCACAAACCCGGGAGGCGGAGCTTGCAGTGAGCCGAGATCTGGCCACTGCACTCCAGCCTGGGCGACAGAGCAAGACTCCGTCTCAAAAAAAAAAAAAAAAAAAAAAAGAACTTCAACTGTCTACAGATTCCATGTTTTAATGGCTATGTTATACTGCTGCATGTAACCATATGTTTAACAATTTTTTCTACAATTTTTACATGGACTGCTTTTATACTTATTGATTTCTATTTTCCAGACTCCATTGTATTTCTCTTTTTGATAAAAGGAGCAGTGCTTGGTCACTTCCGGTCTCCTGGTTATTCTCTAACATTCTATAGCTTCTCAAGGGTGAAACTAATGATCTGTTCAGACCTCTATGTCTGATTCCTTTATGTGCTGCTTTAACAGAATACCTGAGAATAATTTCTAAAACATAGATTTATTTTTTGTCATTCTGGAGGCTGGGACGTCCACATCTGGTAAGGGCATTTTTGCTGCATCTTTGCATGGCAGAAGGTGAAAGGACAAGGAAGCATGCACGTGCATGAAGAGAGAGAGAAGAAAAGAGAAGGGAAGGGAAGGGGACCAAACTCATTCTCATTATCAGGAACTCACCTCCACAATAACAAACCCACTTGCAAAATATAAAGGCATCAATCCATTCATGAGGAAAGAACCCTCAGGACCTAATCACCCCTTAAAGGTTCTACTTAGCAACACCATTGCATCGGGGACTAAGTTTCCAACATATGCACTTCAGGGGATGCCTTCAAATCATAGCACTCTATAATGTATCTGTATATAGAGTCCTTAAATATTGTAAAGGGTTTAGATGCTGGTTCAGAAATTTCTTACTTGTCCTTCAATTCCCTCTTATGTATGTTGATCCAATCTTTCCAGTTTTAAGATTATTCTCTTTGATGTAGAAACAGTTCAGAAGTTGGACAGTGCTGCTCTTTTTTATCTCTATATGTCTTTACCAAATATAGGGAATAATTCCCTGTCTGTCGGCAATGATCATCAGGATTTTACAATTATGAGAAAAAAGGCATTGGTTTCGGTGTCATTCAAGTAGTATTACAGTCAGGAATCCAGGCATGTCTGAATCCTCTTCTGCCAGGCAACCTTCCTCCCTTTGGGGAAGCACACGTGCATGTGAGCACACGTGTGCATGCATGCATGTGCACACACACACACACACAATAGGGGAGAGAGAGCGAGGGAGAGAGAGAGGATAATAGTAAATGAACAAAATGACACTCCTTGATCATTAGCTTCACAAGTGCCTAAATTGTCTGACTTTTCTGAACAGTGCTTCTTTGCAATGTTTTATTGAACACACATCCTCTCCAAAATAATAATGAGGGCTTCTAGTGCCTCCAAAGTCTAACTCCAAATCTGTTCACTTATCTCTCTATGATTGCCACATAGGACAAGAGGCAGAAGTAATTTTAATTAGTTTAGCACATCCTGAAAATTTTCCTGTACGTAGTGTCTGTACTAGTAAACAAGAAAAAAACAAAGAAAGATGTGTTGAATGGAGGAAAGGTTTCCTCCCCCGATGTAACGATTTTCTGCATGAGCTCATTAGACCATTTCTTAAGTCGACTCTGTGACTCTTAAATCCATTTTCCATGCAAATACCAGAAGTATTTCTTCTAAAGCACATCAGACTGTAATTCCTCTTCACCAGAAACTTCCATGACACTCTGTTCAGTCAACAGTTTTATAGGAATGAGAGACCATGGTGGCCGTAGCAGTGATAAGAGGAGCATCAGCTGCAGCTCCTTGACCTCTGGATTGCAGTGATGCTGATGTGTTCTTGAAATCAATAGTCCAGTGGCAAACGTTCAAATCCTGTTCGTCCAGTTGTTACTATAGTTTTATAAGTATGGAGTTCCATTT
The DNA here is from genome assembly GCF_008728515.1 of Papio anubis. Taxonomy (NCBI): domain Eukaryota; kingdom Metazoa; phylum Chordata; class Mammalia; order Primates; family Cercopithecidae; genus Papio; species Papio anubis. The sequence goes on along the minus strand of NC_044996.1, from coordinate 11,877,211 downwards.
GTGAAATATATTTCTGCTTTAAATACCTAGAATGGTTTCTAGCCCTGCACTGACTTATTGACTTATGGGCTAATAAGCAATACATTAATAAAATAAGATCAAATGACTTGTGTCGGAAACTACAGTGCCCCACTATTATTAGATCCATCTCAGAAGCAATCTCTGTTGGGCCTTTGTGTTTAGTTCTTATGCTGACCTCCACGACACTAAATAATAAGTTTATAACACTATTTCTTGATTTATCAACTTGAAAAAATGATGAATATATTTACTTACACAACTTGAAACTTTCCATCCCATCCTCCTTCCAAATATTGGTAGTTTTAATGTCTTGGTTACATTTCTAACCTTACATCAGATGCACAGACCTCCATTTCCTGTTCCATTACCTTTAACAGTAAGTAGTTCTTAATATCCCATTAGGTAAAACTAGGATGTTATTGTTCCTCACTATTTTTGCACTTTTTATCCTGCTTCTCATGGCTTTATTTATGTCTGCTGGCATCCCTGATGCTGTAGTGTCACACCCAATCTCTCTAGAGAAAAACTTGCTGTCATTTGTTCAAAAGTCCATTTGGTATTGCCCGTTACTCTTTCACTCATCACTCTGTAAGAGTAAAGAAGTTGACACTAAATAAAATTCTTAAAGTTATTCTGTAATAAATTTCAAATAATCCCCATATTTTTAGCATCACTTCTAAACTCTGCTATCTATACCTGCAAACTCCAAGACTAGAACTAGAAAATTGACTGGTAGTCTTTGCAGTCCTCCTTGGGCTGTTTCTTCTTCCATTTGGCTTCATTTACCAATATGTTTCTATTTTCAGTCTTCCAGGAATTTGTGTAAATGCCTTAACCACTAGTGGTGCCCTTGCCATTCTCTTCGGTTTAAGGAATTTATTCTGGTATCAGTTATGCATCATCTCAAATGACATTGTATAACAGCAAAACACAAAGGCTTACTGGTATACAACCATAAACATTTGCATAGTGATGTTTTCTCTGGTGATCACCATATCTAAGTCAGGCTCAGCTGATTTTAGTTTGGCTTATCTTTCACTTGTAGTCAGCTTCAGGTGCACTAAGTGCTAATCGGCTGGGCCTTCTCCTATCCATGGGAGTAGACCGTCAGCAGGGCAAATCTACTCTGCTCTGTGTGTCTCTCACTTGTTCCAGCGGGATAGCCAAGATGCATTCTCAGGTCAAAGATGGAGGTACAGGAGCAAGCACGCTCAGTTATGCAAGCATTCTTCAAACCTGTTTGTATGTACTAACATCTCATCTGCCCAGATTACATGGCTAATTCTGGAGTCTGCACAGAAGAACACTAAACAGTTACAGGGTAAGATGTGTGGAGGAATAAAGAACTAAGGTCATTAATGGAGTTACTCTATCACATGTTCTTTTTGCATTCATTGTTTTATTTTCATATTAATGGTGTCTCTGGAAGGAAGGAAGGCACATGTGAATGTTCAGTGCATCAAGTTCACCTGGCAGCCCTTATGTTCTTTCAGGTCACAAGTCATTACCAATGCTGATTTCTGAGCCTGGAATGCCTCTTTTCCTCTCTTTATCTGTTAATATCCTAACCATCTTTCAAAGACCAGATCAAATACCATTACTTAAAGGAAGCCTTCTGTAAATGGCATAAATTGTTTTTGTCTATTTATTATCCATTCCCCATGCTCTGATAATAGAACTTCAGTTTCACTGTAGAGAAATAGACTCTTCCTATTAGTCTTTAGAGTTTCTGGTGAGACAGAACACATTGATCAATTTAAGTGGGTTTGTGATCTGGGCAGTTGGCATCAGATCCCTTGGTGATAGTGATTGGTTCAGATATAGGCACATGAATTAAGCTGGTCTATGTCAAAGATAATACTGTAACTTAAGCTAAAAATAACAAAAAAGAGGCTCATGCTTTTCACTGGAATTATGAAGCTATTAGGCTATAGTTCTGAAGCTTCTGTTGGTCATCTTTCTCACAACATGGGTAGAGTAGCTACTGAGTAAAGGCAACACACACAAAAAAAGTAGAGCTAAGTGATGGAAGCATAGAGATTGCCAAAGTCATGATGTGAATATCTAGATCTAGACATAACTCATATTTTCAGTTTGTTTCAGTGTTTTTCAATACCCTTGGGCATTCTACTTCAACCAATGAATATCATCTTAACTTAGGCTCACAACTTTAGCCCCAAATGAATTACGAGTATTTTCCCAAATGCCTGCCTCTGTTTTACTATGGCTGTTAAGTGTTCATCTCTTGAGCCATATTCCCTTCTCTCTGTTCTCTACTTTGAAAATTATTAGTAGGGGGAAACATCCAATAAGGTTTTACACAATTATCAGAAGGGAGAGCTTTTCCACCTGCTTTTCCCTTCTCTGAATATTCTAACATGCCCTTCAGTTGCCAATTAATTCTATATTGAACTAGTACAAAAGTAAGTTTATTTGGTGTCTCAGGTGTTTTGTGATGGTGGTGGGTTGAAAATGTAAGAAACCCTAACAATTATGTATTTTACAGCTTTCATTACAACTGGCTATTTCTAAATTAATATTTATTTGTGTTTGAAAAATATCTGATGTTTGTTATAACCTGGAAGCTTCATGTTGACAATGCCTAAGTATGTTTTGTTCATCACTTTATCTTCAGGTCCTAAGACAGTGTCTGGCACATATTGGGGAGTCAGAGCATATTTGTTGTATGAGCTGATGTAGAAAATTGATTCTGTGTTTTATTTATCTCTATACCTCCTTATAAATTAACTCAATAACTGATTCTTAAAATAAAAAATAAGCAACACGAGCCCCAACTTTATTCCTTTGCATCCTATGACTAGCACCCACTCCTCCTCTTTATCCTGATCCTCTCTCTCCAAAGGCGTTCATAAACATATTTAGCAGTACCATGGATTCAGAGCTTCTGGAAGACAGCTTACCTGAAATTTTTTGACGTATTTATTCTTGATTGTGTGCCTGTTCTTCTATTTTTTACGTAAATCCCTTTTAAATTAGAGCTATTCCTGTGAAGCTTCATTTGTTTTGCTTAATGTTTTCTCTTTTGTACCTTTCATGGACCAATCTTTCATTTAATTGCCCAAACTGTATTTCTCCAATCTTCTTTTATTGTTTAGTTTCACTACCTTTTAGAATTTCAGGCTATTGAATGACAGTGACCTTTTCTATGACATTGCTCATCTGAAAGTCACAACCTCCACCTTCTCTCTACGCTGCCATCATTAGAAGACAAGAGGGAGCCCTAGAGTTTCTAATCTCAGGATCAAACCATCTCTTCTCTGGTTTTCTCATATTGTTTATTTAAGAGGAAGGCTTGCAACTCTTGTATGCTCCGAAGAAGATTGCTTTTCTTCTAGCCTCCAAGTTGCCCTTGAAAAGAGTGAAAAAAATGTACATGCAACATGGCTGAATAGAGGTATCAGACATCAGAAAAAAGAACCAAAGTTAAAGGTGAATAATCATAACTCAAATAAAATATTGAGGGAAAGGCGTTTCGAACTTATAGAAGAACTCATGGAAATAAGGTGGGCACAAGAAAAGCAGAAATCAAGAGTTTGGCAGAGATCAAACTGAGAAACTAGGAGTCCCATGGAAAGGGTAGGTGGAGATATTTTAGGGGCTCCCATCAACCCTGTGGCCAACTACTGGTTTCTGATCTACCAGGGAGCTCCTCTGCCCTTGCAAGCTCAAGCATTGGCCTGGAGATAGAAAGCAGTGTCTTTCTGAACTTAGAGTCAAGAGCTCTGGGAAAGGAGATCCTGTTCCTCTCTGCTCAGGATCTGGAACTGGTGCAACCACTTTTGTCTCTGTGGAGACCTTGGTGCATTTCACCATGAGCTTCCCCTGTCACTTCCATCAATATTGGTGGTTATGCTCATCATTGGGGTATCTGAAAACAAGATTTGTGGTCCAATTCGACCCAGCTTTGTCCCCCTCTCTGGATTTTATGAGGGAACTCAGGGCATAAGGCATTTCACAGATCACACGATAGCCTGAGACAACAGAGAGCTCCTCCCAGTAAATAAATATCAAGCACATACCCACCTGTGTCTGCCACAGATGGCTCTGACCTGCAAGCATAAGGCTTGAGGGTGAACTACACAACTCAATGAAAAACCTGCTAACAGAAGTGCACCGTGCTGGGTAATGAGATAAACTGCCCCAAACTTCCACAATCCCAGTCCTACAGAAGGTAATGTGTTTGCTTATATGCCAAGTACGTTGCTAATACAACCAGCATTGGAGAAAGCCACTTCACAAAAGTTGTCTGTAACTAAGGAACATGATACAGGGTCTCAGCTCCCTGAAAGCATTCAAAATTGAAGCCAAATGACCAAACACAACATACATTATAGTCATAACCTCAAGAGGGTATCAAAGTGTACCATCCAAATGCGAGTAAATTCAAAAACAAAAAGTGGCAGTTTCTACAGATGGGAAGTAACCATTGTAACAATTCTGGTAGTATGGAAAAATAGAGTGTTATGACACCCCTAAAGGACCATACTAGCTCTCTAGCAATAAATCCTAACTAAAATTAAAACTCTGCAGTACCAGGTAAAAAATTAAAGATAGGGATTTTAAAGAAACTCAGAAAGAGCCAAAAAATATGTTGAAAATAAACACAAGTAAATGAGAACAATTTAAGGCATGAATGAAAAATGTATACTAAAGAGATATGTCTTTAAAAAATTTTGAATATGAAAAATGAATTAAAGGAATTACAACATAAAATTGAAAACATAAAAGTAAACTAAACCAAGCAGAAGAAAGAATTTTAGAGCTTGAAGATAGGACTTGAATTAACTCAGATAAAAATAAAAATAAAATAATTTAAAATATGAACAAAGCCTTTGAGAACTATGGGATTATGGTTAGTGTCCAAACCTACAAGTTATAGGTATTCCTGAGAGAGAATGAGAAAAAGTTAAACGTCTGGAAAAACTATAGAAGTAAATAATTGAGAAAAACTTTCATGGTCTTAGTAGAGATTAAGGCATCCAGAGTAGAAGTACAAAGGACTCCTGAAAGATACATTGCAAGACAAACTTCAAAAAGACATGTAGTCATCAAACAACCTAAGGCAAGAGATTGAAAAAAAATCATCAAAGCAGCAAGAGAAAGGCCTTTAATTACCTGTAAAGAAAACCCCATTAGAATAATAGCAGACTTCTCAACAGAAATCTCACAAGCTATAACACTGGGGTTCTATTTTCAGTCTTTTTAAAGAAAAAGCTGTCAGCTGAGGATTTTGTATCCTGCCAAACTAAACTTTATAAATGAAGAAGAAATAAAGTATTTCCCAAACAAACAAACATTGAGGGAATGTATGACCACTAGAGTGGACCTACAAGAAATGTTCAAGCATTTCTACACATGTAAACTAAAGGTTGACATTTGCATGACAAAAACACACAAAAGTGTAAAACTCACAGGTCTTGGGAAGCAACTAAACAATAAAAACTTCAAAGCAACTAAGTAACTGTTGCGGGAAGTAGGGACCCTGAACGGAGGGACCGGCTGAAGCCATGGCAGAAGAACATAAATTATGAAGATTTCATGGACATTCATTAGTTCCCCAAATTAATACTTTTATAATTTCTTATGCCTGTCTTTACTGCAATCTCTGAACATAAATTGTGAAGATTTCATGGACACTTATCACTTCCCCAATCAATACCTTTGTGATTTCCTATGTCTGTCTTTACTTTAATCTCTTAATCCCATCATCTTCGTAGGTTGGGGAGGATGTATGTTGCCTAGGGACCGTGATGATTGCGTTAACTGCACAAATTGTTTGTAGAGCATGTGTGCTTGAATGATATGAAATCTGGGCACCTTGAAAAAAGAACAGGATAACAGCAATGTTCAGGAAATAAGGGAGCATCACGGAACCTGCTGACATGTGATGTCTCCCCCAGACATCCAGCTTTAAAATTTCTCTCTTTTGTACTCTTTCCCTTTATTTCTTAGACCAGCCGACACTTAGGGAAATAGAAAAGAACCCACATTGCATGTCAGAGGTGAATTTCCCCCGATAAGTAACAATCAACATTATTACAAGAAACAATCTCACATACCAATGTTAATATCAAATGTAAATGAACTAAATGTTCCAATTAAATGATATAGATTGGCAGAATAAACAAACAAATAAGATCAAACAATATGCTGCTTAGAAGAAACCTACCTAACTGAAAATGACACTATGAGACTTGAGGTAAAGGGGTGAAAAAAGATATTCTACACAAACTGAAACTAAAAGCAAGCAGGAGTAGCTATACTGATATGAGACAAAACAGACTTTTTAAATCAACAACAGTAAAAAATGACAAGATTATTATATAATGATAAAGGGATGAATTAAACAAGAAGATAGAACAATCCTAAATGTAGATGCACCCAACAATGAAGTACCCGGATTTATAAAACAAATACTACTAGGCCTAAGAAAAGAGACCTAAAAAAGACAGCAATACAATAATGGGAGACTTTAACACTTCATGAGCAGCACTAAACAGATCATCGAGGCAGAACAGCTAAGAGGAAACACTGGACCTAAATTGGACTCTAGACCAAATGGACCTAACAGATATTTACAGAATATTCTACACAAAAACCACAGAATACGCATTCTTATCAGTACACGGAACATTCTCCAGAATAGATTATATGTTGGGTCACAAAACAAATCTCAATGAATTTTGAAAAAATGAAATTGTATCAAGTAACTTCTTGGCCCACAGTGGAATAAAATTAGAAATGAATACTAAAAAGAACTCTCAAAACTATACAAGTGCATAAAAATTAATCCACCTGCTCCTGAAATCCCTGGATCAATTACGAAATTAAGATGGAAATCAAAAAAATTTTTGAAATGAAGGAAAATAGGGAAACCATGTAGCAAAACTTCTAGGATACAGCAAAAGCAATATGAAGAAGGGATTTAATAGCAATAAATGCCTACATCGAGATAGACCAGACATTAACAAGCTAACATCCCACCTCAAGGAACTAGAATAACAAAAACAAACCAAGCCTAAAGTTAGTAGAAGACAAGAAATAACAAAGAGAGGCAGAACTGAGTAAAAATGAGACCAAAAACAACACAAATATCAATGAAATAAAAAAAAATTGGTCTTTAGAAAAAATAAATAAAACTGATACCCACTAGCTAGACTAACCAAGAAGTGAGAAGGTTCAAGAATGCACAACCAGAAATTTAAACATGAGACATTATAACTGATAGCAAAGAAATACAAAAGATGATTAAAGACTACTGTGAACATCTATATGCACACAAACTAGAAATCCTAGAGAAAATGAATAAATTATTGGAAAGATACAACCTCCCAAGAATGAACCAGGAAGAAACTGAAATCTGTACAGATCTATAATGAATAATGAGTTTGAATTAGTGTTTTAAAAAACTCCCAAAAACAACAACAAAAACCCAGAGCCAGATGGAGTCACAGCAAAATTCTACAAAATGTAGATAGAAAAATGAATACTAATGCTACTGAAAATGTTATAAAAATTCAAGGAGAAGAGAACCCTTTCTAACTCATTCTACAAAGCTGGTGTCATCTTGATACCAAAGCTAGGCAAGGACATAACAAAAAAGAAAACAACAGACCAATATCCCCAATGAACCTAGTTGCACAAATTCTCAGCCAAATCCAACAGCAAATCAAAAAGATAATACACTACAATTAAGTGGGGGATGCAAGGATAGTTCAACACATGCAAATCATTAGATGTGATGTACCACATAAACAGAATTTAAGATAAAACATATAATCATCTTAACAGATGCTAAAAGAGTATTTGATAAAATCCAGCATTCTTTCATGATATAAACTCTCAACAATCTAGGCATAGAAGGAAAATACCTCAAAATAATAAAAGCTGTATACAACAAACCCATAGCCAACTTCATGCTGAAAAGTTGAAAACATTTCCCCTGAGAACTGGCATGAGACAATGGTGCCCAATTTCACCACTCCTATTCAGCATAATAATGGAAGTCCCAGGTAGAGAAATCAGGTAAGAGACAGAAGCAAAGGCAACCAAGTGGAAAAGGATAAAGTCAAATTATGTTTGCTGATAATATGATCTCATACCTCAAAAACCTCAGACTTCTCCAAAAGACTCCTAAATTTGACAAATGATTTCAGTAAAGTTTCAGTATATGAAATTATATACAAAAATCATTATTATTTCTATATACCAACAACCAACATGAGAAACAAATCAAGCACAAAATTCTATTTATAATAGCTACCCCCTCCCCCAAAAATATCTAGGAATCCATTTAATCAAGGAGGTAAAAGATCTCTGCAAGTAGAATTACAAAACACTAATAAAAAAAATCATAAACGACACAACAATGGACAAAAATCCAGTGCTCATGAATTGGAATATTCAATAGTATTAAAATGACTGTACTACCCAAAGCAATCTACAGACTCAATGCAACTTCTATCAAATTACCAATGTCATTTTTTACACAATTAGAAGAAACAATTCTAAAATTAATATGAAAATCCAAAAGATCTCAAATAGTCAAAGCAGTCCTAAACAAAAGAACAAAGCTGAAGGAATTACATTACGTGACGTCAAATTATATTGCAATGTTATATTCTCCCAAACTGCATGATCCTGGTATAAAAAGACTCATAGATCAAGGGAATACAATAGAGAACTAAGAAAGAAAGCCACATACCTACGAACAACTGATTTTTGACAAAGTAAACAGAAATAAACACTAGAAAAAGAACCCCCTATCCAGTGTGTGCTGGAAAAATTGGATATCTACATGCAGAAGAATGAAACAGGACCTGTGTCTCTCACCACATACAAAAAGTAACTCAAGATGAATTAAAACTTAAATGTAATGCTTGAAACTATAGAAATCCTAAAATGAAACCTAAGAAAAACTCTTCTGCACGTTGGTCTAGGCAAAGAATTTATGGGTAAGGCCTCAAAAACTAATGCAATAAAAACAAAAATATACAAATGGGTCTTTTTTTTTTTTTAGACGGAGTAGTCTGCGGTCGGGTCTTTCGCCCCGGGTGGGGGGGGGGGCGCGGGCTCAGCTCACTGCAAGCTCCGCCTCCCGGGTTCACGCCATTCTCCTGCCTCAGCCTCCCGAGTAGCTGGGACCACAGGCGCCCGCCACTTCGCCCGGCTAGTTTTTTGTATTTTTTAGTAGAGACGGGGTTTCACCGTGTTAGCCAGGATGGTCTCGATCTCCTGACCTCGTGATCCGCCCGTCTCGGCCTCCCAAAGTGCTGGGATTACAGGCTTGAGCCACCGCGCCCGGCACAAATGGGTCTTAAACTTCAAAGCTTCTGCAGAGCGAAAGAAATCAACAAAGTAAACAGACAACCTATAGAATGGAAGAAAATATGTGCAAACTATGTGTCTGACAAAAGACTAGTATCCAGAATCTTCTAGGAAGTCAAGCAACTCGACAGCAACAAAAAATAAAAAACCCATAAATGGGCAAAAGGTATTCACAGACATTTCTCAAAAGAAGACATACAAGTGGCTAAGAAACATGAAAAAGTTACCAATATCACTAATCGTCATATAAATGCAAATTGACACCACAATGAGATACCACCTTACAGCAACCAGAATAGTTATTATTAAACTGTCAAAAAAAAAAAAAAAAAAAACCCAATGTTAAAGAGGACGTGAAGAAAAGGATATGCTTATACAACTGGTGGGAATGTAGATTATGTAAATTAACCTCTATGGAAAATAGTATGGGCATTTTTCAAGGAGCTAAAAATAGAAGTACCACTCCATTCAGCAATCTCACTACTGGGTATCTACCTAAAGGAAAAGAAATCATTATATCAAAAACACACCTGTACTCATATCTTGATCAAAACACTATTCAAAATGGGAGAGTTACAGAATCAATTCAAATGTCCCTCAATGGATGATTAGATAAAGAAAATGTTAGATAGATACACAGATAGACAGATAGGTAGGTAGGTAGGTAGGTAGGTAGGTAGATAGATAGATAGATAGATAGATAGCAGATAGATACACACACACACACATATATATCATGGAAAACTACTCAGCCATAAAAAGGAATGAAAGCATATGTTTTACAGTAATATGGATGAAACTGGAGTCCATTATCCTAGGTAAAATAACTCAGAAACAAAAACTCACATACCACATGTTCTGACCTATAAATGGGAGCTAAACAATGTGTACACATGAACATATCGAGTAGAAAAATAGGCATTGGAGAGTTCAAAAGATGGGAAAGTGAGGAATAAAAATTATCTATTGGGTATAATGTACACTATCCAAGTGACGAGCACACTAAAAAGTTCAGATTTTGCCACTACGCAATATATTCATGTAACAAAACTGTAATTGTACACCCCAAATCTGTAAAAACACAGAATACCTTCCTCCTGCATGCTCCTAGTACTAAACTCACCCTTTCTCCACTCCCACTATTTGACCTTTAGACAACCAGGACGAATATCACTATGACCTTCATTTACTTATGTCAGTTACCATAAGCTGCCAGATCTCCATAGCCATTTCATTTACTGGATAACTCATATTACTCAGTACATTTTATTTTGTGGCCCATTTCTTACCCATTTGAGCTCTTAAATACATACTACTCTGCCTAAGATAAGTCAGATATTTGCTAAGGATAATGGTTTTCAGCTCAAAGGACATGGTCTCATTATTTTTTATGGCTCCATAGTATTCCATGGTATATATACACCACATTTTTTTTACTCAGTGTGTCACTGATGGTCATTTAGGTTGATTCTATGTCTTTGCTATTGCAAATAGTGCTGCAATGAACATTCACATGCATGTATCTTTATGGTAGAATGATTTATATGCCTCTGGGTATATACCCAGTAATGGGATTGCTGAGTCAAATGGTAGTTCTGGTTTTAGCTCTTTCAGTCCATTTTGGCAGCAGCTGAGACCAACACCGAGCCCTCGATATGGCACCATTCCTTGGGGTGATCAGCCAGCTACCTGGTGGCAGGTTGGTTATATTATATCTCTACCATCATGGAAAGGGCAGAGGTTTGTTCTCACCAGAATAGGCACTTACTCTGGATATTGGTTTGCCTATTTTGCATGCAATTGCTTCTGCCAAGACTATCATCCACGGACTCATGAAATGCCTTATTCACCATTATGGTATTCCACATTGCATTGCTTCTGACTCAGGTACTCACTTTATGGCTAAAGAAGTGCAGTAGTGAGCTCATATTCATGAAATTTACTAGTCTTACCACGTTCCCCATCATCCTGAAACAGTTGGATTGACAGAATGGTGGAATGGCTTTTTGAAGTCACAATTACAATGCCAACTAGGTGACAATACTCTGCAGGGCTGGGGAAAAGTTACCTAGGAGGTATGTATGCCCCGAATCAGTGTCCAATATATGGTACTGTTTCTCCCATAGCCGGGATTCATGGGTCCAGAAATCAAGGGGTGGAAGTGGAAGTGGCACCACTCACCTTCACCCCTAGTAACCCACTAGCAAAATTTTTGCTTTCTGTTCCTGCAACATTATGTTCTTCTGGCCTAGAGGTTTTAGTTCCAGAGGGAGAAACACTGCCACCAGGAGACGAAACAATTATTCCATTACACTGGAAGTTAAGATTGCCACCTGGTCACTTTGGGCTCCTCCTACCTCTAAGTCAACAGGCTAAGAAGGGAGTTACAGTGTTGGCTTGGATGATTGATTCAGACTATCAAGATGAAATCAGTCTACTACTCAACAATGGAGGTAAGAAAGAGTATGTGTGGAATACAGAAGAACCCTTAGGGCGTCTCTTAGTATTACCATGCCATGATTAAGGTCAATGGGAAACTACAAGGGCCCAATCTGGGCAGGACTACAAATGGACCAAACCTTTCAGGAATGAAGGTTTGAGCCACTCTACCAGGGAAAAAAAAACATGACCTGCTGAGGTGCTTGCTGAAGGCAAAGGGAATACAGTAGGGGTAGTAAAAGGAGGTAGTCATCAATACCAGGTACAACCACGTGACCAGTTGCAGAAATGAGGAGTGTAATTGTCATGAGTATTTTCTCCTTCTTTTAAGAATATACTTGTGCATGTATACACTTGTATTAAGAAAATCTCTTCATTTCATTTCCTTTCTTTTTCCTTTAGCATGTCACATAAGATTTATTGTCTTTATATCAGCATTTAAGTGTTGCTAACTTTACGTAATAGTATTTGGGTTGGGGATTGGTGCATTTTTGGTTGTACAAAAGATAGTTGTATTATGTTAGGTATAATTATGACCTTATTATTCCCTTCGTTTGAAGATTATGTGTGATTTCAGAAGATGTGTATGAGTTCGTGTTGACAAGGGGTGGACTTGTGATGGTTAATACTGAGTGTTAACTTGATTGGATTGAATGATGCAAAGTGCTGTTCCTGGGTGTTTCTGTGAGGGTGTTGCCAAAGAAGATTAACATTTGAATCAATGGACTGGGAAAGGCAGACCCACCCTCCATTTGGGTGGACATCATCTAATCAGCTGTCAGTGTGGTCAGAATAAAAGCAGGCAGAAGAACCTGGCAAGACTACACTGGCTTATTCTCCCAGCCTATATCTTTCTTCTGTGCTAGAGGCTTCCTGCCCTGGAACATCAGAATTCAAGTTATTCAGCTATGGGACTTTGACTGGCTTCCTTGTTCCCCAACTTTCAGATGGCCTACGGTGGAACCTCACCTTATGATTGTGTGAGTCATTACTCCTTAATAAACACCTCTTTACATATACATCTATCTTATTAGTTCTGTCCCTCTAGAGAAGCCTGACTAATACACATAGTATCTCACAGAGATTGTCTGAATGTTTTGAATTTGACTGTTGACCTCTCTAGTGAGGCTGGGGTTTTCACGGACAGTGTTTTCCATGTTGTTTGCTTTCTTTCCCTTTCAGAGACTCAATGAGTCACAGGTTTGTTGTCTTTATGTAATTCCATATTTTTCAGTCTTTGTTTATTCTTATTTATTCTTTTGTCTTTATTTCTGTCTGACTGCATTGTTTGGAAAACAGGTCTTCAGTCTCTGAGATACTTCCATCAGCTTGGTCAATTCTTCTGTTAATACTTGTGATTGTCTTATGAAATTCTTGAAGTGAATTTTCTAAATTTATCAGAACATTTTGTTTCTCTCTTACAATGGCAATTTCATCTTTCAGCTTCTACATAATTCTATTGTATTTCTCAGATTCTTTGGTTTGGATTTTGACATTTTCCTGAATGTCAATGATCTTCATTCCTATTTATATTCTGAATCATATGTCTGTTGTTTCAGCCATTTCATCCTGGTTAAAAACCATTACTGGGAACTAGTGCGATCATTTAGAGGTAAGAAGACTCTGGCTTTTAAAGTTGCCAGAGTTCTTGTGCTACTTCTTTTTCATTTGTGTGGGCTGACGTTTCTTCAGTCTTTAAAGTTTTTTTTTTCCTTTGGATGGGACTATTTTACTTTTATCTTCTTTGATGCCTTTGGGGATTTTATTGTGGGATGAGGTTGGTTAATTTGCCTGGCTTTGGTTTTTTGTTTTTTTGTTTTTTTTTTCTTTTTTTTTTCCCAGGAGTTTATCTGGACCTGGAATGAGTCACAGTGCTTTGCAGTCCCATGCAGGGTTCCCAGATTTCTTTCCCTTTAGCCCAACACCTGAGTCCTTTCTCTGTCTACTCTCACTGCCTTTCCTCTGAAGATCTTGTCAAAGAATACCAGTCTTCCTAACGTTCTGGTTTCTCAATGGGAGACGCTCCTTCTGGCTGCATCTAGTCAGTCATCTTAGATTCTATACTGTTTTTTTTTTTTTTTTTAATGTAAATTGGCAAGAAAAAAATTGTATATAATTATGGCATAAAAAGTATTGATATATGTATACATTATGGAATGGTTAAATTGAGCTATTTAACATAGGTGCTATCTTATGTACTTATCTTTTTTTGTGGTAAAAACATAAAATATATCTCAACGATTTTGAAGTGTACAATTGCTATGGTTTCAATGTTTGTGTCTCTCCAAAATTTATGTTGAAATTTAATCCAAAATGCAATAGTATTAAGAGTGGGGCTTTAGGGAGGTGATTAGTCATGAAGGTTCCATCCTCATAGATGGGAATTTGAGTACTTACAAAAAGACTCAAGGGAATGTGATTATCCCTTTTCTTACTTGTGCCATGTGAGGATTCAGCAAAAGACATCATCTTTGAGGTAGAGAGTTGGCCTTCACCAGACACTAATCTGCTGACACATTGCTCTTGAACTTTTCAGTCTCCATAACTGTGACAAATAAAGGCCTATTATTTAAAAGTCACCTAGTCTAAAGTGCTTTGTTATAGCATTCCAAATGTACTGCCATAACAATACATTGATATTAACTGCAGTCACCATGACGTACAATAAATCTTTTGAACTTATTCATTCTATCTAATTGAAATTTTGTGTACTTTGACCAAAACCTCTTAAATTCTCCAGTCTCCAGCCTCTGGTAATTACCATTCTTTGTTTTTATTATAATATTTTTAGATGCCACATATAATGAAATCATACATTATTTCTTTTTCAGTGTCTGGCTGTTTCATTTAGCATAATGTCCTCCATGTTTATTCATGTTGTCACAAATAACAGGATCTCCTTTTTTATGGCTGAATAATATTTCATTGTGCATATTCACCACATTTTCTATATCCATTGATGGGCATATAGGTTAATTCATATCTTGTTTATCCTGAATAATGCTGCAATAAATATGGGAGGGCAGATGTCTTTTTGGCATACTGATGTTATTTCCTTTGAAAATACACACAATAGTAGGATTGGTAGATAATATTGTAGTTCTGTTTTAAATTTTTGAGGAACCTCCATAATGGATGAACCAAGTTACATGTCCACCAACCATTTAAAGTATTCCATTTTCTCCACATTCTAACCAACACTTTTTATCTTTTGACTTATTTAATAATACATATTCTAACAAGTGTGAGCTGCATCTCTTTTTAATATTAATTTGCATTTCCCTCATGATCAGTAATAATGAGCATCTTTTTATATATCTTTTGCTCATTTGTATGTCTTCTATTAGGAAATGTCTATTCAGGACCTTTGTCCATTTTTTAATAGTGTTTTTCATTCTCTTGTTATTGAGTTTCTGTCTTTGAATTCCTCACATATTTTGGATGGAAGTTTTTATCACATGCATGACTTACAAATATTTTCTTTCAATCTATGGGTTGTGTTTCCACTCTGTTTTTTCCTTTACTATACAGCCTTTTTAGTTTAATGCAATCCTATTTGTCTATTTTTGTTTTTGTTGCCAATGTTTTTGGAATCATATTCAATAAATTATTGCCCAAATAAAATGTTGTGAAACTTTTCCTGTTTTCTTCTGGTTGTTTTACAATTTCAGGTTTTTTGTTTCAGTCTTTAATTCATTTTGAGTTGATTTTTGTGTATGGGGTGAGATAAATGTCCAGTTTCATTATTTTACTTAAAACACATTTTGATTTCTTCATTTTTTAGACTCTGTTGGTTGGTTTCTAGACAGAACAACAGCTTCTCCAATACTGTCAAACTGACCTCTTCAGAAAAAAACACCTAACCAATCAATCTAGCCAGATAGTCTAAGGTGCTTCCCAAATTTGTGTGTTTCTCCAAACTACCATCTCTGCTTTTAGTTGTTCCCAGGAGCTTACGATGTACCAAGCTTTGTTAATGCCCCCAAGACAGGTAAGATATAAGCCAATCCCTCTAGATGCAGTTGGAAAAGTTGGGGTGTTAGATGTGTATTCCACTTTTTATTATCCTCAGTGATATGGTTTGGCTCTGTGTTCCCATCCAAATCTCATCTTGTAGCTCCCATGATTCCCACGTGTTGTGGGAGGGACGTGGTAGGAGATGATTGAATCATGGGGCTGGGTCTTTCCTGTACTATTCTTGTAATAGTAACTAAGTCTCATGAGATCTGATAGTTTTAAAAATGGGAGTTTTCCTGCACAAGCTCTCTCTCTTTGCCTGTCGTCATCCATGTAAGATGTGACTTGCTCCTCCTTGCTTCCACCATGATTGTGAGGCTTCCTTAGCCACATGAAACTGTGAGGTCCCCATTAAACCTCTTTCTTTTGTAAATTGCCCAGTTTCATGTATGTCTTTATCAGCAGCATGAAAATGGATTAATATCATAAATTGGTACCAGTAGAGTGGGGCACTGCTGAAAAGATACCCAAAAATGTGGAAGTGACTTTGCAACTGGGTAACAGGCAAAGGTTAGAACAGTTTGGAAGGCTGAGAAGACAGGAAAAGGTGGGAAAGTTTGGAACTTCCTGGAGACTTGTTGTATGGCTTTGTCCAAAATGCTGATAGCAATATGGACAATAAAATTCAGGTTGAGGTGGTCTCAGATGGAGATGAGTAACTTGTTGGGAACTGGAGCAAAGATGACTCTTGTTATGTTTTAACAAAAAGACTGGTGGCATTTTGCCCCTGCCCTAGAGATCTGTAGAACTTTGAACTTGAGAGGGATGATTTAGGGTATCTGGCAGAAGAAGTTTCTAAGCAGCAAAGCATTCAAGAGATGACTTGGGTACTGTTAAAGGTATTCCATTTTATAAGGGAAGCAGAACATAAAATTTTAGAAAATTTGCAGCCTAACAATGCAATAGAAAAGAAAATCCCATTTTCTGAGGAGAAATCCAAGTCCACTGCAGAAATTTGCATAAGTAATGAGGAGCCAAATGTTAATCCTCAACACAATGGGGAAAACGTCTCCAGGGCATACCAGAAGTCTTCATGGCAGCCATTCCCATCACAGGCCTGGAGGCCTAGGAGAAAAAAGTGGTATTGTGGGCCAAGCCCAGTGTCTCCATGCTGTGTGCAGTCTAGGGACTTGTTGTCCTGCATTCCAGCCACTTCAGCAGTGACTAAAAGGGGCCAAAGTACAGCTTGGGCTGTGGCTTCAGGGGGCACAAGCCCCAAGCCTTGGCAGCTGCCACATGGTGTTGAGCCTGCAGGTGCATGAAAGTAAAGAATTGGTATTTGGGAACCTCCACTTAAATTTCAGAGGATGTCTAGAAATGCCTGGATGTCCTGCAAGAAGTTTGATGCAAGGGTGGAGCTCTCATGGAGAACTTTACTAGGGCAGTGCAGAAGGGAAATGTTGGATTGGAGCTCCCATACAGAGTCCATACTGGGGCACCACCTAGTGGAGCTGTGAGAAGAGGGCCACCAAACTCCAGACCCTAGAATGATAGATCCACTGACAGCTTGCATTGTGTGCCTGGAGATGCTTCAGACACTCAACCCCAGCCTGTGAAAGCAGCCAGGAGAGAAGTTATACCCTGCAAAGCCACAGGTATGGAACTTTCCAAGACTATGGGAATCCACCTCTTGCATCAGTGTGACCTGGATGTGAGACATACAGTCAAGGAAGATCATTTTGGGGCTTTTAAGATTTGACTGCCCCATTGAATTTTGGACTTGCATGGGGCCTGTAGCCCTTTTGTTTTGGCCAATTTCTCCCATCTGCAGTGACTATATTTCCCCAAAGCCTGTATCCCCACTGTATCTGGGAAGTAACTAACCTGCTTTTGGTAGTACCGGCTCATAGGTGAAAGGGACTTGCCTTGTCTCAGATAAGACCTTGGCCTGTGGACTTTTCAGTTAATGCTGAAATGAGTTAAGACTTTGGGGGACTGTTTGGAAGGCATGATTGTGTTTTGAAATATGAGCACATGAGATTTGGGAGGGGCCAGGGGTGGAATAATATGGTTTGGCTCTGTGTCCCCACCCAAATCTCATCTTGTAGCTCCCATGATTCCCACATGTTATGGGAAGAACCCAGTGGGAGATGATTGAATCATAGGGGATGGTCTTTCCTGTGCTGTTCTTGTGACAGTAACTAAGTTTTATGAGATCTGACAGTTTTAAAAATGGGAGTTTTCCTGCACAAGTTCTCTCTCTTTGCCTGCTGTCATCCACATAAGATGTGACTTGTTCCTCCTCGCCTTCCACCATGATTGTAAGGCTTCCCCAGTCACATGAAACTGTGAGTTCTCCATTAAACCTCTTTTCTTTGTAAATTGCCCAGTCTTGGGTATGTTTTTATCAGCAGTGTGAAAACTGACTTATACATTCAGGGTGTAGCTGACAGCAGGAGTTTATCTCCCATTCTCTACACTAAACTGGAAAGAGGATATGTGGATGGTGCCTGCATGCATGTTCCGGTTGCACCATTTGATTCTGGGGGAATAGGTGTTTAAATCTGGCCCTTTGAAACACCTCTTTGTTTTTGTGATCTTGTGAGACTGTGAATTAAAAGCCCTATCAAATGCCACAGTTAGGTGATTTAGGAGGCAATTCTTTTAGTTGGAGCTATAGAAATTGTGGTGCTTGACACATGGACATGCTTCTTCTTTAGGAATTACCTAAAAATCTGACTTTATTACTGGAGCAAGCCAGGGGAAAGACTTGGGGATTACCAGCACTCACGTTCAACCTCCTGAAGATCTATTATTTGTCTGCTTCATTAGCTCCCAGATTCAGGATAAATAGGATCCCAATTCTCATGTAGCAGCAGGTAAAGTGTCCAGACAAACCCCTCCCAGGGAAAAACCTGAAGGTGCTGCAGAACTTTGCTCCTAAGTTTGGCTAAAAACAGCTTGCTGTCACATAATCAGTAAGAATTAGGGGTGTGGACACATTGAAAGGTGAGGGGAAAGGAATTTATTGGGCAAAAAAGGAAAAGAAGAAAAAGAAACTCCCAGCCAAGTAAGAGGGAGTCCTGCTAACAGGCCCCCCATGTCACACATTGATTCCAGGCCACACACAGGAACTGAAGAGACCAGGCTCCTCCCCACTGCACAAGGCACAAGCTTCCCATGGCTCCAGTTCATTCTCTCAATGTGCAGGCAGGTTGGAGATTGTCTGGAGATCCTCCCACTTATCTGTCTACTGCATCTATCATTCCGTCCTCTAAAGAAGTACATCTAACTGCCAGCAGAATAATGATAAGTATAAGGATAAAGACTTATCTTAACTGCTTCTTGCTGACAGGGGTGCTGTTTTGGGAAAATGGCAGTCATATCTCCCTCAGAGGCCTATCTAAGGGTCCCCAACAAATATAGCCATCGTTCAAAGCACTGGTTGCATGACCGTTTGGAGTTTGATGGCCTGAGGTGAGAAGAGACAAACCAGGTTTTAGAAAACATATATCAAAACACAACAAAGGGAATTAGGGACAGCTCAAAAATCCCAAAGCCTTTTAACAGTTTGCACAGAATGAAGGAGGCCAAAAGTCCAACTAGTAAAAAGAAATTTACCCTTTTGCCAGCCTGTCAGGACTCTGGGTTCCCTTCCTCTGAGCCCAATCCTAAGCCAAACAATTTGAGGTTTAGGAAATGAACTTTTTCCAGTTTGGAGGATGCATCTGAGGGGAGTGTCCCATAGTATGAAGATGGAATTAACTATCAGTGGAGAGAGGACAGAGGAGGATAAAGGAAAAAAGAAGGGATTTTTTTTTCGAAGGAGTTCCAGGGGTTCAGGATGCATTTAAAAGGGGTACAGACTAAAGATGAATGGCTACTCATCTAGAAAGAGGGGAGTGAGGCATTCCAGGTTCCCTTTTCTTCCTAGCAAATATATAGGGTATATGAGGGAGAGAAAGTGAGACATCCTTCTTTCTTTCTTCCTTCCTTATATCCCGGGATCCCAGTGACTTTGACAGGGTGAAACCCATGTATGTCAAAGCAGCTTTCATCCATGTTAATAGGAAGGTGTAGGGGATGGGACTATCTACTCTTACCCACATATGCCCTATGTCCCCTCCTGTCAGTAGCCTTTGAATTTCCTAGACCTCATTAATACCATGGATACTAGTGTGACCTTTATCCATGTAACAGAAAGCGTGGCTTAATCAGCAGAAATCAGTCACACTCACCTACACTGTGCCATGGCTTTTAACCTCTGTTATCATCTGCCTCTGGATTGCTCAGATCGAGTTTTCTTTCCTAGGGCTTTGACTCCAAGCTTGGAATTGAGTTTAGAACAAAATTGTGTCTTGGTGGGAGGAGGGAAGGAGCATTGCATAGACTCCTTATCATAAGCTGAACGCTAAGGTGAAGCTGTGGAACTGAGTTCTCCTCCAACAAGGAAGAGGTAAGAATGTCCTGTGACATGCCCAGATAACTGGTGGCTATCATTATGCTTGCTAAGATTTGGATGGATGAGATATGGCTTTTGTTAGCTCCCTTGGTCTTACTTTCCCTAAAAGGAAACCTCCAGGTGATGGGCATCCTATTTATTCCCGTCACTTGGCAAGATTTGCAGGATAATTGCTCAGAGCTAGAACATTGATCCAGATTTTAACATTACCCATCCCCTTTGTTCTTTTTGAGCTGCAGCCAGAGATTGCTCATTGGTTCATAGGAATAAGCAAGGTTACTCTAAAATGTCAGCAAAAACTTAAAACAATGAGTGCATTTAATGACAAATGTATAAGTTTTGAAACATAAATTATCTCTCTCCACTCCTTATTTTTGTTAAAAACAAATCATGATAGGACTGAGTTGTTTGCAAAAAAGACTTTAGTCTTATACTTTACTTGATTATTTACAAAAAGTGCAGTAAGAATAATTATTTCTACATAGGCCTTTTAGATTGGCTTTGATGGAACCCTGTTCCACAAGGAATCTCGGATAGAACTTTCTGAAGCTGAGCCAAGCCATGGGTTTGTACCAGCAAATACCTGTGTGTTGGGTAAACTCCTCTTTTCTTGAGGTCCCAAGAGCATGTGGTTCCTGGGCCTGTCAGAAAGTGACATTCTTTCCTTGCTATAGGTCAGGAACCCTGTACAGTGACTGCATAGACAAGGCACGAGGCAAGTTTTCCCAAGGGGCTTTAATCGGCTCTGCAAGTCAAGCTGGACTCCTTAAAGGGAAGCATACCCTTCCA
Source organism: Papio anubis (assembly GCF_008728515.1). Classification (NCBI taxonomy): domain Eukaryota; kingdom Metazoa; phylum Chordata; class Mammalia; order Primates; family Cercopithecidae; genus Papio; species Papio anubis. The sequence goes on along the minus strand of NC_044996.1, from coordinate 11,856,195 downwards.
GTCAAAGCCTTCATAAAACCAGTTTCTCCAACTGCATCCCGTTGCAGCAGAAAATTGATTCTTATTGCACTGATGCAAACAACTATATTTGCACAAGTTAAAAATAGTCCCAACTAGTTTCCAAATTCTGGAGAAGCCAGGCAGAGAGACAGACACAATTATGCTCCAAATTTTGTTCATGGCAATATAACTTACTCAATTATTAAAGGCTGCAAATATCTCAAAATAAGTTTCCTTGACTCTGAAATACTAAACAAGGATCAGCAATGTTCCAAGCAAGAGTCAAAAAGATTACTTCCGTTTTCTATTAGTTCAGTCCATTCAGTTAACTCATTTTGCTTGATATTTATGAACATTTCAACTCTTCATGAATCCTGTAAGTTTTTACTTTATTCCAATGTTACAATCTCCAAAGTAATCAGAAACCTGCATTTGAGAGCACATGTCAAAGTTCTATAGCTGATTATAAACCATCTTTCTAAGAGGATCAAAACAAAAAAAAATTGTCTGTGAATAACAAAATATCCAGGGTAGTTACAGTCAGAAATATGATTGACAAAGAAATTTGGTTATCTCCATGGTTTATAATAACATAACAACCTCGATTGTGATGAATAGCATATATTCGGACATTAGAATTTTAGAAATGCCATATAATTTTGGAACATATATTAATATTATTCCCTAAAATATAACCTGAAGAAGATTAAACATCATTTTGGCAATCCCATGTACCTAAACATGTCAACTAATCCTGTTTACCTCTCTTCTGTATGCTCCAGGGGCCCTCTGTAGCATCCAAAAAGCCAGGTGTCAGGAAGACAATTTTGAAACTGAAGTTTGATTTTGGGAAGGCTGTTAAATGTTAGAGATTTAAAACACTTAGTGTTATGAAATAGAATTCTAGATTGCCAAAAATTATTTTGCCAAAATGACTCAGAAATTTTTAAAAATGAAAAAAGTGTTATAATCCTTTACAAATTTTGCTAAAGAGCAGGTTAGTGCTTTTAAAGTACCTTGTTATGCTTTTATTTCAATTTTCAGTTTACAGAAAACCATATAATACCCTTTTGAATTCAGTTAATATGTTCAGACATGGAATTTATTTTGCAAGATGTTTACACTCCTTCCACAGCTTGTTTGAACCTTTAGCTTTTATCTTATCTAATTCGAAACAATCCTTTAACCCTAGCAAAATTTTACATTTTAACAACAGCAGCATTTTACTAATAATCTTTAAGACTGTTTTTCTTTATCAAAGATTAAAGTCACATGAACTGAAAGGTACCACAGCTTTTATCCTCCATTAAAAAAATTTTGATCCAAGCACATCTTCTTCCTTAAGCCAATTAATTAGATCTTTTTTCCCCCCTTTTTCTTTCTTTTTTTTTTTTTACAGACACCTCACACACACAACACATATATAACTACACAGGCAGAAGAAAACCCAGTTGCCATAAGATTTTTGGTTTCCAATCTTTCTAATTGGATTATTGGCCTCCAGGTGGAGCCTGTTGAGACAGGGGTATTAAAACATGCAGCTGCTATGGCATAATAAACAGGCGTAACTGGGAGACAAAAACAGATTTTGAGAGGGGTCTAGCTGCTTTTAATTCCTGGGGTTACATAAGGAAGACAGAGATTTCTGCCCTCTCACGCATGCATTAAGAGTGGCAAGACAAAATGCAGAAAAATAATTATGTTGACTGAGGAAAAACCCTTTCCCAGCAAAACAAGATCCAGGAGGAGAAAAACCCACAGGCCTTTTAAATACACTTATAACTTGGATATTCACTTTTAATTAAGCTGAGCACTCTTTTAGAAACTCCTTTTAAATCCCCTGCTATCCAACTTTACCCATGCCACGTGACCAATATTTCTGGCTCTCAAGCTTGACTAAAAGCTCAGAGAAAGGAAAATCCAAGGCAGTTCCTACAGCGGAAGAGAATGAACAACTAGCAAAGGTCATGCAGATAACAAGAAAGGACTCATTCTCCATGCCAAGATTGAACCTGGGCCACCATTGTAAAATGGCTAAACAAAGCATTGCCACATGGTTTCAGGTCACACTTCCAGTGACATAAAACTAGACGGACGACCGCAGCAAAGTTTGCTACTGACCATACAGAAAGACAGCAAAGCACACCAGATTGGCTACAGCTTAAGACAAACCTCACAAAAGGAAAACAAAGGCTTAATGCGCAGGGTTGGAAAGATATCTGGGGGAAGAACCTCTTATGTAAATGAATTCCTCCAGCAGGGAGAAAAACTTACTTGCTGTCTGATGAAATCGGACCCCGTGGCCCGGGGAGGGGAAGGCTCCCTGGCCAGCCTGCCACTGGGCATTCTTGAGCCTTGCGCCCAAGCCCCAGCCAGGAGGGGAGTGAGGGAGCTGCCCTTGGCCCATCCATCCCCCCCAAATAAGAAAATTGCCAACATTCTCAACCCCCAGGAGCAATGGTTGGGAGGGGAAGGCATCATTTCCTCTACCCTCAGAAGAAGTTCGAGGACAAAAAAGCTTAGAAGTGAAAGGGAAAAATATCGTTTTGTTTGCATGTTACTCACCCTTTGTCATGCTCCATTTTCAGGCACCAAAATGTTGCAGAACTTTGCTCCTTAGTTCAGCTAAAATCCAGTTCCTGTCACGTGACCAGTGAGGATTAGAAACGAGGACACATTGAAAGGGGAAGGGAACGGAATTTATTGGGCAAAAAAGAAGAAGAAGAAAAAAAAAAAACCTCCCAGCAACTTGAGAGGAAGTCCTGCTAACAGGTCCCCCGACCTCACAGATTGATTCCAGGCCACACACAGGAACGGAAGAGACCAGGCTCCTCCCCCCTGCACATGGTGCAAAGTTCCCATGGCTCCACCCCATTCTCCCAGTGTGCAGGTAGGTTGGAGATTCTCTGGAGACCCTCCCCTTTATCTGCCTCCTGCATCTATCAAAGGTATGCATTTTATCTCTTGCTCTGCACTGATCATGGAGGATGTAGCCTGTGGAAATGCTTATGCAGCTGTTTAATACCACCTTTTTGCTCTGTGATCTGGAGAAACTAGCGAATGTCAAGTCTCTTCAGTTCCCAGAGATAGGTAGATTAGGACAAAGTCTCTCAGTTGGGAGCTGTAAAAGTTGGAGTGTTCACTGCATAGGAAAACTCCTTCCAGGGAAAGTCTGTAGATCTGGACTGATCACTGGAGTGAGACAGGAAAATAGGCTTGAAAAGTGCCCAAACTCTTACTGAAGCTCCCAGGAGTCTATTATTTTTCTGTAGTATTTATTCCAAGATGAAGGCTAGTTAGAAGCCTGAATAGCAATCAGAAGCTGGAAGAGTGTGCTGGTCAACTCCTTCTGACGAGAACTCCTTCTGGGAGCTGTGGATTTTAGACTTTTCTCTGCTCTAATCTTGGGACATACAGCCCCTCGAAATGCTTGCTGGCCTATTTAAAACCACTTGTTTGTACTATGATCTAGGAAGACTTGAATATGCCTAGTTCTTTTTATTCCCAGAGCTAGGAATTTTAGTATGGTTCCTTGAATGCCAGCTGTAAAACTTGGGGTGCTTGATGAGTGGACAAACTCCTTCGCAGAGGAATCAGAAGACCTGGATTTATTGCTGGAGCAAGATGGAGAGAGAAGGCTTGGGAAGTGCCCAGCTCCCCTGAGGCTACCCGAGGTCAGTAGTTTGTCTGTTCAATTAACTTCCTGATGCAGGCTAGTTAGAAGCTGAACCATTATCGGCAACAGTTGGCGAGTATGCCAGCAAACCCCTTCCTAGGAGAAACTGGGGACTTTGAGTTGTAGTTCCTTATCTGCCCTGATTTCAGGGGATGAAGCTCCTGGAAGTGCTTGAGCACGTGTATAAAACTGCCTCTTAATTTTGTGGTCTATGGAGACTTGTGTATGCCTGGTTCTTTTTACTTCTTAAGCTCATTGAATTAAAAATCAAACTGTGGAGAACCTTAGAGTTAAGGCACTAAAAGTGTGGCCCAAACACTTCTCTCCTCAGGGTCCAATTGGGTATTGGAGATTTCTTCCCAATTGTCTGTCACAGTGCTCAGGATGGGATGTGTGCCTGAGTGTGCCTCAGCTTTTCCTACCCCTTCCATGTGGAGATTTTCTCAGTTGCCTCATTCATAGGAGTCTCTCAATTCATTTCTGACTTTCTCTCAGAGGGGACTGATTCGTGTATAGATGTTTAGTCAGCGCATCAGTGGGTGGACAGAGAGTTGGGAGCCTCATATTCCACCATGTTGGTGGAATCTTTGTTTTCCGTGCTCAAGATTGCTTTGCCTCTCTGAAATCATTTGTAGTTCTACATGAATTTTAGAAGTTTTTTCTATTTCTGTAAAAAAAAAGAAAGAAAAAAAGTCCATTGGATCTTTGATAAGAAAGTCCATTGGATCTTTGATAAGAATTGCATTAAATCTATAGATTGCTTTGGTAAGTATGGTCATGTAAACAGTACTTATTCTTCCAATACATGAACACAGGGTATGAGCTTATTTGTGTCTTCAATTCCTTTTATTAGTACTTTGTGGTTTTCAGTGTATGGAACATTTACCTCCTTGGGTAAATTTAGTCCTAAGTATTTTATTTGATTTTTTAATGTTATTATAAACATAAATATTTAAACAGATTATTTTGGGTAGTTTTTTGTTAATATATAAAAATACAATTTATTTTTGTATGTCAATTTTATATTCTTAAACTTTACCAAATTTATTAGTTCTACAAGTTTTTTCATGTTCTTTAAAGTTTTCTGTATATAAGATCATGTCATCTACAAATAGAGACAATTTTACTTTTTCTTTTCCAATTTACATGACTTTTATTTCTTTTTCTTACCTAATTGGTCCACCTGGCACTTTCAGTACCATGTTAATTAAAGTTGATGAATGTGGGCATTTTTGTTTTATTCTTGATCTTAGAGGAAAACCTTTTAGCTTTTCACCTTTGAGTATAAGGTTAATTGTGGTTTTGTCGTATATAACCTTCGTTATGTTTAGGTACATTCCTTCTATATTTTATATTTTGGAGGTTTTATGATGCAATTATGTTGAATTTTTTATAACACTTTTTATGTATCTATTGAGATAATTACGTTTTTTTCTTGATTCTGTTAATGTGGTATATCACATTTGTTGATTTGCATATGTTGAAACATCTTTGAATCCCAGGGATAAATCTCACTTGATCGTGGTGTATGGCCCTTCTAATGTGCTGTTGAATTTAGTTTGCTGGTATTTTGATGAGTAATTTTGCATCTTTGTTCATCGGGATATTGGCCTTTAATTTTCTCTCCTTGTAGTATGCTTGTCTGGCTTTGGAATTGAGTAATGCTATCTGCATAAAATGAGTTTGAAAGTGTTCCTTCCTCTTCAATTTTATTTGAAAGAATTTGAGAAGAATTGGTGTTTATTCTTCTTAATTATTTGATAGAGTTAACAATGGAAGTTATCACATACCACTTTTTCATTGTTCAGAGGTTATGATTACTAATCCAATCATCTTACTGATCTGTTCATATTTTCTTTTTATTCATGATTCAATATTGGTAACTGTATGTTTCTAGAAATGTGTGCATCACATTGGTGATTAAAAAAATTAAAAGTGAAAAAGTCAAATAGAAACTGGTAAAATTGCTTGTAATGTCTTTGCATGCACTTATGAACACTCTAGATCTATATGTATTAGAGCAAATTTTCCAAATAATTTGAACCTCATAAACTAAGAGTAACATGTTAGAATGAAAATGTAAAATCTGAAAATTTTGAGCATACATATTAAAAATCTAAGGTCTTTACTCAATTATTTCTATGTTAAAATTTCTTTATAACTTTGCTGGTTCAATTATGTAGTCCTTAGACTGTATGTTGATGACTTTGAGGTCAAATGGCCAATGTAGAAAGTCAAATCATAGGTTACTTTGGTGAATTAAGTCATACAAGTTTAGATGCTGGAGTACGGGAAAAGAATTAACCAAAATTCTCAAATACTCTTCAAAGTATCCTAAGTAATTTGTATTAAATAAAACTTTTTACTTAGTTTGCTGGACAACTTTAACTGTGATAACTAAGCTCAATGTACCTATTACATATTGTTATCACCACAGGGCCTCTTAATGTTGCTTTGGTGAGAAGGAAGTTATGTAATTTAATGGCCTACACTTTCAACCAACGAAAACATCCCAAATACAAATATTCTACCTCTTCTGAAATTTGAGGGTTTATAATTTTAAAATATTACAGTAGTAGTCAAACATTAGTCTTAGCATGTAGCAATTTAAAATGTCTTTTTAGCATTTAAAATGCAAACATTTGAGGAGATTTTATTTTACAGTTTTCTATATTCTGCTGTGTTTGCTCAGAAACCAAATGCAAATCAACATCATCTAGAGTGTTATATTTATAGTACTTAAATATAAATGACAACTTCAATTTGATTAAAATCGGAGTGCATGCAGTATTAAAAAGCTTCTTCTCCCTATGGTGCCTAGTGCCAGTTTCCTCCTGTCCATAAAAATCACCTTATTCACGGAATACATAAAATATTCAGTTTTCTGATTCATCCTATGTGGTGTCTTCTGAGTGACACTGAAGAAGTAGAAGCAGGGTGGTGAGGCAGATCACTTGCTGTGCCCTAAGTGTAGCTACTAGGTAAAGGGTGACAGTCCAGCACTATTCATGTAGGGATGACAATTTACTCTTGGACTCATCCTCAGCAGGTGTTGGGCCAGAAGCAGGTTAATGTTTCATATGATTTCTCAAACAGGTCATGCTGATGGTCACTAAGGTCTACTAGTGACACATCTTCAAAGTTTTGGTTTATAAAAGGCAATGTACTCAGCGTTGGGCTGCCTAAGATAATTAAATTCTGGGCATTTGTCCTGGCAACAGGCATAGAAGGAGCAGTGGTGATGGCTTAGAATACTCCTAGCCTTCATAAAGGAGAAAATTTAGATGGGAGAATGCTATGATAAGTTTGGATTTACATATGCATGGGCACCTGTATCTTCTGTCATTATGGCTTCTTAGTGTTGGGTATCATCAGTAGTGGGTGATGAAATGTCCTATCAGAGCTGGTCTCCTGTTTCTTTTGTGGGAAAACCATAATATTTTATAGTGGATAAATAATTTTCAGCAAGATAGGATTAGAACAATCCTGCTTGTTCTTTGTATTTACCACAGTCTTATTTCTCATCCCTCCTCTGCAGACACCTTAGGCTCAAATCAGCCTGAATTTTCCCTGAATATGTTTCCTTAATGTCCTAAAACCACACCTTTGCTTATGATAAATCTACCTAGAACCTATGATGATCCTCTATCCCTATACAAACTTGTCAAAATGTACTCTTCTTCAAACCCCCTTTCAAATATGTTTCTCTGTGTGGTTTGCATTTAATGCAACATATATTGCATAGTTACCAGGTACACTGCTATATGAGGAAGACTCTCTTTTGTACGCCCTTGTAAAGCATGACTTTCCTCCCATAACACAATTTTTTTTGTTTTGTTCTCTCTGTGTGTGTGTGTGTGTGTGTGTTTCGTTTTTGTTTTTCTTGAAACAGTCTCGCACTGTCACCCAGGCTGGAGTACAGTGGCGTGATCTTGGCTCACTGCAACCTCTACCTCCTGGTTCAAGCGATTATCCTGCATCAGCCTCCTGAGTGGCTGGGAATACAGGCACGTGCCACCAAGCCTGGCTAGTTGTTTTGTATTTTTAGTAGAGGTGGTGTTTTACCATTTTGGCCAGGTGGGTCTTCTAAGTTATATGTTTAATCAGACTTTTCTAATTCTTTGACAGTGGACTACTCAAAGTGAGGGAAAGTCTCATATTCATCTTTCAAACCAGTCAAAATTCAGGACAGGGTTTGACACTAGAGTATCAATAAATGTTTCTTAAGTAAAACAGCACAAAGAGATGTCTATCAAACAGGTAAAGGTATTTTCATTCAAAGGTGTATCTACACGTTACTTGGCCTATTATTTAAAGATACTTTGTGGGACTTCTAAAATGATGCATAGTAAAAGTATATTTATATCACCTTCTACCTGAAGCAGACAGGGACAAAAGAAAATAAGCCAAAAATTAAAACTCGATCCTCAATGAAATTAGGAAGTGACTACTTTTTCAAAACATAAAATACAAAGAATATCTGCCACATAAAATGAAATTAGACTAATCTGAAAAAGAAAACAAGGACAGACAAATATGATTATGATCTCTAGCTGGATGGGGAACTCTGTAAGTGCAATATAATTTGTCCCTGAAAATTCTAATCAAAAATCAATTATTTGGAATTATAAGCCCCGAGATACAGATAGACTCAATAAGAAATTTAGTCTATCTGTTGAGTCTCTATGCCCAATCATACAAATGGAAAAAAAAAAAAAAAAAAAAAAGGAACCACATGGAAATTTCAGCTATTTTTTGTTTTTGTCAAATCTGTAGAAAAGATATGAAGGTAATAATGGTTGGAGGAAATAGTGGAAAGTAAAATAAGATTTGTAATTTCTAACCAAGATCAACTGAATAATAAAAATGAAATGAAAATCTCCAAATAAACAACAATGAGATACAAGGAAAGCCAAAATGACAACCACCTTGTATGGTCTGCTTATTTCAGCGGGACAAATAGCAATAACACTAAAGAAGAAGTATATCCCTAGGAGAGGAAAACGTTTATAAACAAAGTCCTCTGAAATCATATGACTAAATTAAAGCTGTCTGCTATTCAGGATCACTCTCCCTGGTTTAAGCAGTCGGAAGCTCAGAAAGAACTGACACTGATATAAGGGAAATAATAAGCAATAAGGATGATTAGAACTAGGAACAGATACCTCCTCCAAAGGGACCGATCATGGTCAGAGCAAGACTATAAATAATACACAACAGAAGAAGAAGTGCTATCCTCTTAAAAATGTTTCTTTTGACTCATCATTCCACTTGAACTGTTGTACATTTTTCATATTTTCTTTACTGCAAACTCCAAAAAGAAATTGTCTGGATTTATTATTCCCCAGGTCTCTGCTCCTGTTTTCTCTTTAATCTGAAACAATAGGATTTTTTGCCCCTATTATGCCTCTGAAACTGCACTTATATAAGTCACATAGAAAGTTTATATTGCTAAATCTGATGATTATTTTTCATACTATTTGGTCTATCTGCAGAATTTCACGGAGTTGAATGCCCCCTTTGTGTTGAAGTTTATTTTTTGCTGGGCTTCAAAGACATCTTAGTCACCTAACTGCAACTTTCCAGTCAATCTTCTCTTTGCTACTTATTTCCTGGACTTGTAAAGCCTGCAATATCCCACGTGACATAGTTTAGGATTCTCCAACAAAATTACATAGACCAGATGGCTTAGACAACAATCATTTATTTCTTAGGGTTCTGAAAGGTGGAAGTCTGAGCTCAGGGTGCCAGCGTGAGTAGGTTCTAGTGAGGGCCCTCTTCTCAACTGAGGACTGCTGATTTCCCCTTGTATTTTCACATGGTGGAAAGAGAGTCAGGTAGATGTCTGGCCTCTTCTTAGGTGGGCACCAATCGCATTATGAGAGCTACCATCATAATGTAAATACTTTCTAAAGGCCCACCTCCCAATACCAACACATGGGAAATTAGATTTCCCAGATAAATTTGGGAAAACACAAACATTCAGCCCGTAACACCAGACTTCTGTCCTTTTGCCTATTATCTTTTATATTTATACTTACTACTTGGGTCATCTCTAAATATAATCCATACACTGATTACTTACAAGTGTATATCTACTGTACACACTTCTGTTTGGAAATCCAAATTGTTATATCACAACATCTACTTAACATCTGCACTCATATGATGGATTGAAATATTAAACCTAACAACTCCAAAATTGAGCTACTGAACTTTCACTTTCAAACTGCCTCTCCTTAAGTATTCTCCGTCTCAGCTGATGAAAACTTCTTTCAGTTGCTCAGACCAGTTACCAAGCTATCCTTCCTTAATTCCTCTCTTTTTTCTCACCCTGTATTCAATCCATCTATAAAGCATATTAGCTCTACCTTCAAAATATATCCAGAAATTAGCTACTTCTCAGCATTCCTGCCATAACCACCTTGATCTTGGTCATCCTCTTCTATTACTTGGATTACTGCAATAAACTCATTGTTAGTTATCCTCCTATTACCCTTGCTTCCCTTTCATCAGTTTTCCACAGAGCAGCCAGAATGATTGTACTAAATGTAATTTAAATTATATCCCTTCTATTATCAACATTCATCAAAATCATCAAAATTTTATTTCCCTTTCTATTTACAATACAAATGACCTCACAATGATCTATAAACCCTACATGATCTGCTCCATGTCCTTACCTTTTCAACATCAGTCTCCTATTAGTCTTGTGCATACTCATTCCACTCCAGCCTTAGTAGCTCTGTTAAACAAAGATATCAAGCAAATTTCCATGTAGAAACTTGGCACTGATTTTTCCCTATGTCTGGAGCATTTTTCTTCATTATCAAAATTCTTTATTCCCTCACATTGTTTATGTTTTTATTTAAATAACAACCTTACAGCAACAACTACTCTAAAATTGCAGCTGTCTCCCACAATATCTTATACTTCATCTCTACTGCTTTCTTTTTACCTCTAGCACTTAATATACTGTACATTGTATTATGCATCCATTTTATTATGTATATCTTCCCATTGGCATGTAAGCTATATGAAGGCAGTTTTATTTATGTACTACTGTAGCCCTGATATTTAAAAGAATGCTTGGCACATTGTAGGCACTCAATAAATATTTATTAAATAAGTAATTGAATATACAGGGAAATGAAATACAATTTTACAAAATATGAACCCTTTATATATGGACACTTTATAGTAAAGAAAAATATATGTGAAAAGTAAAGTAAAAGGTTGAAGAGGGATATAGAACAGTAAAATTGTCAGAGGAATAAAACAAATGATAGAAACTACAAAAAACAGAAAAGACCATTCAGAAAACCATGGAGGCCAAGCTGGAGAAATTGCACAAACACAAGGACGTGCAAAGATACGTGCAAACACATAGTCACTATAAAGTGACAGAATTTAGAAGAGAGAACGTGATGTGCTTAGATGACAAGTTTCAGCATTCATGTAACTGGTGTTCTTGAAGAAATTAACAGAAAGACAGAAAAGAAAAAAAATAAACAGCATTCAAATGCTCATAGCAGAGAAATCTCTGAAATAATGAGAGACATATATCTGAATGTCCAAATGACACGGTGTTTTAGGGAAATGATATAAAATAATCAACTCCACAATATATCTTGGGGAAGTCACTACATGCGAATTATAAAGAATCCAACAGATGTCTAGACAGGGAGAAAAGCAGATCACTTATGCAAGGGTGGAAATTATTATGAGTTTTCCACAGGAACATTCAATGCCAGAAGTCACTGAAACAAAACATACAGAATTTTTTGGAAAAAAAGAAAGATCAAGACTCTATAATTTTATAATTCAAAAAAGCTCATCAAAGAACAAAAGTGTTTGACAGACAAATACTGCAAGGTCTCCCTTACATGTGGAGTGTAAAATGTTGAACTCATACAAGTTCAGAATAGAATACTGGTTACCAGTGGGTTGCAGAGAGGAAGAAACTAGGAAAATGTTCATCAAAGGACACAAAATTTCAATTAGATAGGAGGAATAAGCTCAAGAGATCTATTGTACAATATGGTGACTATACTTAATAATGATATATTATATTTTTGAAACTTGCAAATAGAGTATATTTTAAGTGTTCTCACCACAAAAAGGATATGTGAAATAATGCATATGTTAATTGGCTCTATTTAGCCATTCCACAATGTATACATATTTTAAAACATTATTTTGTACACAATAAATATATACAACTTTTATTTGTCAAAAAATGTACAAAGGATGCAGCACTTAATCATTAGTACCCTTGACAAGATCAAGCCAATTAAGAAAGCAATAAAAAATAAATAATTCAGCCACAGAGAAGTTTTAGTTTAAAAGAAAACCATTGGTAATCGATTTAAGTATTTAATACATAATAGTGATGAAAAATATAATAACATTTAATATAATAATAATTATAATCATTGATAATTCAAAAATGAGGAAAGGAAATTGACTCAGAGTTTGAAAATAAGGGAGGCCATATGTGCATGTGTATAACACATGTTTAGAGCAAATGTAAAGAAAAACCAGACAATGACATTAATATCATTGAAAAATTTAAGAGAAATAATTTAATGACATTTTTAAAAGAGACACTTTGTATTGAAAATGGTTACAATCCACAATGAAGAGCTTGCTGTCCTCTGTTTTGAAACATTATAGACAAATAACATAGCATCAAATTCATAGACCAAACTCACAGGAAGAAATGGAGAGAAACTTATTAGTTATAGAGATTTTAAATCATGTGTTGTAGCTCAGCACAAATCAAATAAGCAAAAATCCTAATACAGATAATTATTTTAAATAGTTAATAAGGTCAAATGTATAGATAAACAATGTATGCCGTAATTAGACAATAAACTTCTTTTCAGGCACCCATGTACCTCATATTGATATGGACACAATCTTGGCAAATTCCCCCAAAATAGAAAATATACAGGCCAAATTATCCAACTACAGAGCTATACAACTAGCTACTTATAAGAAAAATAAAAACAAACAGAGCAAAATAATGATGTAGGAATTATTAGCAATAAATAAAATTGTTTGCTGTATAGTTCTTATTCCACATAGAAAACTAAAATTAAAATCACAAACTATCTGAAAAATGGAGATAATAAAAAGAAAATGTATCAAAGGACTTCATCAAAGCTATCTCAGAGGAAGTTACATTGTCATATAAAGTTACACCATTAAGTATGAAAGAAAGAAAACATGTAATAAGTAAATAAAATTAAAGTAACTTAAAGTAACAACATAAAGCAAAAAATAAATTATTAATAATATAAATAAAATATTAATGACTATTAAAAGTGAAAACATAGAAGAGCATAAAGTATAAAAAAAAAAAAAATAGAAGGGCAATAAACTACTTCCAAAAGTTTGGTGTGCCAAAAAAATTGAGAAGCTATAAAAATCACTAGCTAATATAATCAGCAAATAATTGAGAAATCAAAAATACAGAAAATTATAAATTACATGGGAAAATGATTTAAAATGCTAATAACGTTTTAAGTACAAGAAAATTATTTGCACAAATTTTATGCAAATTAAATAACTGGATAACTTTCTAGAAAAATATATCCAAATTTATTCACAATAATAAATAATACTTAAACAGTTATTTTATTTATTTATTTATTTATTTATTTATTATTTTTTATTTTTTTTGAGACGGAGTCTCACTCTGTCGCCCAGGCTGGAGGGCAGTGGCGCGATTTTGGCTCACTGCAAGCTCCGCCTCCCGGGTTCATGCCATTCTCCTAACTGGTAACTATGGGAGAAACTACAAATAGTTTTCAGAGCTAATCTTCCCCAGAATTTCCCATTCATAATTTCAGAGAGAAGTTTTTCAAAATGAAGAACATAAAGATAATTCCAATACTATTTAAAAAGGTACAGAACACAGAAAAGAATCAAGGTTTCTTGTTTTTAATAAAGTAAACATTGCATAGATAGCAAAGTTTCACAAACCTAACACAATGAAAACTACAGAACAATCTCATTGTGTATTATTGATGCCAAAAATGTAAACAGGACATTGTGTAGAACTTCCAGTAGCATATTAAGAAAAAAATATCAACCACTTTATTCCTCAGTTTTCTCATCTATTCAACAGGGAATTAAACAAGCTCATAGGAATTTAGTGAGGGCCAAATAAATCAACCCAGGTAAAGAGTTTAGAGAACAACCACTGAATCGTAGTAAACTCATGGATAGAGAGATACAGAGAGAGAGAGAGAGAGAGACATGGAAAAAGGTAGGTAAATAGATTTATTGCCAATTTTGTCCATTTTAAAAAGGTACAGAGGACGTGGCACTTATGTAATAAATATTTGAGTTCGGGGCTGACCATTGCTCAGTACTGAGCACTGATATGTGTTTGTCTATGTCTTTGTTATCTGTCTTACCTCCTATAATGCATGATCCATAAGCAAATCGACTTTGTGTTGTACCATGCTGCATCATTCAGGAAGGATATTTTCATAGGGTGTGGAATGGGATTAGTTCTTATGCTTATAAAATCATTGGCTTCCAATGAGTGAGAATTCCATAAACCAACTGGTGTAAAACAAACTTACTTCTTGGTCCCCGCCCCAGCAGAGCTGAGAATAGATTTCCCCTTTCTCTATCAGCCCTTAGATCACTTTACCTCAAAAATAATTTGTTAGGTGAAAACCATATACTTTGAAGAAAAATTAGCTTATTTTGGCAAGTGTGACAAAATTTCTTCAGAATTCTGCTAGGGTTGTTTGAGGGTAAGAAGAATTAGTATGATTCCCAGGCCATCCCCAACCCAGGCCATTCAGTAAAATACTACAGGGGTTATTCTCTCACCTGACACAATCTAACCCACTTTCTGAGAACCAAATTATCTGGGTTAGTGTATCTCGTCCTGGGAGTGCATGTGCTTCATTGAAATTCACTGGAGTCACTCAGCAGAGGATCGAACTGCCTGTCCCTGTGAGACTGGCAGCCACAAGAACTGTGTCACTGATTTTAACAATAAAAAGTGAGTATCTGAAGTTATTCCATTTCAAATGGATGGGGTTCATATGTCCTCTGTGTAGGGAGCATAGAGCGTCCTGCTTATAAATGTGGAACATTAGGTTACACACCCACTATTATCTCACTTTTCATTTCAAAAGCTTACTCTCTTTTGTCATAATCACTCCTACAGGTCTGATTTTGGCAGGCCTATGCTATTTGCAGAGCAGATTAAACATCAGAAGCAAAAAGCCAATCAAGACACCTTGACAGTTAAAAGGAACATTTATGATCACCTGTTATACCTCCCACAATTTTCAGATAAAAAAGAATGATAGTCTACAATGACAATACTTTTTCTGCACTATGCTACCTCACTTCCATGCCACACTTAAGTCATGCATTGTGAATAATAAACATAAAATGAAAGTATATTTAAGAATTGGTTCCAACTGGATGGCATGAAAAAAAGGAGCCTCCCTTATGAAAGATTTGCCACATGAAAAACATCAAGATAACTTCTGATTTAAAATAACATCTAGGATAGAATCACTTCTGAAATGGCAGAGTAAGGACTTCCAAATTTTTATCTTTCCATGAAAGCAATGAAAATATCAGCAAAAATTGTCAAAAGTAATTGTTTCAGAATTACAGAAATTAACAAAAGGCTTGCGGCAATCTAATAAACGTTTATTGAAGAAAAACAACATGAAGAGTAAGAACAGTAACATTTGTAGAGTTTTAATTGTTTTATTCCCATTCCCTACTCCAGAGTGCCACAGAAACCTTGAAAACAGCCTAACAACCACAATTGTTGCTAAAAGTAGCAACTTAGCAGACGATGTAGAATGCAGAATTGGTATGGAACACTTAACACACAATATCCAAAGAATAGTCATCATTTGACCTTTCTGGCAGCTTACTGAAAACACTACTTGGAAAAAAATGAAATAAAATAAGAGTTTTTCTTTACTTAATCTGATTCTGAGCTCTCTTGAGTGGAAAAGTCTTATCCCCAGGTTTCCTGTCAAAAGCAACATCCCAAAATTAGCTGGGCATCATGGCAAGCACCTGTAGCCCTAGGTTATTCAGGAGGCTGATGTGGAAGGATCAATTGAGCTCTGGAGGTCGAGGCTACAGTGAGCCATGATTGTGCCACTGCACTCCAGCTTAGGTGACAGAACAAGACTGTCTTAAAAAAAAAACCCATCAATTTCTTAATATTGCAGCTTCATGAAGTGATGATAGCAGTTAGGATTAAGAAGAGATTGATCAAAAATATAAAATGAATGCCTGTGGAATGATGGTCAAAAATATAAAATGAATGCCTGTGGAATGAGATGTTCATAGAGGGCTTTGAAAAACTGCATGCTTGCTTTTCTGAAGACCTACAAGGCAATGCATAGAGGGTTGTGTGAATGCCCAGAGAACACCAGAAAAGATTCAAAGCTTTCATCTTTTACTGGTCATAGGGTTCTACAAAAGCAGAAAGTGAAAGCTAAGGAAGAATTGTCAACTGCCTGCCTGAGAGATTAAGACATGCCTAAGTACAGACATAGAGACCTTGAAAAAATCTGGGAGAAATATCGATTTGGTCATTTAAGTAAACTTCTGTTTAATCATGATCTGTCTACTTCATCTGCTTAGATTATTCAGGGAATCAGATTGTGAAGGCAGAGGGAAGAAAATAGTTCAGTATGGAAGATGTGTACTCAATGAAAGAGGCTGACATGAAGAATCTGTGTGCATGAATCATATTTTGACAGATGGCATTTCATTTTTGAGTCACTAGAGGAGTTGTATATTGGTATGGGATGTAGTTCTTCTCATTTACCTGGATCCAATGGGTCAGGAGAAATAATAAAGTAAATACATCTCCAGAAGAATATCTACCCAATGGCCAACACCAAGGGAGCACTAACTGCCACTTTGAGTGGCCTCACATTCTACTAAGAGCTCCATTTCCCACAAGCATCACTATGAACATCAAGGCAGTACCACCAAATGAGGACCAGTAGGCTGGTTAGTCATATGCCTTGCCCAATTTGCTGAAAATGCATCCCTTTTTTTTGAATCTCTATTCTATACAAATTTAACTAACCCTATCTCAGCTGTTTTCATGGATATGGCTAAAGAAGAGGTTTCCATGACTTAATCAGCATGCAAAACCCCAGCACTGTTTCTCTTAAATTAATGTTTTCTACTTAGAGAATGTAAATTGTAATGGATACACAATTAAGAGTCTGATGTGTTCAGTTTTCCAAAACAAAGGGATTTCTTTTTCAATATTAACTCATTTTTCCATGAAGAAAAAGAAACTTATTAGGAACTTTTAGAAGAAAGATCACCACTTTAAAACTTAAGACAGGCCGGATGCGGTGGCTCACGCCTGTAATCCCAGCACTTTGGGAGGCCAAGACGGGCGGATCATGAGGTCAGGAGATGGAGACCATCCTGGCTAACACGGTGAAACCCTGTATACTAAACATACAAAAAATTAGCTGGGTGAGGTGGCAGGCACCTGTAGTCCCAGCTACACGGGAGGCTGAGGCAGGAGAATGGCATGAACCCGGGAGGTGGAGCTTGCAGTGAGCTGAGATCCGGCCACTGCACTCCAGCCTGGGCGACAGAGCGAGACTCTGTCTCAAAAAAAATAAAAATAAAAATAAAAAAAAAATTAAGACAAAATGAACAAAGGAAATTTCATCTATATGCATTTTATTAAACTACTATACACACAACATTCTCACCATTTCTCTCTCTCTCTCACACACACACACACACACACAATTAACTTACTTTCAAGCACTAGGTTATGGAAAATCCTCTCCTAAATCTTCTGCACCTCCATTTAAATCAGGAAGTTCCAGCAAAGCCTTCTATACTTTCAAATCCCTTTCTCCTTAGCCACAGTTGATGGGTTATGCACAGATCACCAAAGGGGGGCAAATCTTAGTACTCTGACTCCACAGTTGCATATCATTGATCCTAAGATAGGCACATGATTGATGCCTAGACAAATAAAATCCTAACTTGATCTTTTTTTTTTTTTTCTTTCCTCCCCCCCCCAAAATGGAGCAGAGGAAAGAGACACAGTCCCCTCTGGGTATGACACATAAATGTGAAGCATGAGACCTACTGGTGAATATGTTTTCTACAGTGTGGAGAAAAATCAGGTTGAGTAGATGAATTACAGAGAAAGAATCCACATTATACTAAAGTTCATTGTTCCAATTGTCCTTGAAAACATTTGCCCCATTGCCATTTTCATGATTACATGAGCCTTAGAGTAAATCCTGCTGTTTACCTCAGTTAGAAAAGAAAGCTGGTGGTTGTATGTAGTGGACAGGAGGTAGTAGAAAAATATTTAAGAGTAGATATTGTAAGGACTGAGTAATTAATTGGATGTAAAAGTTCAGAAAGACAAAGTCCTGGATGTTGCCCAGATTTCTGTCTAGGATTATTGGGTAAATAATTATTTTCATTCACTGAGCCAGGAAATACTGATAGACAAGCTGTTTGGTGCAGATGATGAGTTAAGTTTTGGGTATGGTTATTTTCAGGTGCCCATTCAGCATTCAAGTGTATATATATTAAGTAGACAGTTGAATATACAGTTTGGGATCTCAGAGTAAAGAACTGTGTTAGAGACTCATAATATTATGGAATCTTCTGTTTATAATTGAACTCAGGGAGTATATTAGACTGTCTAAGGCAAAATGAGACAGGAAGAGGAATGAGGAGCCATCTTTTAAGGGCCAGCTATAAGATAATGAGACTACAAAGGAGAATAAGAAAAAAGTAGCTAGAAGACCAGGAGAACCAGGAATGTGTGGCTGTTCAGAAGCCAAGGGAGTGTTCATGAGAAATTAGTCAATTCTGTAAAATGTCATAGAGCTATCTAGTGAAATGAAAACAAAAACTATTAACTGGACTAATATAAAGGTTTTTGGTAATCATAAAGTAAGCCAATTTGTGGAAACATTAATGGTGGAGCTGTAGGAACAAATTGGAGTGGCTTAACAAGTAAATAGATTGGTCTAGGCAATGATTATTTAAAGATGACCCTAAGGGTACAGGCAATAAAAGCAAAAATAGACAAATGAGATTGCATAAAAATTGAAAAATTATACACAGCAAAGGAAATAATCAACAGAGTAAAGAGACAAGTTATGGAATGGGAGAAAATACCTCTAAAGCATACAGCTCATAAAGGGTTACTATTCAAAATATATAAGGAACTCAAACACCTCAATCACAAGGAAACAGTCAAATTAAAACATGAACTAAGTACCTGAATAGGCATTTTTCTAAAGAAGGCATACAAATGGCCGATGGGTATATTTAAAAAAATACTCAACATCACTAATCATCAGGGAAACGTAAATCAAATCCACAATGGGCTAGCACATCATACCTGTTAGGATAGCTATTATCACAAAAATCAAAAGATAATAAGTATCACTGAAAATGTAGATAAAAGAGAACCCTTGCACACTGTTGGTGTGAAGGTAAATTGATACAGACATTATATAGAAAACAGTATTGAGATTGCTCAAAAATTAAAACTAGAACTACCATATGACCTAGCAATCCCATCTCTGGGTATATATCCAAAGGAAGTAAATTAGTATGTCAAAGCGATATCTTCATTCTGTTTATAGCAACATTATTCACATTAGCCAAGAGATAGAAAAAAAAAAACCTGTGTCTGTTGATGGATTACATTGATAAAGATAATGTGATCTGCCTCTATCACTCTCTATCTCTGTCTCTATCTCTAATCTCTCTATCTCTATCTCCATCTCTATATCCAGATGGCCCTCCATACTCATAGGTTTCGCATCTGCAGCTTTCACCAGTCACAGATCAAAATCTTCCCATAGGGAAACCTAACTGTATGTATTTTTCATCGAAGGTTAGTTGAATCTGTGGATGCAGAATCTGAGGATATGAAGAGCTGACATTACTGTGCTATTTTATATAAGACACTTGAGCATTCACAGATTTTGTTATCTTCAGGGATCCTGGAACCAATCATTTGAGAAAACAGAGGGCCAACTGTATGTAAAATGAAGTATTATTCAGCCTCAAACGAAGAAGAAATCCTGCTGTTTGAAACAACATGCATGAACCTGAAGGATATTATGCTGAGTTAAATAAACCAAACACAGAAAATCAAATAATAATTTATCATGTACTTGAAATTTGCTAAGAAAGTCGATTTTGAAAAAATTTTGTAAACTCTGCATCTAAATAAAGGGCTAATATTCAGAATCTACAAGGAACTCAAACATCTCAACAAGAAAAACAAACAAAAAACATTAAAAAGTAGGCAAAGTAAATGAGCAGACATTATTCAAAAGCAGACATACAAGTGGCTAACAAACACATGAAAAAAAATGTTCAACATCACTGATCATCAGATAAATAAAAATTAAAACCACAATGAGATGCTATCTTACACCAGTCAGAAGGGCTATTATTAAAAAGTGAAAAAACAACAGATGTTGCAGAGGATGGGGATAATAGAAAATATGTATACACCATTGGTAGGAATGTAAATTAGTACAACCTTTATGGAAAACAGTATGGAAATTTCTTTAAGAACTAAAAATAGAACTGCAATTCGACCCAACAATCCCACCATTGAGTATATACCCAATAGGAAAGAAATCATTATATCAAAAAGATACCTGCACTCATGTTCATTGCAGCACTATTCACAAAAGCAAAGATATGGAATCAACTTAAGTGTCCATCAACAGAGGACTAGATAAAGAAAATGTGGTGTGTGTGTGTGTGTGTGTGTGTGTGTGTGTGTGTATATGCCATGGGATACTACTCAGCCATAAAAAAGAATGAAATCATGTCTTTTGCAGCAACATGGGAAGAACTGGAGGTCATTATAGCTAAGTGAAATAACTCAAAAAGAGAAAGTAAAATAGTGCATGTTTTCACACAAGTGAGGACTGAACGATGGGAACACTTGGACATACAGAGTGGAATAATAGACACTGGAGACAACAAAAGGTGGGAGGGTGGGAAGAGGTGAGGGTTGAAAAATTACCTATTGGGTACACTGTTCATCATTCGGGTGACAAGTACAATAAAAGCCCAGACTTTATCTCTACACAATACATACATGTAAAAGTCTGCACTTGTACCCACTAAATATACAAAAATTGAAACAGTTTAAAGAAAAAAAAAAGAAAGTAGATTTTAAATTTCTCACCATACACACAAAAGGTAACTATATTAGGTGATGGATATGTTAATTCATTTGACTGTGGCAATTATTTCACAATGTATATATATATACATATAACAGAACATCACATTTTACACATTAAATACATATAATTTTACTTTAAAAATTAAAATTAAAATAACAATGAAGTGGATAGATCATGAGGTAATGAAGAGAGCAAGTAGAGGTGACTCACTTGAGACATTTGCTTCTGAAAGTAAGAAGGAACATAAAGAATTAGTTGAAGAGGGGAATCTGCAGTGAAGTTGTATACCTCTATTTTTAACAACTTTCTTATTTACCTAAGTATTGGTATGAGGCTGACACCAGATCCTGAAGTCTCTTGAATGCCATCTTTGAGTTTGGGATTTTTTTTTCTTCTAAGCAATATGGTACCATTGGAACTGGCATAAACAGATCTAGTTAGTGCTAGTAACAGAGATTCTAAGGGTGAGATTAACAAACAGAGATAAACAAGGTGACCATTATAACAGTACAGCTAGGAGACAAATGTCTAACAGCAGTAGCAGTGGACTTTCAAATATTAACACGTTGCAATTAACAGAATACAGCTACACGGATAAGGAAAATCCTAAGGATGACACGGATATATTAATCCTGAGTAAATTGATAGATGATGGTGTCACATAAGGCACTGAGGAATACAAGAGGGACAAGCTTGTGGGCACAGTGATGGTTTAATTTGGATGCATTTTACATGTGAAATGCCACAGTAGAAATGTGTAAGGCTGGGCATGGTGGCTCACTCCTGTAATCCTAGCACTTTGGGAGACCGAGGTAGGCGGATCACTTGAGATCTGGAGTTCAAGACCAGCCTGGCCAACATGGCAAAACCCTATCTCTATGAAAAATACAAAAATTAGCCAGGCATGGTGGTGGGCACATGTAGTCCCAGCTATTCAGGAGGCTGAGGCAAGAGAATCGCTTGAACCTAGGAGGCGGAGGTTGCAGCGAATTGAGATCACACCACTGCACTCTCGCCTAGGCAACAGAGCAAGAGAAAGAAAGAAAGAAAGAGAGAAAGAGAAAGAAGGAAGGAAGGAAGGAAGGAAGGAAGGAAGGAAGGAAGAAAGAAAGAAAGAAAGAAAGAAAGAAAGAAAGAAAGAAAGAAAAGAAAAAGAAAGAAGGAAAGAAAGAAAGAAAGAGAAAGAAATGTGTAGTAGATGTATGGCAAATGGGGAGAGAATGTTAGGTAAAGTGAAGAATAACTCTCACTTAAGGTGCTTCATTGCATAGAGGCTTGGTGTAAACTCTCAATTTCAAGTAAAGAAAGTTTTAATTTTAAAGCTATATGTATGTTTTTATTTTCTTTGAACATATATATGAGATACATGACACATAAAATATGCATTATGTATATAAAATGTGTATGTGTGTGTGTGTGTAGTATATAATCATAAAAGATACAGATTCATTAATTTAAAAGCATTCCCATCTCTAAGAAACTGTGTGTACCAAGAGTTCGACAAAATAGAATAAAAAATAATTCAATAAAATCCCAGAGGATACTTCAGGGGAAAAATAATTACCAAAGAAATCAGCACACTTAGGCTGACAACTTTAAATGACATATTTTTGTTTTCACAGCAAAATAAACAATGCTTTCCCTTGGTTTATTATTAATACGGTTGCTCATATAGGTTTGAAAATTACTCATCAAGATACATAATCATGTTGAATATGCAGTACCCTACGTTTATCCTGATAGTTTGAATGTGCGAGCCTTTCAAATCAATTTCATCTTGTTCTGTTAGGAAGAGGGAGCTTGTTAACACTTTACATGAAATATTGGGAAAATATTATATCAAATGGTTTGTTGGAGTCAGGGAGAAGTGAGGCATATGCATTGTATTTGAACTGTCAGCTTTACATCAAGGAATTTTTTTTTTTTTGAGATGGAGTCTCGCTTCTGTCACCAGGGCTGGAGTGCAGTGGCGCACCCTCGCTCACTGCAAGCTCCGGCCCCAGGTTCACGCCTATTCTTTCCTGCCTCAGCCTCCCCGAGAAGCTGAGACCATAGGCCACCACACCCCGCTAATTTTTGTATTTCTAGTCGATGTGGGCTTTTTGAGACGGAGTCTTGTTTGCTGCCCAGGCTGGAGGTGGCCGGATCTCAGCTCACTGCAAGCTCTCCTCCGGCTTACGCCATTCTCCTGCCTCAACCTCCTGAGTAGCTGGGACTACAGGCCCGCCACCGCCGGGGCCGGGGCTCATTTTTTGTATTTTAGTAGAGATGGGGTTTCACCATGGTCTCGATCTCCTGACCTTGTGTTCCACCCGCCTCGGCCTCCCAAAGTGCTGGGATTACAGGCGTGCGGCACCGCGCCCGGCCTACATCAAGGAATTCTAACTTGGAAACTTCATTCTTTGTATGCTTGCTCCCCAGTTTTGACATCTCGTCCAGACACAACTTAATATACACCTGTTTTTTCTCAATGATGTGGTAGGCATGAAACTTTCCTCAGCTTACAAATAAGATAATTTTTTTAAGTTTCTTAGTTATTTTGAAATAAGGATACTTGTTAAATATATTAGATTGCCAAAAGATTCTGCTATAGTTGTAGTACATTAACTCCAGGCAATAACTTTTATGGTACGAAAAGGACAGTAGCATTCATTAGGGTAGAATATGATTGGAAACATACTTCTATTGATGTCAACCAAACTGTCTCCATGTGTGTGATGGTGAATGAGAGAAAAAAGTCTGGAAAACTATGGCATAACTTACATCAGAAACATGTTACACGGGTCTTACTTTTAATCCCACTCCCCAACCATACAGGCTGCTTAACAGAAGATTCAAATACTGATGATAGGCAAGTAATCAAGGTCTGAAAGTTATGGAAATATCTTCAGGAGCTCCTTGCCCTTCTAGTGGGGTTCCTCATTTTTCCCATCTTTGTAGAAGTCAAATAACAAGCAGCCATTCTCCTGGATCCAAAGTATCCCACTGATTCGCTTCAAAAAAAATAGCAGAACTGGTACCAGAGTCATCCAGAATCTGTACCGGGATATAATTTGCAAGAACAGTTTTGAATATAATTTTCTATATTAGGAAGTTGTATCATTTTATAGTCATGCACAGAACTTTGTGACCTTGCTAAAAATATGTTGCCCCTAGTTATGTTAAAAATATAAAAGATCTTAAAAAGAAAGTGAGGTTGATGGAAATGATGGAAAGTTCCTTCTAGCAAAGATTTGCAAGAGTCTTTATAATGTTAATAGCAATAATCCTCACTTATTTTATAACATTTCATTTATTATCTTTTAAAACATTAACTGAATGCCTGCTGTGCCAGATATAAGTGAATCTGTTGTTCCAGCCCTCAAGAAACTCAGAATTATAGTAGGATATATTTTTCTTTCCTTTATTCATTCATTCAAAATGTATTTCATATATCAGGCACTGATAGGTACTGTGGGTTGAGCAAGAGAAAATGACAAAGGCAGAAATCTGGCCTGAATTGAGTTGGCTATGCATTGATAAAATGCTGGGTCAAGAGCAGAATAAAGTGATATATTCACTGGTATGTAATAGCCAAGGCAGAGGCATATCAAATAATGTTAGATGTAGAAGAAGAAATAGCCTCCACACTGTTTGGGGTTGTTGCTCTCTTGGGCAGTGACTCTGACAAGGAGATTTTTTAAATTAAACTTTCTATTTTGGAATAATAGATTCACAAGAAGGTGTAGATAGGACAGACAGGTCTTCTGTACCCTTCACTAAATTTATCCAAGTAGTTACATTTTATATAACGATAATAAGCCATGTAATTGATATTGATACAATGTGTGAGTACAGTTCTACGTTAGTTGATCACATATATAGACTGGTATAACTACCTCCTCAGTTAAGATATAAACTATTTCATCACTATAGAGATCTCCCTCAAGCCACCTCTTTATAGTCACAACTGCAACCCCCTGTCCCCACCATCTCTAACCACTGCCAACAACTAATATGCTTTCCATCTCCGTGGTTTCTGATAAATTTCTAACTCTATGTTTGGGAGTGATGCCCTTTGAATCCAGTGGTGTATCCATGTATCACTGTCCCTGATTTCTGACTCTGAAGGAATGTAGCAGAGCCTGTGCTTTTAGTGTGTAGCTACAACAAAACTTAATAATAGAAACAAAGGAGAGGAGGATGCCATTGGATTCTGAATTTTTCATGTTGGTAGTGTTGTTTTAATAATTGAATTTTTGATAATTATTCAAAATAGTTTAATATTATTAGTAAAGTGTGTTGTTTTTTTAAAAAAGTAATTGTGGAATAATTATGTCTGTATTATTCATTAATTAGAGTCTACAAAGAGGTTACTCAATTCTTAGAATTGCCGGAGATAGTTTTCGCATTGTGAATCATCACTTTGGGGAACCCCATTAATGTAATAATGTAAGTTTGTTTTTTAACCAATATTCTTCATGGTCAATTATCTTGGTCACTCTGTGTGAATTACACATGTATCTTCCTTATGGGATTTTTAGTAAGATAGAAGAAAATTCTGGCAACTTCTCAAAACAAAATATTTTAATCTTCAGGATACGGTTCTCCTAGAGAAAACCATTGTCTTAGACATCTGCTGAGTAATTTAATCATTTGTGTACATGGATAGTTGGGCTATATAGAAGAAATCTGTGCCAGAAAAAGCACATGTTAAACATAAAAGAAATCATTATGAACTGGATTAATAGATGTATAGAGAAAGGGATTGAGAATCTCCCATTAGTAATATTTGGAGGCAGGTGCAGGGTATTCAAACCTTAATTTCTCATGAATGAGGAATGAACATCTGCTGAGAATAGCAATGGCAAGAAATATGCAGATCTCTACTAACAACGGGACGCATGGGACCATAAACAAGTTATATATAGATAGATGGACATAAATATATATATATATATCTCCATCTATGTGCTAGTTAATGTTTCACTGCTCTTCATTGAGCAGTATTCTACAACAAAGTTTCCATTCTGGTGGTGCATTGTGACCACCATTGGAGCTTATTTAAAATACTGCTTTCTGTTTCACACCTCAAGAGTGATGCATCAGAAAATCCAAGAATTGTGTTCTAGTATATGCACTGTTGGAAAACTCTTCCACTGATTCCAATACGTAGCCAAGTTCAGGAACCAGTGTTCTACATGCTATGTAGTAGAAAATGTCCAAAATTAAATTTACCAGTGCTCTCCTTGCTTCTCAGTCAATGAGTCATTGAACCTATTCCACCTATTTTCTCCCTATTAATTTAATTTAAAACCTATTCATTTAAATCCTATTAAATTTCTCCCTCTCTTTCATCTTGTACTCTTCCATTCTATCCTTCACAATTTTTTGATGCATCTACACATTACATCCCAACATCCATCCATAGATGGATGGGCCTCACAAGAACCTAGTCTGGAGGACAATAGAGAGCGTCTGTTCTAATCCTGATGATAGAAAATATTATTTTGGGGACCCTAGAAGGCAGAAGAAGCAAATGTGATGAGGCCAATGGCAGAAAAAAACATAGTGTGTTGCGGAAGAAAAGGCAGGAATGATGAAGAAATATGCCAAATTGGGTATTTGATTTTATGTCTACTTTTCCCATGAAATATTTCCTTGCAATATGTGATAATATTTGGGTCTGATTTTGTCATCCCCTTACTTAAAATGTCTTGTTACTCCATCCTCTCCACTGACTCAGCTCCTTTGCATGGTATTTTATGTGCTGTCTGACTTGGCTCCTGCCTACCTCCCCTTTTACCTATTCACTTGCTTTTATGCTTTATGTTTTAGTAATGTTGTGTTTCTCTTGTGATTTGATCAATATGTTGTCTTCCTATGCTCTCTGCCTTGGCGTATGTTGTTTCTTCTTCTTGAAAAATTCCTATTATTCCTTCAAATATTCAGCTCAGATGCCATCTCCTCTCAGAAATTGCCCCCAAACACCCTAATCCTTAGACATATTTAACCACTTCCTCTTCTGTTTCTTCTGTAAATCGTAGACATGTCTAGCATTAAAATTAATAAGTTTGTTATTTATGTGCTTATAGTCCCACTACTTGGTGAGATCCTTGAAGATATGGCCCCCTTGATATTTCTCATATCATTAAATATTTTTGAAGAATATTTATTTTAAATACAATTACTGACAAATATTTTATGTGACTATTTCCTGGTTTATGGGATTTTAGGATGGGTAATATATTCTCTTTTATAAATAATATCATGAAGCACAACTTTATATATAAATTTTGTACTGTATCAATGTATATTTCTTGGAAATTTTCTAGAATTTTAATTGATGTATCAATAATTGTGCATCATAGGCCTTTTAATTCTTATTGTCAAATAGTTTTAAAGAAAAATTGTAAATTTTAAACTTTCTCCAGCAGTATGCTATGTCTCTTCACTTTCACTGATATTCATACGCCCTCTTCTCTTTTATGTTAATACATCCATCCTTGGTAAAATCATGTTGTACTCTACCATTAAATATAATTTGTAGCTGATGCCTCATAAATCTGTGGCAGACCCTGAATTTCCTATAGAACTCCAGACTCATATATTAAACTGCCTGTTTGGTATCCCCATGTAGTTTATCAAAAGGTATCTCAAATTTAATAAAGTCAAAAAGGAATTGTTGATTCCGCCATCAACAAATTTCTTTCCCAGTCTTCCTCATCTCAGTGTATGTCACCTCTTTACACCAAGCATTGCAAAATCTAGGAGTTATCTTTGATTTTCCTCTTATTTCCTCAGACCCCTCAATCTTCACTATGTGCTGTGGATGTCATCTCCAAAATCTATCTGAAATTTGTCCGCTGATATCCATCTTTCCTGCTACCATCATAGTCATGGCCATCATCTTCTCTCAGTTGGATTACTGTAGTAGCCTCCCAGCTGGTGTCCTTGACTCCCATCTTACCCCTTCTTACAAACAATTTTCCAAAAAACAGCCAGAATAATCTTTTTGAAAACTCAGCTCAGATGATATCACTCCCCTACTTAAAACTTGAAGGATATTCCCACAGCACCTTGGATAAAATTCAACTTCTTACCCTATCTTAAACCTACATAATCTGACCATGTCAACTTCCCGAGCTCATGTCTTGTCATTCTTCCATTTCACCAATGGGATTCAGCTGCACCTTCTATGCAAAGTTTATTCCCATTTAGTGTTGTCTACTAGCTATTCCCTCTAGCTGGAATACTCTCTGTATAAGATTGACATGTTACTCAGATTCTCAACTAAATAACAGTTCAGAGGCCTTCCCTAACCACTCATGTTAAGAAGTCATCTAGTTATTGCGATATCCTACTTTAACTCTTTGCATAGCACTTATATATATCTGATACTTTCCTTATTATCTTGTTTTGCCTATGTTCTCCCCACTGAAAATTTCCATGGAATCATTTCTTTTACATGCCTTTTTCAATAGGCATTCCTAAAATTTCAAAATGTAAATATCTGACACATAGCAGATGTCTGATCAATATTTTTGATTAAGTGTGCTTTTTAAAACCTCTCTCAATTAGATGAATGATGTCTAATTGCTTTAATTTGCATTACTCTGTTTTCTACCAAGACTGAACATTTTTTATATACTTAGTAGACATTTATAGTTCTGTCACTATTCTATCTTATAGTGAAATAACTGTTTCATGTCCTTTGCCTTTTTTCCCATTATAAGTTAACAGAGCTTTTATTTGTAAGTAAATATTAAAGATATTTACCATTTGTCAAATTCATTGCTTACATTTTACTAGTTTGTTGTTTAATTTTGTTATTGTTTTTTGGCACATGAACTACTTAATTCTCATGTAGTCATGTATTGATTTTATCCTTTGCCACTTACTCTATATATTTGAAATTATATTCCATATTATATTTTAAAATTCCAGAGAACTGATAGTCACTAAGATCTTCCTTTAGTTTTAAATGATTTGATTTTCTACATTACACTATTTGACCTATCTGAAATTAATTGTATTATAAAGTATAAGGATCTATGTTTATGTATTGAAATGGTGTATTTTATTTCTAATTGAATAGTCATTTTAGTCACCAATTTATAATATATTTTTCATGAACAATGCACACTCACACACTCTACACGTGTGTGTGTGTAGTAGTAGTAGTACTGTAGTAGTGGTGGTGGTCATGGTAGTTGTTGTAATTGTATTAATAGTGATGTGCATGGACTCTGGAGTTAGTAAACTGGATAGGATTGCTAGGTCAACCAATTAATAGCCATGCAACTTTGGACATGTTCCCTAAATTCTTTCTGCCTTAGTTCTTTGTGTATAAAATGAGACTAATAATAGTACCGGATTATAATGATGTTTGTGAATTAATAAAGAGAGCGCATGTATGGCAGAGACTGCTAGCTGTACATCAAAACCTACCCTCTCCTTCTCCCAGACAGCAGTTAGACTACATTTTCCTAGTCACCCGTTCAATTAGGTTTGACCATAGGACTAAGCTCTTTTTCTGAACTACAAATAGCAGATTAAAAAGAAGTGGATGTGATATATAAAACTCTCAGGTCTGGTCTACATAAATGTCCTCCATCTTCTTCATTTTCTTTCCCCCTCTGGTTGATTATGTTGGTGGTAGCCATAGGAATCTTAGAATTGACCTTCATCATCTTTTGAAAAGAATATTTGACAGACTGAGCCCCTGTATGGCTACATAGACTAGAGCAACACTGAACTGGAACCTGTAACCAAGATTATTATATAAACACGATGTCAACTATTTTTTTGAGTCATTACATGCCCGGGTCTATTTGCTACAACAGCCTAACTAGTCTTAATATCATATATAAAAATATAAACAGAGTAACTAATTAGTACATGGTAAGAGCTTAAACAGAGTAGATATATAGCCAGATGTGGAATACACAAGTGCAGGTAAAGATGAGGTATCAAATAGTAGTTGCTCAGTCTTGTGTTCTGTTTCACTACCTTGTCAGTTCTTGTATCAATATCGTAACATTTTGAATACTGTAAACTATGTTGTATGCCCTAAAAGCTTGTAGTTCCAGTGCCACTTTATTACTCTTCTTTTTGTAAATATCTTGTGCTGTTTTTCTACATGGATTTTAGAATCATTTGGTCAAATTAAAATAATTGCAAGGAATGTTTGACTGTATTCTTATTAAACTAATAAATTGAAGATAAATTACGTATTTTACATTATTCATTTCCTAGTGTAACAATTCTTTTAAATAAATAAAATAAATGCATGCTCGTTTCTGTAATTGCTGTGCACAAGATTATATTCTTCTACTATATGTTCTAAATGATTATTGTCTATATAAAATTACAATCTCTGGAGACAGTGTAATTCTGTATGAGCAAAACCTGATATATAGGTTATATATAAATATGTTTATATCCATGCATATATATTAGGTTCTTGCAAAAGTAATTGCTGTTGTTGCCATTGAAAGTAAGGGCAAAAAAACACAATTCCTTTTTCACCAGCCTAATATATGTCTCGGTATATGCATGCATATATATACACATATCCATGTTGTTATAGATATATGTGTGTGAATAGCTGTATATAGGGATGTGTTTGTTTACTACATGACCACTTTAATAATATTCTATTATTTATATTAATTTCTACATTATATTTTTAGTTCATTATCTTGACATCTATAGTTATATGATCTTTCAATAATATTTCATTTATTTTCCTATATGTCTGAATTCTTTCCTTCAATGTCCAAAATCTATCAAATAATACTACATTATAGAATTGATAGAAAATGCTGTTCTATTTATCCTGATGTAAATGCTTCTTGGTTTCAAAATGATGCTGACTTTCTGTTTGATCACACATTTTTAATTTATTTATTATTATTATACTGTGTTGTAGGGTACATGCAGTGCATAACGTATAGTTTGTTACATATGTATGTTTGTGCCCTTGTTGGAAAAGTGCTGCACCCATTAACTGCCGCTTACACATCAGGTATAACTCCCAATGCAATCCTCCCCATCTCTCTCCCCATGATAGGCCCCGTGTGCATTTTCCCCTTCCCGCAGTCCAAGTGATCTCATTGTCTGCCCCACCTATGAGTGAGAACATGCGTGCTTGGTTTTCTGTTCTTGTGATAGTTTGCTAAGAATGATGGATTCCAGCTGCATCCATGTCCCTTACAAGTGACACAACTCATCCTTTTTATGGCTGCATAGTATTCCATGGTGTATATGTGCCACATTTTCTCTTAATCCACCTGTCACTGATGGACATTTGGGTTAAACATGATTCCCCAAGTCTTTAGCGACAGAATAGTGCTGCAATAAACATAATGGTGTGCATGTCTTAGAGCAGCATAATTTATAACTTTGGCATATCCCCCAGTAATGGATGGTTGGGTCATATGGCAGCATCTAGTCAGATCCTGAGGAATTCATACTGTTTTCCATAATGGTTGAACTAGTTTTAATAACCCACCAACAGTGCAAAAGTGTTCCCATTTCTCCACATCCTCTCCAGCAATCTGTTGTTTCCTGACTTTTAATGATCGCCATTCTAACTGGTGCATATGGTAATCATTGTGGTTTTGATTTGCATTTCTCTGATGGCCAAAGATAGATGAGCATTTTTCATGTGTTTGTTGGCTGTATGAATGTCTTCTTTGAGAAAATGTCTATTCATATCCTTGCCCAGTTTTTGATGGGGCTGTTTGTTTTTCTTGTAAATTTGTTTGGAGTTCTTCTTGTAGGTTCTGGATATTAGCCCCTTGTCAGATGAGAGCAGATTGCAAAAATTTTCTCCCATTCTGTAGGTTGCCTGTCACTCTTGATGGTAGTTTTTGTTGCAGAAGCTCTTAGTTTAATGAGATCCCATTTGTCAATTTTGGCTTTTGCTGCTAAGTTTTTGGTGTTTTAGACATGGCCTTGCCCATGCCTATGTCCTGAATGGTACTACCCAGGTTTTCCCTCCCAGGATTTTTATGGTATTAGGTCTAACATTTAAGTCTCTAATCCATCTGAATTAATTTTCAGATAAGGAGTAAGAAAGGATCCAGTTTCAGCTTTCTACTTATGGCTAAATAATTTTCCCAGCACCATTTATTAAATAGGGAATCCTTTTTCCATTTCTTGTTTTTCTGTTTGTCAAAATCAGATGGGCTGTAGAGATGTGTGTATATTATTTGGAGGACTTCCACTCCCCATCCTAGCCACCACTGTTTTAAGTACCAGTACCATGCCGTTTGGTTACTGGGTAGCCTTTGTAGCATAGCTTGAAGTCAGGTAGCATGTGATGCTCCAGCTTGTTCTTTTGACTTAGGGATTGTCTTGAGATGCGGGCTCTTTTTGGTCCTATGAACTTTTAAAGCAGTTTTTCCAATTTGTAGAAGAAACTCATTGGTAGCTTGATGGGGCATGGCATTGAATCTGGTTAAATTACCTTGGGCAGTGGCCATTTTCACTATTATATTGATTTTCCTATATCCATGAGCATGGTATAAGTCTCTTCCATTTGTTTGTGTCCTCTTTTTATCTACAGTGAGCAGTGGTTTGTGTGAAGTCTCTCCTTGAAGAGGTCCTCACATCCCTTTGTGTTGATTCCTTAGGTATTTGCCTTCTTGGAAAGCAAATTCAGAATGGAAGTTCATTTCATGATTTTGGCCTCTGTTTGTTTGTTACTGGTATAAGAATGTTTGGTGATTTTTAAAATAATAATTTTGGTGGTCCTG
Source organism: Papio anubis (assembly GCF_008728515.1). Lineage (NCBI taxonomy): Eukaryota > Metazoa > Chordata > Mammalia > Primates > Cercopithecidae > Papio > Papio anubis. The sequence goes on along the minus strand of NC_044996.1, from coordinate 11,823,535 downwards.
AGACTTTGGCTGAAGTTGCTTTTTCAGCTTAAGGAGATTTTTGGGCTGAGACAATGGGGTTTCTAAATATATTAACTGTCATCTGCAAAACAGGTCGGTTCTAATTTCTTTTCTTTTTCCTAACTGAATACCCTGATTTCTTTCTTCTTGCCTAATTGCTCAGCCAGGAACTTCCACCTGCGCAAAATGAATAGGAGTGGTGAGAGAGGGCATCCCTGTCTTGTGCCAGTTTTCAAAGGAATTTTTCCAGTTTTTGCCCAGACCAGTATGATATTACAAGGGAATTGGTCATAAATAGCTCTTTTGTTTATTTTGAGGCACGCTCCATCATCACCCTAATTTATTACGCTTTTAGTATGAAGGGTTGCTGAATTTGTCAAAGTTTCTTTTTCTGCATCTAGTATTACATAAACTATGTGAATTTTGTCTTCTGGTTCTGTTTATATGCTGGATTATGTTTATTGATTTGCTAATGTTGAACCAGCCTTTGGGTATCCTATAGGATGAAGTCACTGATCATGTGGATGTTTTTGATGTTGTTGAATCCGCCTACAGTATTTATTGAGGATTTTTGCACGATGTTCATCAGGATATTGGTCTAAAATCTTTTTGTTGTATTCTGCCAGGCTTTTGGTATCAGGATGATGTTGGCCTCATAAAAATGAGTTAGGGAGTATTCTCTTTTTCTATTGACTGAATAGTTTCAGCTAGAAATGGTACCAACTCCTTCCTTGTACCTCTTCAGAATTATTGTGAACTACTCTCCCATCCTGACTTTTTGGTTGGTGGTAGCTATTAATTGTTGCCTGTAATTTCAGAGCCTGCTATTGTATTCATTCAGGATCTGCAACTTCTTCTGCCGGCCTTTGAAGAGGGCGTCCAGGGAAATGACCATTTCCTTTCTTGTATTTTCCGCTTATTTATGAGAGGTATGATAGTATTTCTGACAGTAGTTTGTATTTCTGTGGGGTTTGCGGTGATTACTCTCCCTTTATCATTTTAATTATGCCACTTGATTCTTCTCTTTTTCTTTTCTTTATTAGTCTTGCTAGTGGTCTGTCAATTTTGAGATCTTTTTCAAAAACTCAACCTGACCATTGATTTGGGAGTGGTTTTTGTGTCTCTTATCTCCTTCAGTTCTGCTCTGATCTTAGTTATTTCAGCCTTCTGCTAGCTTTCTCAATGTGTTTGCTCTTGCTTCTAATTTTTAATTTATTTTATGTGTTAGGAGTGTCAATTTAGATCTTTCCTGCTTTCTCTTGTGGGCATTTAGTGCTATAAATTTCACACACTGCTTTTAAAATGTGTCCCAGAGATTCTTGGTATGTTGTATCTTTTGTTCTCATTGGTTTCCTAAAGAACATCTTTATTTCTGCCTTCATTTCATGCAGTGTACCCAGTAGTCATTCAGGAGCAGGTTATATCCAGTTTCCATGTAGTTGCTGTTTTGATTGAGTTTTTAGTCCTGAGTTCTAGTTTGATTGCACTGTGGTCTGAGACAGTTTGTAATACTTCTGTTCTTGTACATTTCATGAGGAGTGCTTTACTTCCACCAATATGGGTCAATTTTGGAATAAGTACGATGTGGTGCTGAGAAGAATGTATATTCTGTTGATTTGGGGGTGGAGAGTTCTATAGATGTTTATTAGGTCTGCTTGCTGCAGAGATGAGTTCAATTCCCCTGGATATCCTTGTTAACTTTCTGTCTCGCTGATCTGTCTAATGCTGAGAGTGGATGCTGGAAGTCTCCCATGGTATTGCAAGGGAGTCTAAAGTCTCTTGTAAGTCTCTAAGGACTTTGTTTTATGAATCTGGGTGCTCCTGCATTGGGTGCATATATATATTTAGATAGTTAGCTCTTCCTGTTGAATTGATCCCTTTACCATTATGTAATGGCCTTTTGTCTTTTTGGATCTTTGATGGTTTAAAGTCTGTTTTATCAGAGACTAGTATTGCAACCCCGCTTTTTGTTCTCCATTTGTTGGTAAATCTTCCTCCATCCCTTTATTTTTGAGCCTATGGTTGTCTCTAAGTGAGATGGGGTCTCTGAATACAGCAGACTGATGGGGTCTTGAATTTTTATCCAGTTTGCTGCCTGTGTCTCTTTAATTGGAGCATTTAGTCCATTTTACATTACAGTTAAGATTGTTATGTGTGAACTTGATCCTGCCATTATGATATATTAACTATTATTTTGCTCATTAGCTGATATAGTTTTCCTAGCCTCATGGTTCTTTACATTTGGCATGTTTTTGAGATGGCTAATTAAATGCTGTTCCTTTCATGTTTATAGTATTTCCTTCAGGGTCTTTGTAAGGCAGGCCTAGTGGTGACAAAACTTTCTGCCATTTGCTTATCTGTAAAGGATTTTATTCTTCACTTATGAAACTTAGTTTGCTGGATATGAAATTCTGGGGTTTAAAATTCTTTTTCTTAAGAATGCTGAATATTGGCCCCACTCTCTTTCCTGGCTTGTAGAGTTTCTGCCGAGAGATCTGCTGTGGTGAGTCTGATGGGCTTCCCTTGTGGGTAAATCTGACCTTTCTCTCTGGCTGCCCTTAAGATTTTTCCTTCCATTTCAACTTTGGTGAATCTGCTACTATGTGTCTTTGGAGTTGGTTGTTTCTTCTTCTCGAGAGTATCTTTGTATGCCTTTCTGTATTTCCTGATTTGGAATGTTGGCCTGCCCTACTAGGTTAGAAGTTCCTCTGGATGATATCCTGAAGAGTGTTTTCCAACTTGCCCCATTTTCCCCTCACTTTCAGCACCAATCAGACGGAGATTTGGTCTTTTTACATAATCCCATTACTTCGCAGGCTTTTGTTCATTTTTCTTTTTCTTTTTGGTTTTCTTCGTCATTTTATCTATTTGATCCTCAAATCGCTGATAATTTTCTTCCAGTTGATCGAGTCGGTTACTGAAGCTTTCAGGATTGTCACGATTGCGCTATGCTTTTCATCTTTCATTTCGCTTATGACCTTCTTAATAATTAGTCTACCGTCAATTCTTCCACTTTTTCAAGATTTTTAGCTTTTTGGCGCTGGGTACATAATTCCTTCCTTTAGCTCTGAGAAATTTGATGGACTGAAGCCTTCTTCTTCTCATCTCGCCAAAGTCATTCTCCTCATTCAGCTTTGATCCTCATACATGGCGAGCGCGCGCCTTTGCCGGGGAGATGCGCTTTGTTTTTGAATTTCCAGCTTTTCTGCCCTGCTTTTTCCCCATCTTTGTGGTTTTATCTGCCTCTGGTCTTTGATGATGGTGATGTACTGATGGGGTTTTGGGTGTAGGTGTCCTTCCTGTTTGATAGTTTTCCTTCTAACAGAACTTCAGCTGTAGGTCTGTTGAGATTGCTTGAGGTCCACTCCAGACCCTGTTTGTTTCGGGTATCAGCAGCAGAGACTGCAGAAGATAGAATATTTCTGAACAGCAAGTGTACCTGTCTGATTCTTGCTTTTGGAAGCTTCCTCTCTGGGGTGTACTCCACCCCCGTGAGGTGTGGGAAGTCAGACTGCCCCTAGTGGGGATGTTCTCAGTTAGGCTACCAGGGTCAGGGGACCGCTTGAGCAGGGAGTCTGTCCTTCAGATCTCAACCTCCTGCTGGGAGATCCACTGCCTTCTTCAAAGCTGTCAGACAGAGTCAAGCAAGGTCTGCAGAGGTATTCTGCTGCTTTGTTATTGTTTATCGCCCTGCCCCCAGAGGTGGAGTTCATAGAGACAGGCAGGTGAGCTTGAGCTGCCGTGAGCTCCACCCAGTTCGAGCTTCCCAGCAGCTTTGTTTACCTACTTGCCTGAGCACATGGCGCCTCCCTCCCCCAGCCTCGCTGCTGCCTGCTGCAGATCACAGACTGCTGTGATAGCAATGAGGGATGTCTGCAGGTGTGGGACCCCTCCCAGCCAGGTGTGGATATGATCTCCTGGTGTGCTCGTTTGCTCAAAGCGCAGCATTGGGGGTGGGGAGTTACCCGACCTCCAGGTGTTGTGTGTCTCAGTTCCCCCTGGCTAGAAAAGGATTCCCTTCCCCGCGCCTCCCAGGTGAGGCAATGCTCAGCCTCAAGCTTCAGCCTCTCGCTGGTCTGGCTGCAGCAGCCGACCAGCACCGACCTTCCCGGCACTCCCAGTGAGATGAACCCAGTACTTGAAGTTGAAAATGCCTAAATCACTAAGCCTTTCAGCCGCCATGCTTGGGAGTTGGAAGACTGAGTCGGCCTGTCTGGGCCATCTTGTTCTACCGTCCTGATCACACATTTTTGTCTATTAGTAATGGATTTGGTATTTTGGGTGGTTTCTACTTATAATTTTGGACACCAGGAATATTCTCCAGTTTTAGTTTTTGTAGTTGGTTTAAAGGAATTTGGTATCTAGCTTGTGGTTACTTTTTGAAAGAAAATTGATAAATTATATATATAATATAATATATATTTTATATAATATAAATTTTATATATAATATAATATATATTTTATATATAATATATATTTTTATATATATAATATAATATATATTTTATATATAATATGCATATTTATATTTATATATTATTTATATTTATTTTATATTTACATTTCCATATAATATATTTATATAAGAAATATATAAATAAATAACAAATACTTTTCACTTTAGATGTATGATAGATCAGAGCACAAATTAACTGCTCTAGAATTTTTTGGAGTATTTTTTGATAAGTTTAAACTTTCTTTCATAGTTATTTATATACTAGTATTTTCGTTCTTTTAAGCATTGTTAGTCGTTTATATTTTCTGAGAAAAATATTCATTTTAATTAGATTCTATAATTTGTAAACATACAATTGAACAAAGCAATCTATTTTTTTCTTGGTTTTGGCTGATATAACAAAATACCATAGGCTGTGTAACTTAAGAAAAACCTAAATTTATTTCTTATAGTTCTGAAGAATTGATTTTCTTACAGTTCTTATGATTTTGTGGGATCTTGAAGTCCAAGATCAATGCACCAACAAACTTGATGTCCGGTGTCAGGCGTCTGATGTTTGTTGCCTAGTGTTCTGGTTTACAGATGACTCCTTCTACCTGTGTCCTCATTTGACGGAAAGACAATGAATCTCTTTGGGGTTTTATTTATAAGGGTACTGATTCCATTAATTAAGGCACTGCTTTCATCACCTAATCACCTCCTAAAGGCCCTGCCTCCTAATACCATCATGTTGGGGATTAGGATATCAAAATATAAATTTTTGAGGAGGGAGGGCACACACATTTAGACCCTAGCAATCTCTGTCATTCTCTCTCCCTCCACTGGTCTCTCTCTCTCTCAGCATTTTCCTATCTGTTTCTATACACTCTAGCAGCTAGTTTTCATGTATTTTATATCCTTTGTCTTTATTATTTTACTTTATCCCCCTCCGTCCCAAATTACTTGCCTCGTTTATTTATTAGGTAATTTTTGAATGATTTCCTCCTGTCTGTTTCAGTATGTTTCATTTATTTCAGTATGTTTCAGTATGTTTCAGTATGTTTCAAAATGTTTGAGAAAATGGTTTGGGGAAGCCTAATTACTATTTTTTTCACCTCTCTAGCTGGTAAGCCATTGAGAAAAATACGTAAAAATTAAAATGCAGATGAAATCACAATATAACTACTTGAATGTGGTTAAAAGTTTATTGTACAATATACTAGAATCTCCTGTCCCAGTCCTGATATGCACTTACATTTCCAGACACATGCACACACAAAAGGTGGACAGTGGCTGACTTGGAGAGTGTCGGCCAACTCTTGTAGTAGGCTTATATCATCACTTAATAGATATGAAGTCAAATACTTTTTTATTTTATTGAGGAAATCCATGTCTATCGTGAGACAGAAGGAGTGGTAGACATTTCCATGATACTTGACTTTTTCCTAGTGACTCCAACACTAATTAACATGGCCCACTGGCTATTAGGACCTACCTGTTTTTACCAAACAGACACATGCCTCTTCCTCTGGTGAGGAGAAGTAGCCTCTGTACTTTGGAGAGGTACCAGAAGGGTTGACTCCAATACTTCACATTTCTGTGAAATGCTATGGGTTCTGGAGGCTGACTGCATGTCAGCTTAGATCTGAGTCTGTCCTGAAAATCCCACCCAGTAAAAGGGAGCTTGTCCCACTCAACAGGGAAGGTCAAACCCAATATTGGGTGGATGCAAGGGTATGTAGTTCCTGCTAACTTGCCTAAATTCAGGACAAATGTAGAAGATTGTCCCAGCTCCCGACCTTCCTGTGGTATGGACTGTAGCAGAGACCTCTGTGGTAACTGTGGCAGTTCAACTTTATCTGCCCAGTCTTTGACTTTTCACTATTTTACAGGTGTTGCTGCTGAGAACCCTTCCCAATAAACTTCCTTCATGGGTATCTCTGTCACAGAGTCTGTTTGCAGGGGAACAACATAAGAGATGCACACTGGAAATACTCAGGAGCTTTTTAGTAACACTTGACCCCAGCCTCAGAGATTATAATTTAATTGGTTTAAGAAGAAGCCTAAGCATCTTAAACACTCCCTAGATAATTCTAACGTGCAGCTAGGGACGAAAACCACTGTCTTAACCCATTGAGCTTAATAATGAAGCATATGGTGTGGTCATTACCTTTGGGAGAGTAAACTAGTAATATATCAGGGCAGTACTGCTCCACCTAGTCTCCATGAGGCAGCCCATACTTGCAGCCCCTGTATGAACCACTACTATTTTATCTATTTTCTACGATGAGCTATGAGCTATGTAGACAGTACAATTTTTTTCTCAGAAGACTACAAAGTGGGTCAGAAGAAGACACTAATACGATTAACTTCAAGGCTGCATTATACCCTAGGCAGAATATTTTATCATTATTCAATTTTCCATCTCAAATTATGCCCATCTTTATTGTTTAATATAGCTCACCAGAGATTATGCCATTAGCCCAAATAATTACAACATGAAGAATGTCCCAAATTTGAACACTCTTTACAAAACTTCGATTATTAATTTTCCAGGAAGAAATTAGAGAAGAAAAAGGAAATCTTATCATATTAAAAATCCAAAGAAATAAAAGGTAAAAATGTTTGCCCTTCCAAATTGATATTTTTGTAGGTCGCAGACAGAGTGATCTACTGCAAAAGCCTGTGTAAAGCTTGGTTTTCTTCTTCAATATCTATGGCCCATTTACACTTGAAGTAAGTCCCTTACCACCATCCCAAAAGCTGAAATAATCCAGCATTCTATCTTTCGTTTGTCTCACTTTTACACGGCATCAGAATGTCAGACCCACATTCAGAAAATTTAGAAATCAGGAATATAAATCTAGCTACAGAGATGTTCTCCTGAGAAATATTATATTCCCAGAACCTGGTACTTTGTGTAAGTCCCCAATATTTTTAGCAACCAGACAATAGCAGACACAGTTGTTGTAAAACAAGTACACAGCAAAAAGAAAAAGCATGAGTTATGAAAGGTGTTATGCACGTTTTAATATTTGTTTGTTTAAAAAGAATTGCTGATGAACTTGAATATTTTCTTCATATGTTAATCATATGAAATAATTATGTGATTGCCCAAGACTTGAAGTACATAATTTACACTTAGAGTGTACTTAGGTTCCTTATAAAACTACGGAAATGAAAAACCTTGCCAATTGTTTGGTAGGTGATGTAGCAAATAGTACTAGATTTCAATATGAAATTAGCCTGCTCCAAAAATTTTCTACAAAGAAAAAAGGAATGGTGGTATTGACTAGCCCAGAACCCTTTTTTATTGTATACAATAAGAAAAATTAAATACCACTATGCTAAAACAAAATTGCATGCACTTTTTATAAAGATTTGAATATCCTCAAATACATATATGCTTTAAATGCAAACAGTCAAGGTCTACTGCTGGAAACCACTCACTACTAATAATGAAGTAGGGCACATAGTTGTCAGTTGCTTCTGCTTTTTTGTATGTAATAGATTCTCTTCTCTGCCTTGCTCAACCTCATTCTATTCATATATAAATCTTGTCTTTTGTGCCTTCTCCAGACATTTTCAGTTGAAGCTCTCCTGAAAACAATCTCCTCAGACAGGAAACATTAGAAAAACAACTGAACCTAACAAATAAGTAGGATTTGAAATTCGTTTTACTGTTACATGTCATCATCGAATTTTTCCAGAAGAGACCCTAAGCAATTTTGGATTCACTGAGAAATAACTTTCCCTTGTCCTACCCAAGCTAATTTGGTATAGATTCCTACCTTATTTCCTGAAAGTCAGTCCAATTCCCTATGGGTTACAGAAATCTTTGACACCTTCTTTTTGACGGCTGAATTGTTGATCCCTGTATGATAGGTGCTAAAAATGTTGGATGGGATTCCTGTGACTGTGCCTTATCTAACAATTTGAAACTTCCTGGCTACAACTAACTCCAAGGTACCACACTCAAACAGACAATATACTTTTGGCTAGCTCAACAAGTGAGATTCCATAGTCTCAGTTCAGATTTAGAGGTTGGTTACTGCTACTATAAAAAATACTTCCTGCCTTGCAAAACACACACACACACACACACACACACACAAATCTTGATTTTTATGCAATGATGCTTTTTCATTATAAGTGGTAGAATAGGGAAAAAGTTTTGATGAGAGAGATTTATGTGAAAAGGTATAAGCAGTGTAGATTTATTTCAATATTTTGAGTGACTGTATACTATCCCATTATATGCATATTTATAAGTTATTTGACCATTCTATTAATGGTCATTTACCTTGTTTTCAGTTTCTTACAAACAAAATTGAAATGAACATCCTGTTACCTATACCTTTATTATATCTCAGTTGGAAGGCCGAAGACATATACAAACATAAATAGAAATAGAAATGCGAATGCGTATGTAAATATAAGTATAAATCACCAGATTGCTTTCTAAGAGGTTTGTAATCCTTTACATCTTTACTATCACTGGGTACTTTTCAAAAAAAAATATTATCTGTCTAATGGGTGTGTAATAGTACCTAGTTGTTACTTTAATTTAGATTTCCTAATTACAAGGATGATTTGATTGTTTCTCATGTATCTACTGGTGATTTGGATTTACTTATTTTGTGAATTGTCTATTAATAATTTTTGTCCATTTTGCTCTTGGATTATCTTTTACATATCAATTTGTAAGAGTCCTCCGTATATTCTACTGTTACACATATTTATTTCCATTTTTTATTTTTTATTTTTATTTGTTAAATTTGTGTGGGTACATAGTAGGTGTATATATTTACAGGGTAAATGAGATGTTTTGATACAGGCAATGTGAAATAATCATATCATAGGAAATGGAGTATCCATCTCTTCAAGCATTTATTCATTGAGTTGCAAACAAATAAATTCCACTCTTTATTTTAAAATGTATGATTAAGTTGTTATTGACTTTAGTCACCCAATTGTACTGTCTAATAATAGGTCTTATTCATTCTTGAGAGCTTGTTTGGAGGTTCTAGCAGGGGAGTACAGCTACTCGTATATGCTTGACCAAAGACTGGTACTCCTCTGTTAGGGATGGTCATCCTCTTCGACCAAGTGTGCAGCTTTGGCAGGGATGCACATGGAGTGGTGAGGGAGGAAGGGGACTCCCACCTAGCCAGCCAGATCAGCCGAATAAACTCTGACGATCGATGGGGTGACAGATGTCGCAGCCAGGTCACCCTCACATCCTAGTCATTCGTTCTATTTTTTACACCCATTAACCATCCCCACCTTCCCCAAAACTCCCACCACACTTCCCAACCTCTAGTAACCATCCTTCTACTTTCTATGTCCATAAGTTGATTGTTTTGGTTTTTAGATCCCACTAATAAGTGAGAATGTGTGAAGTTTGTCTTTCTGTGCCTGCCTTATTTCACTTAACATAATGATCTCCAGTTCCATTCATGTTGTTGCAAATGACTGGATCTCATTCTATTTTATGCTTGAATAGCATTCCATTGTGTATATATACCACATTTTCTTTATTTATTCTTCTGTTGATGGACAATTAGGCTGCTTACAAATCTTAACTATTGTAAACAGTGCTGCAACAAACAAGGGAGTCCAGATATCACTTCAATACATTGATTTCCTTTCTTTTGAGTATATACCCATCAGTGGGATTGCTGGATCATGTGGTAGCTAAATTAGTAGTTATTTGAGGAGCCTCTAAAATATTCCCCATAGAGGTTTTACTAATTTCTATTTCCATCAACAGTGTACAAGGGGTACCTTTTCTCTACATCCTTGCCAGCATTTGTTATTGCTTGTCTTTTGGATATAAGTCATTTTAACTGGGGTGAGATAATATCCCATTGTAGTTTTGATACACATTTACCTGATGATAAATGATGTTGAGCATCTTTTATAAGCCTGTTTGCATTTTGCATGTGTTCATTTGAGAAATGTCCATTCAAACATTTTGTCCATTCTGGTTACTAAGTCTTTGTTAGATAGGTAGTTTGCAAATATTTTCTCCCATTCTGTGGGTTGTCTCTTCACTTTCTTGATTGCTTTCTTTGCTGTGCAGAAGCTTTTTAACTTGATTTAATACCATCTACCCATTTTTATTTTGGTTGCCTGTGCTTGTGGGGTATTACTAAAGAACTCTTTGTGCAGACCAATGTCCTGGAGATTTTCTCCAAAGTTTTCTTATAGTTTTACACTTTGAATTATTATGTCTTTAATCCATTTTGGTTTTATTTTTGTATATGATGACAGATAGGGATCTAAATAAATTCTTCATATGGATATTCAGTTTTCCCAGAACCATAAATTGAAGAGAGTGTCTTTTCCCCAGTGTATGTTCTTGGTACTTTTGCAAAAATAATTTCACTGTAGGTGTATGGATTTGTTTCTGGGTTTGCTATTCTCTTCCTTTGGTATGTATGTCTGTTATTATGACAGTACCATGCTGCTTTTGTTACTATAGTTTTATAGTATAATTTGAAGTTAGGTAATGTGATTCCTTGAGATTTGTTCATTTAGTTTAGGATAGCTTTGGCTATTCTGGGTCTTTTGTGGTTCTACGTAAATTTTAGGATTGTTTTGCTTATTTTTGTGAAAATTGTCACTAGCATTTCGATAGGGATTGAATTGAATCTGTAGATTGCTTGGGTAGTAGGCACATTTTAACAATATCGATCTTTCTAATACATGAACATGAAATATTTTTCAATTTGGGGGTGTCTACTTCAATTTATTTTATTAAAGTTTAATAGTTTTAATTACTGATGTTTTTCTTTACTTCTTTAGTTAATTCCTAGATATTAATTTTATATGTGGCTATTGTAAATGGGATTACTTTTTTAAATTTCTTTTTCATATTGTTCTCTGTTGGCATATAAAAGTAGTACTGACTGGTGTATACTGAGTTCATATTCTGCAACTTTACTGAATTTGCTTATCAGTTCTAATAGTTTTTTTGTGGAATCTTTAGGTTTTTCCTAATATAAGACCATACCATCTGCCAACAAAGATAATTTGACTTCTTCCTTTTAAGTTTCAATGCCCTTTATATCTTTCTCTTGTCTGATTGCTCACCTTCCCATGCTATGTTGAATAATAGTGCTGCCAGTAGGCACCTTTGTCATGTTCCAGATCTTCAAAGAAAGGTTTTGTTTTTTCTCCAGTTGGTATGATGCTAGTTGTGGGTCTGTCCTATATGGCTTTTATTATGTTGAGGTATGTTCCTTCTCTATCCAGTTTCGTAAGGGTTTTCTCATGAAGCAATGTGGAATTTTATCAAGTACTTCTTCAGCATTAATTGAAATGATCATACGATTTGTATCTTTCATTCTGTTGATAAGGTGCATCACATTGATTGAGTTGCGTATGTTGAACCATCCTTGCATCAAATGGATAAATCCCATTTGGTCATGAAGAATGATGTTTCTAACGCACTATTGATTTTGGTGTACTAGTATTATTTTTTTAAGATTTTGGCATTAATGTTTATCAGAGATACTGGCCTGTAGTTTTCTTCCGCACCGCCCCCCTCCTTTTTTTTTTTTTTTTTTTTTTTTTTTTTGATGTGTCTTTGGTTTTGGTATCAGTGTAATACTGGCCTTGTCAGGTATATTTGGAAGTTTTCCCTTCTCCTTTAATTTTCAGAAGAGTTTGAGTTGGGTTAATATTTGTTCTTCTTTAAATATTTGGTAGAATTCAGCTGTGAAGACCTCAGGTCCCAGGATTTTTTTTTAGTGGGAGACATTTTACTGTGGCTTTGATCTCATTACTTGTTATTGGTTTGTTCATATTCTAGATTTCCTCCCAGTTCATTTTTGACAGGTTGTATCTGGAAATGTGTTCATTTATTCTAGATTTTCCAATTTATTGGCATATAGTTTCTCATAGCAGCCACTAATGATCCTGTACATTTCTGCAGTATTAATTGTAATGTCTCCTTTTTCATTTCTGATTTTATTTATTTTGATCTTCACTTTTTTTTTTCTTAGTTTGGCTAAAGTTTTGCCAATTTTGTTTAACTTTTCAAAAAATCAACATTTTGTTTCATTGATCTTTTGTATTGTTTTCTTTGCTTCAATTTCATTTATTTCTGACCTGATCTCTATTATTTATTTTCTTGTACTAATTTTGAATTTGCTTTGCTCTTGTTTTTCTAGTTCTTGAAGACGCATCATTAGATTGATTATCTGAAGTTTTCCCTCTCTTTTGACATAGACACATATAGATATACACTTCTCTGTTCTTCTTTTGTATATTCTGTGGGTTTTGTTATGTTGTGTTTCATTATCATTTGTTTCCAGACATTTTTCAATTCCTTCTTAATTTCTTCATTGACCCACTGGTAATTCAGAAACATACCATTTAATTCCCATGTATCTGTATTGTTTCCAAAATTCCACTTCTTATTAGGTTCTAGTTTTATTCCATTATATTGAGAGAAGACGCTTAATATTATTTCAGCTTTTCAAATGTATTAAAACTTGTTTTTTTTGTGCTAACATATGGTCTATTCTTCAGAATGATCCATGTGCTGAGGAAAATAATGTATGTTCTGTAGCTCTTGAATGAAGTGTTCCTTAAGTATCTGTTAGATTTATTTGGTCTATAGTGCAGATTAAGTCTGCTGTTTCTTTATTGATTTTCTGTCTAAAAGATTTATCCAATGCTGAAAGTGGGGTATTGAAGTCTCTAGTATTATTGTTTTGAAGTCTATCTCTCTTTTTAGCTCTAATAATATTTCCCTTATATGTCTGGGTGCTCCTGTGTTTGGTGCATATATATTTAAAATTTTTATATCTTCTTGCTGAATTGACACCCTTAGCATTATATAATGGTGTTTTCTCTTTTCTTGTAGTTTTTATCTTGAAATCTATTTTTCTGATGTAAGTATAGTGACTCCTGCTCCTTTTGAGTTTCCATTGGCATGGAATATTTTTTTCCATCCCTTTCTTTTTAGTCTTTATAGGTGAAGTGTGTTTATTGTAGGCAACAGATTAATGGGTCTTTTTTTTTTTTTCTATCCATTCAGCCGGTTTATGTCTTTTGATTGGACAGTTTAGTCCATTGACATTCAATGTTATTATTGATAAGTATAGACTTATTCTTGACATTTTGTTATTTGCCTTCTGGTTGTTTATGATCTCCTCTTCCTTCTTTCTTTTCTGTCTTCCTCTAGTGAAGGTTATTTTCTGTGTTGATAAAGTTTGGTTTTTGCATTTTATTTTTTGTGTAAGCATTGTATATTTTTTGTTTTGAGGTTACCATGAGGTTTGCAAATATTATCTAATCCAATATTTAACCTGATAACAACTTAACACTGTTTGCAAAATCAAACAAGCAAATAGCAAACTAATAGAAACTCAACACCTTAATTTCTTCCCCCAGTTTTTAACATTTTATTCCTCCATTTTTACTTTATTGTACTGGTTGTGTCTTGAAAAGATGTTGTAGATATTTTTCATGGGTTCATTGTTTAATCTTTCTACGTAGGATAAGAGTAGTTTACACAACACAGTTTTAATGTTATAACATTCTGTGGTTTTTCTGTGTACTTACTATTACCAGTGAGTTTTGTAACTTCAAGTGATTGTTTATTGCTCATTAATGACCTTTTCTTTCTAATTGAATTTATTAAGCATTTCTTGTGAGATAGGCCTGGCACTGATGAAATCCCTCAGCTTTTGTATGTCTGGCAAAGCCTCTTAAGTTAGCAGATTATGAATGCTGTCAGGACTGGGTACTTTTCTTCAAGACAGAGGGTTTATTTCTGTCCCAGGGTGTGTCTAGAAATGTCAGCTGGGAGCTAGAGCCTAGAAAAGGAGCCTCACAACTCTGACCAGTGTCCTATCCTTCTGTGGCTGAGCTGTTATCCAAGATTCAAGACAAAGGGCTTTCCACTTTTCCCTCTCCTTTCCTCAAGCAGAATGAAGGGGTCTCTTTGGGAGCCTCAAGCTGTGCAGCCTGAGGTTAGTGGAGGAGTGATGCCAGTGCTCCCTTAGCAATCCAAGCTGTCATCTCAGTATGTCGCATGCCCACTCATTCCACTATCTCTTTGCTTAGTTCAGCACTAGGACTCGCCTAAGAACTGCAGTCTTTATGGCGTATACTGCTTTTCAAGTTGACTTGGAGACACATAATGCTGTAGCCCTTAGTGGAAAGGTTTACAGGCATTGATGTTTGGACTGCTGGGGTCAGCAATTATTCTTTGGCATGGGACAATTTAAATGTTCTTTCTGTGTCTGCACACAGCATCAGCTGAGTTTGGCCCAGGTTTCCTTTCCATTCTAACACAACATTACTGAGTTCAGTGCCCCATAATTGCTGTATGATTCATCCTTCAGCACCCAGAGACTCTCTCTGCACCATGTTGCCTCTGCTCAGGTGTGGGAGGGGTGGCATCGGTGACTAGTGACTGTTTTTTCTATTTCTTCACTGCCTCTTTCAGTGATATGTAGTTAAAATCAGGTACTATGAGTGCTAACCTAATTTTTGGTTCATATGAAGGTGGTTTTTCTGTGTAGATAATTGTTAACTTGGTGTCCTTGTTGGGGGCATGATTGGTAAAGCTTTTATTCTACCATCTTGCTCTGCTTCTGATTATTTCTATTACTTCATTTGTCTATGAATTTTGTTTGTGGTGTCCTGCAAACAAATGTTAAATTTTATAATTAAATATATTTATCATTAATTTTATAGCCTTTGAGATTCTAGTCTTGGTTAAAGAGTTTCCAAGAATTTGAAATTATACATTTGTCCTTTTATTTCCTTGAAAGGTTTTATGAATTAATTACATATATAAGTTATATTGGTCTGTTCTCATGCTGGTAATAAAGACATACCCGAGACTGGTTAATTTATAAAGAAAAGAGGTTTAATGGACTTACAGTTGCACATGGCTTGGGAGGCCTCACAATCATAGTGGAAGGCAAAAGAGAAGCAAAGGTACATCTTACATGGTGGCAGGCAAGAGAGCTTGTGCAGGGGAACTCCCATTTATAAAACTATCAGATCTCATGAGATTACTACCACAAGAACAGTATGTGGGAAACTGGAAACAAGCTCCATGATTCAATTATCTCCACCTGACCCTGCCCTTGACATGTGGGGATTATTACAATTCAAGGAGAGATTTGGATGGGGACACAGCCAAAACATATCACAAGTATTTAATGCATTGCAATTTATTTGGGCATATGCCATAAGATGAAGATACATTTCCAACATTGTCTGCATGGATTGCCAATCATAAAAGGAATGATAATTAAACAATTAATTCTTTTCTGAAAGAATTTAACTACTTACCCTTTTCATGTGGTAAAATTTCACATATATTGATGTACATCTATGAACTACTAGTATGTTCTAATGATGTTTTTCTATTTATTTACCAAATCCTATTTTTTCTCTATTATAGGACCTCTATATCATGTTCTTGTATCCAGTGAAGCAATTACTTTCACTCTTTTAAATATTTTTCTTGGGCTATTCTAGAGCATATATAATCCATGTGAGAATAAGGTAATTTTATATGTTTTCCAAAATAAATTTGTTGGGATTTTTATTGTAATTGCATTTAATTTGTATATTAATTTCATAAATGAACATATAATGGTTTTTAATGTTCTCCAAGGAAACATTGTCATAAAGTGCATTTTTGCAGTTCAATATCTGTCTACCTACCTACCTATCTAGATTTTAAACTGTATAAATCCTTTAAAAATGTTGTTAAAAAGCAATTTTTCTTAACGTAATTTATTTTCCATTTTAAAAATGTAAAACTATATGTACATATTAAAATATTTTTACATGAATAAGAAATATGCATATCAATGAAACAAATTGCTGACCTCTGCAGGGGGAAAAAGGGAAGTAGGGTGTTAAAGACTAGGTTTAGTTAAATTTATATCTTAGTTTTAAAATGTTTGAATTATATAGCAAAATGTTAAAATTTGATCAATATAGATGGTAGGTATACAGGTTATTTTACTGTCCATAATTTTCTGTAAGTTTGAAGTACCTTATAATTTACACATTACTTTTAAAATGTTTTTTCTTTACTTTCCATTATCAGAGATCTCACCAGTGTATTGCTGTTTGTTGTTTTTCTTTTACTCATCTTGGTTCTTGCTGTCTTTGTGATATAAAAACCAAAGCTTTTCTTCAGCTTGGGAATATGTTTTTTAATGAATTCTCCTGCATCAGTTCTTTCTTCTCTTTTTTGTTACTCCTATTGTTATATTTAGAACATCTGTCTCTATTTTCTATTTACCTTATCTTTTCACTCATTTTTCCTTTTTTAAAGTTTGTTATTCTTTTGCTCTCTATTGTAAAATATTTCTTCCAGTTGATCCAGATGATCTTCTAATGCACCATATTTATTCTTTTACCCTGCTTCTGACTTAACTTTGTATTTCTAAAATAATTCATGCAAAAATATTTATATTTATATGATATCTTTTGTATTTTTCATTTCGAATTTGACTTAGTTTGTTTCATCTTTTGATTTTTTCCTCTTTTCTTCCTTAAATCTGTTTCAATTCTGTACTGAATGTTTGGTTAGTTCAGTTTGATTCTACTTCCGAAAGCTGTTGATTTCCCTTATTGTTAAAACAATTTTAACTGCCTGCTCATATGTGGGCATAAACAGCTCCAACTACCTGTTAGTTAACTTAAATGAGTTCCTTTAGTATCTCTGCATGCCAAGCTGCGAGAGCCTCATTGAGCATTGGTGGGTCACTAGCCAATAGTTGGTGTGGAGGGGAAGACCATCTCCAGTTGTAATATAGAATATTAGTTCAACTCAACTAGGAGATCATTTCAAGACCGTTCATGTCAGCATTCCTTCTTCTAGGGCTGGAAGCAGATAGTGGTCAGGAATAATTCTCACTCAGCATTTTTGTGTGATAAAGAGATACATGCTGGCAATATGCTGATCCCCATCGAACAGTTTCAGGGTAGTGGACTCCTTCCAGATTCTCCCAGAGAGGCAGGTATCCTTATCATCCCAAAAAACATGTTTTTCATTTTTGTTCCACTTATCAACTAAAATAAGTAATGAAATAGAAATTTCCCTTCAATGAAACGTATCTATTTAATATGAACAAGAAGTTCAGGAAGTATATCAAATTTTCTTGAGCTGCTTTATAGTAAAGAGTTTACAAAGAGTTGAATATGCAGATTTATTGTCTACCCTTTATTGAGATAAGTAGCTAATAGTATGAGCTAAAAAACACTATTCAAATGGTGATTTATGAGAATCTGGACCCAAACAAAGCTCTTCCAGGAATCAGATCAAAAAATGTATCAGAGCTGATATCCACCCACAGGAAACCCAGCACAGAACACAGCAACATTCGGGGACCTTGTGGATTTTTTTCTTTGAGAGTTTCCTGGAAGAACCACACTTATTATATATTAAAGTGAAGATAGACATACCCATGGAAGGTAGTGGCATTAGTGAGGTTTCTCTATATGGCTTTTCTAGTAGTGGATGTGAACAAGTAGCATTTTAGTCCATTTTGTGTTGCTATAAAGGTAATATCTGAAGCTGGGTAATTTATAAAGAAAAGAGGTTTCTTTGGCTCACAGTTCTGCAGGATGTACAAGAAACATGATGTCAGTATGTACTTTCAGTGCAGACCTCAGGAAGCTTTTAATCATAATGCAAGGTGAAGGGAAACCAGCATATCACGTCACAAGAGACAGAGCAAGAGAGAAGGGAGGTGCCATGCTCTTTTTAACAACCAGCCTTCACATAAATAGGTTGACAACTCACTCATTACCAAAGGGATGACACCAAGCCATCCCTGAGGAATAAGCCCTAATGACCCAAATACCTCCCACTTGGCCTCACTTCCAACATTGGAGATTACATTGTAACATAAAATTTCGAGCAGGCAAACATCTAAACTATATCAAGTAGGAAATAGAATAAGACAGCACAATATAGGTGGATGTTATGTAGTGACTATAGCTACCAGACAGCCACACTTGGTTGTTATTATGTGTGATCCGTCATTACTTGGGAACTTTCAGAAATAACTGAGGTTCTCTTTGGTTGAAAGGACTGAGGTCCTTGTTCATGTATGGGTGGAGTATTAAGCCAATATTTATTTCAGTAGCATGTTAATAATAAAAATCAACAATTACGAAGTGTTTTTTATTTGTCAGGAAATGTGCTAAATGCCTTTTATTTACTTGTGTTAATTTATTTAATCCTCTCACTTATTCCATAAGTTGTTACGATTGTTGCTTGCTATTTTATAGGTGAGAAAACTGAGACTAAAATGGTGAAATGACTAGTCTAATGTCACAAATCTTCAAAGCCTATGTACTCCTAATCTCTACATCCTATATTACGTGCAGCAGAACTGGGCACTTCACACTGGGCAGATATTGAGGCCCATGACAAAACCAGGGTGTCAACAAATAGGCTGTGAAAAGAGTTTAAAAGACACAGAAATGTCAAAAAAAAAAAAAAAAAAAGCCTATCAAGTAAAGAAAAAGTTATCAACGAGTTAATCAGAAGCCTTCTGGCTTCCACCAGAAGCCAATCGCAGACTACTTATGTGGTCAGGTGATGACAGATTTGTGTGACGTATTTTAAACATAACTGCAAATGGTTTTGAAGACACACCCATATGGCCATTCACCAAAGGATTTACCAGTTCACCCTTTTAGCTCAAGATGGTAAACTGGACAACTGAATAAACTCAAGTTTCATCAGACAAGCACTTAATATATGCCCCAAAGGGAAAAAGAAAGGATCTTAAAAGCAGCAAGAGAAAAGAAACAAATAACATACAATGGAGCTCCAGTAAATCTGGAAGCAGACTTCTCATTGGAAACCTTACAGACCAGGAGAGAGTGGTATCATATATTTAAAGCTGAAGGAAAAATAAATTTTATTTTAGAATAGTATATCCAGTGAAAATATTCTTCAAACATGAAGGAGAAATAAAGACTTACCCAAACAAAAGCTGAGTGATTTCATCAACACCAGACCTGTCCTACAGGAAATGCAGAACAGAGTTCTTCAATCTGAAAGAGAACGATGTTAATGAGCAATAAGAAATCATCTGAAGTTATAAAACTCACTGGTACTAGTAAACAGACAAATGCAGAATATTGTAAACATTATAATTGTGGAGTATAAACTACTAAAATCTTGAGTTGAAAGACTCTAAGATAAACATATCAAAATAAAAACTACAACAATCTTTGAAGATGTACACTGTATAATAACATATACATAGAAACAACAAAAAGTTAAAAAGTGGAATGAAGGGCAAGCATAGTTGTTTTTTTTGTTGTTGCCTTTTATTTTTGCTTGTTTTTGCAATGTGTTAAGCTGGCGTAAGTTTGAAGCAATGGGCTATGTTATTTGTAAGTTTCAGTGTAACCTCAAATCAAAAATTATACAACAGATACACAAAAAATAAAAAGTAAGAAATTAAAACATGATAAGAGAAAATAACTTTTACAAAAAGAAAGACATGAAGGAAGATATGAAGAAAGAGAAAACCACAAAACAAAACAAAAACTAATAAGAAAATGGCAATAGTAAATTTTTACTTATCAATAATAACATTGAGTGTAAATGTACTAAACTTTCCAATCAAATGACAGTGGCTGAATGCATAAAGAAAAAGTCTAAACCATCTGGTGCCTACTAAAGAGGCACACTCCACCTATAAAGACACACATAGACTTTTAGTCCATAAAGAAATTGAATAATATATTTTATGAATAAAGGAATGAAAACAGAGTAGGAGTAGCTATACTTTTATCACATCACACAAAATAGGTTTCAAGACAAAAACCTTTAAAAAAAAGACAAGGACGGTCATTATATATCAATAAGGGGGTCAATTCAACAAGAAGATTTAACAACTATAAATCCTTATGCACCCAACACTGGAGCACCCAGATATATAAAACAAATATTATTAGAGCTAAAGACAGAGATAGATCCCAATACAATAATAGCTGGAACCTTAAACATCCCATTTCAGCACTGGAGAAATCAACCAGAGAGGAAATCAAAAAAGAAACATAAGATTTAATTTGCACTACAGACCAAATGGATTTAATGCATATTTATAGAATATTTCATCCAATGGCTGTGGAATACACATTCTTTTTATCAGCACATGAATTGATCTCAAGGATAGACCATGTAAGACCAAAATAAGTCTTAAAAATTCAAAAAGAGTGAAATCGTATGAAGTATTTTCTCTGACCACAATGGAATAAAGCTAGAAATAAACAAGAGGAACTTTAAAAATTGTAAGAACACATAGAAATTAAACAATATGCTCCTGAATGGCCAGTGGACCAATGAAAAAATTAAGAAGGAAATTTTAAAATGTATTCAGAAAAATAAAAATGGAAACTCAACATACCAAAACCTATGGGATACAGCAAAGGCAGAACTAAGAAGAAAGTATGTAGCAATTAGTGCCTACATCAAAAAATAAAAAATTCAAATAAACAACCTAATGATGCATCTTAAAGAACTAGAAAAGCAAGAGCAAACTGAACCCAAAATTAGGGTAAAATTAATAATAATCAGAGTGAAAATAAATGAAATAAAAATGAGAGAACAATGCAGAATATCAACAAAATAAAAAGTTGTTGTTTTTTTAAACAAAATCAACTAAACATTATTCATAGTAACTACAAAATAAAGGGGAGATCCAAATAAGTAAAATCAGAGATGAAAAAGAAGACATTACAACTGATACCACAGAATTTCGCGGAATCATTAGAGGTAACTATGAAAAACTGTATGCCAATAAATTGTAAAACCTAAAAAAAAATGAATACATTCCCAGACACATTCAACTTACCAAGAATGAACAATGAAGAAATCCAAAACCTCAGTAGACCAATAACAAGTAATGGGATCAAAGCTGTAATAAAATGTTTCACAGCAAAGGAAAGCCTGGGACATGATGGCCTCACTGCTGAATTTTACCAAACATTTAAAGAAGAACTAATACCAATCCTATGCAAACTATTCTTAAAAGCAGAGGAGGAGAAAATACTTCCAAATTCATTCTACAAGGTTATTAATACCCTGATATTAAAACCATAAAAAGATACATCATAAAAAATAAAATTTCAAGCTAACATGTTTGATGAACATTGATGCAAAATACTATAAAACTGAATTTAAGAACACATTAAAACAAGATAATTCATCATGACCAAGTGGGATTTTTCCCAGGGATGTAATGATGGTTGAACATATGCACATTGATCAATACGATAGATTACATCAACAGAATGTAGTACAAAACCCATGTGATTATTTCAATTGATGCTGAAAAAGTATTTGATAAAATTCAACATCCTGTCATGAAAAAAAAAAACAAAACTCTAAAACTTGGAACTCTAATACCTGGAACAATGATGGATGAATCAAGCTAATACACCTGAAGGCATTGCTCAATCTTTACATCAATAAAAATGGGACAATGAGATACTAAATATCTTGGGATTTGTTGAACAGAAACTATGCAGACCCATCTAGGAAATATTTTTACACAAAATACTATTTAAGTTGAATATAATCATGCCTTCAGATCTAACTCAAGTTTGCTGGAAATACAGGTTAAACACAACAAAATCATAACAGCCAAATCCGAATGTGAGTCGTTTTACAGGACAAAGGGCCTATTTTCTATAACAAATTAATTGCATGATAAATGGGGATTTGGGAATTATTTTAGAGAAAATGAGACAAGAGATAAATCAGTCAAATGCAAACCACCTGTAAAGAGATATTTTGAGACAACCATGGGAATCTAAACATGGACTAAATTTTAGATGATATTAAATAAGTATTGATTTTGTTAGATGTGATCATGACATAATGGATATGCC
This sequence comes from Papio anubis, assembly GCF_008728515.1. Classification (NCBI taxonomy): domain Eukaryota; kingdom Metazoa; phylum Chordata; class Mammalia; order Primates; family Cercopithecidae; genus Papio; species Papio anubis. The sequence goes on along the minus strand of NC_044996.1, from coordinate 11,801,185 downwards.
AAAAATATCTTTATAAGACAAAGATGCACACAGAAATATTTATGTTATATAACATGATGAAGATAATTTAATTTAAGATACTCCAACAAAAGAAGCCGGTGTATTAGGTGACACAATCAAGCAAAATGTTGGTGATTGCTGAGGTTGAGTAATAAGTACATAGGAGTCTATTACAGTAATATTACTTATTTCACATTCGTTTTGCTTGACAATTTTGAAGACAAAGATTTAAAAAATACTGGTGCTCAGACTGGCAAAACCAAGTAAATTACACTCAACTCAATATAGAGGGCTAACATAATAAAACTGGTTTTGGATTAGATAACATTACACGCTATACATACATACATACAACAAAGCACGCTATTTTTCATTTGAAATTACCTAGTATTTTGGCTCAATTTCCTAATCATTAATTACTAGTAGGCAGTAATTAAGACTTGCATTTTATAGTCATTTTCTGCTTCCCCATCATAAAGAAACGAATCTGTGTTTCATTCCGTGTGTGGACATTCATGTTAATGAAATTATCAATATCTGTTTCAATATGAAGACAAGAACTGTTGATTATTAAGAAGTCAGAGACAGGTCAATGCAGTGAAAGATTATGTTTGTGCAGACATTCATGTTTTCATTTCCAAAACGTAAATGTGTAAGAAATATTAATAATATTTGCAGACAATGGCATAGTAGAGAAAGGGTAGTGATAATATGGAGCTCAAGAGAGATGCAGTTCTAAAGATTGGAAGATATTCCAAATGGCAAGGGTAGTATCTCTTTAAGAGTAATATGTCTTTGTACTGAGATAATAGATACATTTTGCTTTCTTCTTTGATCTCCTTTGCATTTTCAGATTATTTATTTATTTATTTATTTTGAGACCCTCTGTTGCCCAGGCTGGAGTGCAGTGATGCAATCTCAGCTCACTGCAACCTCCGCTTCCCGGGTTCAAGCAATTCTCCTGCCTCAGCCTCCCGCATAGCTGAGATTACAGGCATGAGCCACCACGTCCAGCTAATTTTTGCATTTTTAGTAGAGACAGGGTTTGGCCATGTTGGCCAGGCTGGTCTCAAACTCCTGACCTCAAGTGATCCACCTGCCTCGGCCCCCCAAAGCGTTGGAATTACAGGCATGAGCCACTGTGCCCAACCACTGCATTTTTAGATTTTTAAACAAAAACATCATTTGGGAAATAAAAGTTAATCATAAGAAAATAAATACAGCAATATGTGGCAAGATGTATGACAAGTGGATGACAGTTCGTGAATGTGAATTGAGTTGCTATATACCTGAAATACAGAAAAAAGGCAATAAAGATCAGAAAAAGATCAAGACACCAAGGCTTGTAAAAGTTTTGTTCTTAAGAAATGTTAGCAAATGAGATAATATAGCTACAGACAATCTTTCTGGAAGGGAGTAAGACAGCTTTTTCTGTTGAGATTGTATTATGAATCAGGTTATGTGCAAAAAACATAGAGACCTTTGGCCTGTTTTTGTTAATTGCACCATCCCTAGGATTTAGAAGTATCTGCTGCATAGTTGGTCCTTAAATAATCATTGAATAAAGAAATAAATGTATTTTCTCAGTCTCAGCAACGCTAGAAACATTTGATAACTCTCCCAAAGTCACACAGCCAATGCAAACTGGAGCCAGAAGTATTGGAGTCTAAAATGTGTGCACTGTACACACAAGTTCACTGGAACTATATGTCTTGTGATATTATTTGTAGATAGGTTGCTAGTGAAATGAAGATATACCAGTAGGTATTATTGAGAAAGAACTGATCTATTATACAATGCAACCAATAAACACTCTAAAAGTTACGTTTACTCTTGCATATTGCAGCATGTTATAAGATTGTATGGAAACGGAGAATGTTAAAATTGTGATAGTAAGTGTAACCAAAGAGAGGACTAAACAGAAGATCTAGAGAAAAAAAATCTATGTATCTTGACTCTGTAGGTGTGCTAAATTATGTAATACAAATTTTAGGACTCAAAAACCTTCAGAGAAGGAATAAGATTCCACAATGCTGAAGGGACTGACCTTTAAAAGTTCTGTTATTTACTGTCAGTAATAACAGTCCTTCTGTTATTACTGACAGTAAATAACAAAAAAGAAATTCCTGGTGAAGAGAACAAAATGAGTAAATGTTGGAAGGCTGATAAAAGAAGATTTGATTCTATTCTATCATCTTAGGGAATTCCTTATCACATCAATTTTCTCACGTCAAAAGAAATGGTTATGAGTACAGTAGACACATTTTTATTGGCCGAACCCTACACCAAACATGTTGTTTTCTGAAAATGTCCCCTTCCCCACTTCTTCCCTACTCCTATTTCTAATATACAAGGTTAAAGAGACAGCAGCAAATAATAATAAGAGACAGCAGCGATGTTTCCCCAATATCTCCCCATCTTTTCTTGCCACAATTTTTGGCCCAAATTGGGCATCTGAAAAAATAAATAAATAAATAAAACCCATTCTCCATGAATATTCACTTGTATTACAAAATTTCAGTCTCAGTATGTTTGAACTGTGGAAGAAAGGAAATATAAAACGCAAGAGCTTGGCAAAGGAGAGAGAGCCTGGTATACATCAAGGAAAGGAATCAAGCCAATACAAAAAGTAACAAAGGTGAGAGAAAGAGAGAGTAGCTGGTTCCATAAGATGTCCCAAAATCCTTACAATAAATCTTTTCTCCTTTTCTTATCCAGCTAAAACAGAACTTAGTTATCTACAACAAAAGTCCTATGGAACACAATTAGAAAACATTTAAAGTTATTTTAGGGTTTTCTATTCTCAAATTGTGTAAGTTCTTATGGTATAGTTACGTAGCAGTATGCTTATAAAACGGATCCAAGTGTTGCTTGAATTTAAGCCCTATGAGGATACAGATCCTTAGTTTGTTCACTGGTGCATCCTAAGTGCCTAGAACAATGAGTTCCTCATACACAGTGGGTGCTCAATATGTGCTGAATGAAAATAAAGGCATAGAGAAAACCAGCGAGCCATCCATTTTCATGTCATTGAAGTGAGATTATAGATAACTGAAAAGGAAGACCTGAATACAAATGTTATCTAGAAAGAACTAGGGTGTCCATGATGAATTAGCAATATAACAAAAGTCAGGTTGAAGAAAAAAATATTTCAAAGAATTCTCATTGATTTTAAGATAAATAGAAAAATCTTTGGAACTGACTATAAAAGCCTGCTTGGACTGGCCCCTCACCACATCATCTACAAATCTCTCAGCAAGCTCTCTTTGAAGTCAATACTTAAGCCACTCAGGCTTTCTTTCACTTAAAAAAAATATATGCCAGGTGCACTTACACCACAGAAAACTGTGTATGATCTTCCCCCTACCTGGGAAAATATTTCGTCCCCTCCTCCCTTTATTAACCCCTACTCATTCTTCATATTTTAGCTTCATTTTTACTCCTTCAAATATTTGCCTTGTCATCATTGGGGTTGAAATTGTATATTTGTTCATAATTGTTTTTAAATATCATTCATCCTTCCCACTAGACTATCTGTGGCAGGGGCTGAGCTTACTTTTTTTTTTTTTTTAAATTATACTTTAAGTTCTAGGGTACATGTGCACAACGTGCAGGTTTGTTACATATGTATACATGTGCCATGTTGGTGTGCTGCACCCATTAACTCGTCATTTACATTAGGTATATGTCCTACGGCTATCCCTCACCTCCCCAAATGTCCATCAGTGACAGACTGGATTAAGAAAATATGGCACATATACACCATGGAACACTATGCAGCCATAAAAAAGGATGAGTTCGTGTCCTTTGTAGGGACATGGATGCAGCTGGAAACCATCATTCTCAGCAAACTATCGCAAGAACAGAAAACCAAACACCGTATGTTCTCACTCATAGGTGGGAACTGAACAATGAGATCACTTGGACTCGGGAAGGGGAACATCACACACTCAGCTTACTTTTACACACCAGAATATCCTCTGCTTTTAGAATAATACCTAGCACACAGTGTCTGCTAAGTAAAAACTCTTCAATTAATTAATGAGTGAATGACTAGACACAGTTCTGGCAGTTATATTGAAGATTAGAAAAAAAAAAAAACCTGTAAGATTGTGGTGCCATATGAGGTACTGTTAATAACCGGTATGAAGGCATAACCTTCTAGACCAGAATTGTGGCAGTGGAAAGGAGAGAAAGCTCACTGTAGGGCTATTTTTATTAGCTATTTTTTTTTTTTTTTTACCACAAAACAATAGGTGTTTAATATAAAAACCTCAAACATTCCAGAAGCGTAAAATATAAAGAAGTAAAAATTCTCAATCCTAGATCCATTTAATCCCATGTCCCCTGTCTAGTCACTGTTAACAATTTTCTTTCTCACCAGAAAAAAATGTAAATATGTGTATGCACAAACATGTATATTTTCTTATCTTTGTATACACAAATAATATTGTACAAAATATCTCCTTTTGCCCCTATATATCCATTTTCCATCCTTTTCCACCCTGTTCTTTTTCTAGGCAGATTGAACTATATGGATTATATTGCCCATGGTCTCTTGCTCTCTGGCTTGGACTTAGGTGTGGCCAGTGAGAAGCCCTGGCAGGAGGTTAGATGGAGGGAGGTCAGTTACATAGGGACAGTTATCTCCCTATTGCCTCCTTTTAAGGGTGTCTTGTACTTATTTTGTTCTTTCATCATGGAAACTGCTTCTCTCTAGACAACCTGTCCTAAATGATTTATTCTCCTTCCCAATCTGACTACCTTTTCTCTTTTCTCATTGCTGTAGACCTACCAGTGGCTACAGCTCAGATGCTGCTAGATGCAGGTTCCTGTACTATTCTTTATGGTTTAACCTATGCTATGGTCTGAATGTGTCCCTCCAAAATTCATGTTGAAACCTAATCTCCATTGTGGTGTTATCACGAGGTGGGGCCTTTTTGGGAAGTTATTAACTCCTGAGGACTCTGCTCTCGTGCATGGGGGATTAGTGCCCTTAAAAAAGAGATTAAAGGACCTGCCTTGCCCCACTTACCATGTGAGGAGGCAGCAACAAGGCATCATGTATGGAGCAGAGAGTGGGCCCTCACCACACACTAAATCTGCTGGCACCTTGATGTTGGAATTTTTAGCCTCCAGAACTGTGAGTAATATTTTCTGCTGTTTTTAAATTTCCCAGTCTATGGTATTTTTGTTATAGCAGTCCAAACAGACTGAGACACTCTATGAGCCACCAACATTTTTGAAAATAACTGCTTTAAAAATAAACCCTTCTTTACATTATCCTAATTTTGGTGCATCATCAATTTTCTGCTTGTAGCTGATTGATGTATATACAGTATTTGTGCTCTATGCAGTGTAGTACTTTTGATTTTTCCACTTGCATCATTTCACTAAAGTTATAATGCAATGTTTTTACATTTTAATATATCTGTATTTCAGATACATGTTATTAATGTTCTATCACAGCTTAATTCTTAGTATTTTTTTTCTTCCTTAGTGATACACAAAATAGCGATGCCTCTTAAATTTGGTGAAATATAGTAATATGTCTTTGACCTCTGTGTATATCAGTATAAAAAGATAGAATTCAGGAGCACTAAAGGGAAAAATTATTTGCTGGGTCTTCTAAGAGAGGACAGAAATATGAACATGGATTTAAATTTAGTTACCGGGAGACCTGTGGTATCACTGGCTGATAATGGTTTGGATCTATATTCCCACCCAAATCTCATGTTGAATTGTGATCCCCAATGTTGGAGGTGGGGTCTGGCTTAAGGTACCTGTATCACATAGGGGAGGGGGACCCCTCGCTGCTGTTCTCATGTTGGTGAGTGAGTTCTTAGAAGATCTGATTGCTTAAAAAGTTCGTAGCACCTCCCGCTCTCTTCCTCCTGCTCCAGTCAAGTAAGACGTGCCTGCTTCACCTTTGCCTTCCACCATGATTGTACATTTCTGGAGGCCTCCCCAGAAGCCTGTGGAATCATGGAGCCGATTACATACTTTTTCTTCATAAATTACCCAGTCTCAGGGATTTATTTATAGCAATGTGAGAATAGCCTAATACACTTAAAGAATTAGTGCTGAGCAGGAAAAGATAATTTACTGAGAAGGTAATACTAAGTTTATAAAAGTCTACTGGCTATTTCTCTTTTCTCATCACTGTATTATAAGGTTTAGGTTAGAAGACTTAACCAAGAATTATTACATGCTTTTGAGAAAAAGCCATTGTCCTTGGCGCATACTTGATTTAGTCTGCTCAGACTGCCATAACAAAATGACATAGACTGGGATGGGTTAAACAATACAAATTTTGCTTCCGAAGCTCTGGAGGCTGGAAGTCTGAGATCAAGGTGCCAGCACAGTCAGGTTCAGGTGAGGGATGAACTGCCTTCCTGGTCTGCAGATAGATGTCTTCTCACCATGTGTTCACATGAGATTCCTCCTTTTGTGCAACTCTCTTGGATTAAGACCCATCCCTTATGACTTCATACAAACTTCATTCTCTCCCAAATGTTCCACCTCCAAATACCATCACATTGGGTATTAGGGCCTCAACATGTATCACTTTAGGGGAGGACCCAATTCAGTCCACAGCATTCTACTCCAGACCCCCAAAATTAATGTCCTTTGTGAATGCAAAGTACATTCATTCTATCTCAATATCCCCAAGAGTATTAACTGATTCCAGCATCAAGTCTAAAGTCTAAATTCCAAAGTCTCATCTGAATGTCACTTAAATCAGATATGAGTGAAACTCAAGGTATAGTTCATACTGAGGCAAAATTCTTTACCTAGAAACCTATGCAACCAGACAAGTTTTGTGCTTCCAAAACACAATGGTGGGACAAGCATAGAACAGACATTCTGTTTTAAAAGGGAGAAATTAGAAGGAAGAAAGGGGTAACTGATCCCCAGAAAGTCCAAATGTAGCAAGGCAATTTCCTTTAGATCTTTAGGATGAAGACAATTCTCTTTGGCTACATGACCTGTGTCTTCCAGGTTCACTGGGATGGTGGCATCACCTCCACCACTCTAGGTGTGGGTTCCTTTTTCAGGGCTTCTGCCAGGCCAGAATCTTGTCAGGTGGTCCCATTCTCAAGGTTCCATGTGCTAGCCCTAGCTTTTTAATGTGAAAGTATTTTGGCACAGCTGCAAAAAAATGTAGCTTTCAAAAATACCAAATAATCTATAAACTAGACAACATCAACCAATTTCTGATACTTATACTGTCCTCTGTCTCCAAACTCAGGTGGGAAACAAGGATGGATAGAACATAAAAATTAAGAAAAGAAAATACATAGAACAAGAGTAAGCCATGAGGGAGAGTAAGGGATTTCTGTTGACTACCTTGTCTAGTAATTCAAAAGTAATTTTGTAGTTTGACATTTTGTGTCTTATCAAAATAGTTGTGAGAAACAAGCATAATTAATTATTGTGGTTAGATCCTCGTTGACCACTTTACTCCCTCTTGGCCTAGCTTAAAGATTCACCTATTAAATCATCAGTTCAACAATTATATTTTGATATGCTTTTGTGTGCTAAACAAAATTCTAAACTTTTTTGATACAATCATAAATAAGAGAGGTGCTATCCTTATGGAACTTAGACTCTAGTAGGGAGTATAAACACATGTGCAAGAAACTATCATAAAGTCTGATGATGTTCCAATGGAAAATGAACCTATTTATATGAGAATTCAGAATGACATCGATCACAGAGTAATGTGTTGGAACAGGAGAGGTTGGAGGTGGTGGGGGTTAATCAATGAAAGAGTGCAATGTTCTAGGCGGAGGGAACAGTGCATGCACAGGTTTTGAGTTCACAAAAAGAATGTGGAATCCTTGAGGAAATTAAAGATATTTGACTGATCAATCAATTAATGTATTAATTAATGATACCCTTGGTCTAGAAGAGTGATTGTTAACTAGGGACCATTTTGGCTCTCAGCAGACATTTGGCAGTATGTGGAGACATTCTTATTTATCACAAGTGAGTTGGGAGGTGCTACTGGCATCTAGTGAGTAGAGACCAGGGGTGCTGCTAAACATGCTACAATATACAGTACTGCCCCTCACAACAAAGAATTATTCAACCTGACAGCTCCTGGATTGTCTTAACTACTCCTGTTGTTGCTCAAATTAGCAATGTTCTCCTGCATTACAAAACCCTATTCCCAACCCAGATCAGCCTCTGAACCTCAGAGTAACATATACAATAGAACAACATATACAACAAAATGCCAGCAGTGCTGAGAATGAGGAGCTCTGGGCTAGATCTTACCGTATCCCAACAGTCACTTGTTACAAGTGCAAATATGTTATTAATGCTAAAATCATTTGTAACTGACGATCTTCTCTGAAACTCTGTGAATTCATTGTTGTATCCTCAGTATCTATCATAATTCTTCACACATAAGGCAAACTGTATAAGCCAAAAGTGAAATGAGTTGTAGAAGAGCGCCATATCATGTACGGTAATATCTACAGGGACAGATTTAAAGGATGGCTTGGAAGAGGTGAAGCTTTTCCCTCCATAGGTTATTATTGCTTTTCCCAGTCAATATTGAAATGATTTTATCAAAGTGTTAAAAAATGCCATGCAAAAGAAATTTCAAGGTGAGACCACAAATCCCTGATTCTGAGCACATTACCACTATAATTCCCTCCTATAACTACAGAAGCATGTGTTCTCTATATAGAATTTCTGGAGATGCCACTGGTGTTTTCTTAAGGGGCTTAGAATTGTTCCTGGGGACAGTGGGCAATAGCAAGATCAGACTATCTTTTTAGAACTCTCTTTGTAGTGTTAATATGGTTTGAAGGAGTAAAAATAAAGTGCAAGGCGAAGAGTTAGCAGACTATGCCTTAATCCAACAAAAGACTGTGGAAGCCAAGACTAGGATAGAGGCAGTCAAGATGGAAAGAATTGAATATAATTTTAAATATATTTCAAAGAGAAAGGAGGAGGGGGAAGAAGGAGTCAAAAACTATTCCAGATTTTGCCCTAGGCAATTAGGTGGATATGACAGGAGAGAAACCAAAAGAGGAGCAGGTTTGGAGGTGAAAATGGTTTTTATTTCAAATATGTTAAGATTCAAGTGCATGAAAAACATCTGAGTAGAGACACCTGATATCCTGCTGTGTATGTCACTCTGAGATTCAGAGGCTGATCTGGATTAGGAATACAATTTTGTTAACTCGTGATAACATTGCTAATGTCAGCAGCAATGGGAGCGGTTAAGACCATCAAGCAGAGACAGAGGAGACCAAAGAAGAGTTTGGAACACAGTCTGCAATGTAAGGGGAACGTCAAGAGTGTGTGTGGTCACCCAAACCAAGGGAAGAAAGATTTTCAAAAATGAGAGAGTAATCACCTTTGTAATCTATGGGATGAGAAATGGGATTTGACTTTTTTGGTCATTGGAGAAAATACCAAGAACACTTTCAGCACTGTCAGACAAATGAGCTACTCAGGAGTGGGTTGAGATGTGAACAGAAAGTGAGGAAGTTGAACAAGTGCTTAAACTTCAAAGAGTTTCACTGGAAAAGTGAGGAGCAAGTTAGAGCCTTATGTTGAAAGTGGATTTTTTTTTTTTTTAAGATGAAAGCTACTTGAGTATATTCACATGCTAGTAAAGGAAGCCTGGAAAGGGTCAATGGAGTTGGAGCATTCATTGTCAGCAAATGGAAATGGGACTCTTCAGACCAGGAGAGGCAGGGACTGGCAGCTGTGAGGTAGGCCCTAAATGAGAGGGCATCGCAGAAGCTATTTCAAATATTCTCCACTTTACTCCAACCTCTTACCTTAATACCTGCACTTTCATCTAAATAGATGTTACTCTTTCCTGCCTAACAAGAAAAAAAAAAAAAGGCTTTTCTAAGCTTATCACCTGAGCCAGAACATAAAAAGGAAAATATCTAGCTATATAACAACTCCAAAAGTATGTGTGGAGGAGGTTAATGTAGTAGTTAAAAGGAAAGCTTCAAAGGGAAACGGATCCGGTTTATCAACATGTGTCTGTCACTGACCAATTACTACCCGAGCTTGGACAAATTGCGAAACCTCATATTTTTCATCTATACAATTGTGTATAGTACTAGTGTCTACCCTTGGTGTAAGTTAGATGATAAAAGATTTTCCAAAGCATCTTACATAGTACAATGTACATAGTAACCATGTGTGACGGTTAATACTGAGTGTCAACTTGATTGGATTGAAAGATGCAAAGTATTGATCCTGGGTGTGTCTGTGAGGATGTTGCCAAAGGAGATTAACATTGGAGTCAGCGGGCTGACAAAGGCAGAACTATCCTTAATCTGGGTGGGCAACATCTAATCGGCTGCCAGAACAACTAGAATATAAAGCAGACAGAAAAACATGAAAAGACTAGTCTGGTCTAGCCTCCCAGCCTACATCTTGCTCCCATGCCAAATGCTTCCTGCCCTTAAACATCAGACTCCAAGTTCTCCAGTTTTGGGACTCAGACTGGCTTTCCTTGCTCCTCAGCTTGCAGGTGACCTATTGTGAGATCTTGTGATCATGTGAGTTAATACTTAATAAACTCCTCTTTTTATATATATATATATGTTTATTTTATATATATAGATATATATATATATATTTCTTCTTGTTGTTGTTCCTTCTTGTTGTTGTTCTACCTGTGGACTAAATTGATTTGAATGGTTTATAATGCCCAGAACACATATGTTTTATAATTTAACTTTCTGTAGAGTTCAGTATCTACATGCCTACTAAAACTAATAGGATATGTGTGTGTGTGTGTGTGTGTGTGTGTGTATAGAGAGAGAGAGAATATATATATATATATAATTTTTATAAATTGCTGATTCTCCTGAGTATATGTTAATTTTATAATTGGAAAATAATATATATATATAGAGAGAGAGAGACTATATATATATATATATATATATATATATATATATA